>NC_043704.1:55236140-55568407 GCF_006229205.1 Suricata suricatta
TTAATGGAATGGTTAAGCATCTGAAAAAATACTATATTCTGTATATCTGTTTATATATAACCCTCATATATCAATGAGGGAAGGTAAATAAAGCCCTTTGCAGCCTGAGCTGCTGGATAACCTACGTAGTGCTGCAAAGCTGTTCTGTCATACTAGGTTAGGTGGAATACAAAACGTGATATACCTTCAAAATATCTTCACCTCTTAATTAACCCTGGGGTCTCCGGGTAGATAGACCATAACTACCAGCCTTGGAAGTAACGGGCCTGATCCTAACAGAGGGGGACCGGTGCGTTAACAAGTCCTGATAAAGAGAACGTTACATGTGATGCAGTGGAAACACTGATTACATCTTAGGTATATCTGATGAATTATGATCTTGGGCAAGGAACTTTGGGGGAAACTATTTATAATATGTAGTGTATACTCATTATTGGAAAGCCCTATAAAGAAAGGGGCCTAAACATTACTGGACAAAGCAATGTTGACGAGGACTTCCTGATACCAGCAACATATAGCCATTCTTTTCATCTCTGCTATAATAACAAAAATCTGATATTATAGGATCTTTTTGATCACAAGGGTTCAAATTAGGTTGGGCAGTTAGCTCTGGTTAAAACATTCTATTAGAAATGAAGAAGGAAGAAAGCTGTGAGTAGGGTAAAATAGTTTCTAAAACTTGACTAATCATAGATACCCTACAGTACTTTCCCTAATCATTGACTAAGAAACACGTTGTCTGGTAAAGGGAACCAGACAAGGCTGGATGGGAAGCCTTGAAAATATGTTTCCTTGGCAATTGAGATGCTGCATCAGAAGTTACAGAGAGATCATAAGTTCAGATGAGAGCCTGGGCAGAAACCAGATTCACAGACTTCCAGGTGAAAATGGGAGATAAAAGGAGGGTCAGAAGCTCCTAACACTGATCTAATGAAGCAAGAGCAAGTGGAGGCACTTGCTCCACTTCAATCTTCAATGACCAAGCCCAAACCCCTACCTCTTATAAGAATGAGGCACCACTGTCAGACTGGATACTGGAGACTGGTAAATGCTAACATTTACTGACTGTAATTTAATCTTCTCATGATGTCTCTTATTACATTAATTCTGTAATACAATGGTTCTCTCAGGGCTGAGAAAACTGGATATGACCAATCCTACATTAAGTGACCCCAGATAGCTATAATTTTTGCATTTATATGTTTGCTTTTAAAGTTCTCCTGTAGCCTCCCCTGTTATCGAGATGGCAGGGATCACCTCTGGCTGTCTGCTTGATTGCTTGTAGCACCTCTTCCTCCTCCTAAACTTCTGTAAGCTTAGAAACCTGGTATCCAAGCATGTTAGAGTCTAGGCAAAACAACAATACAAGGAAATACATGAGAGCTGGTGAGAGTGGTGGTAGTGGTGGTGAGGCTGGGACTCATCGATTTCTTTTTTTTTTTTAAATGGAGGTGATTATACTTATTTTGGTTGCTCAAGAGGCCTTTTTTGCAACCTTCCTAATTTGATGTTTTGATCCAGATAGGAAATAGGATAGGTGGCCGACAAGCTAAGTACTAAATATTTACTGTACATTATACATTACTATGTATTAAGCAAGGTCTCTCCTAAGGATATTTAGTGTCCCTCTTTATCATTGATCAGTAAAAAGCTAGAGGGATAAATAAGGTATTTCAATCAAGAAAAGTATTCCCTTGAACACTTTAACAAATCATATTTAAGGCACACAGCTAAAACCTTTCATGTCCCTATAAGTCAATTCTTCTTCATGATTAAAGAAGCCTAAATCATGAGTCTGATTCACTATTTTCTTTTCAAATTAGGTTTTAAATGATTTAACACCATATTACTATGAGGAAAAATGTTTAATACCATACAAAAAGTATTTTCAGATTGTTCTGAATAACTAAATTAAACCTTGGCTGTAATCCATCAAAAGAAAGAGAGAGATGGTAGCCTCTGTCTTTAAATATATGTAGTTCATAAAAGTTTTCAATTCAATTTTAAGACTATCAAAAGAAACTTTATTCTGTTATAATGTGAACTAAAATTTGAATAAATTATACCCAGAAATAAAAAAAAAAGTTTAAAAGTTCTCTAAATTTAAAAAAATCAATTTAACTTCCTAATAAGAAATCTGAAATTACTTTCGAATGAGAATGCAGCTTCCAGTATTATTTCTATTTAGTATCTCAAACACCTGTCTTTGCTACTACTTTAGCTACTTTAATGTCCACTAAGTGCTAGGGTAAAATCATCCCTGATTTTTATTTTCTCAAGATTAAACTGAAAGAAAGTACCCCAACAAGTATGTATGGCAAAACTACCACAGACATTATAGTTGGTGTTAGTGAGTATGCCAAAGTAAGTCTAATTCTTAAATTAAAAAAATGTTTTTTCTTTATTTTGAGAGAGACAGAGCAGGGGAAGGGCAGAGAGGGAGGGGAGACAGAATCTGAAGCAGGCTTCAGGCTCTGAGTTGTCAGCACAGAGCCTGATGCAGGGTTCAAACCCATGGACTGTGAGATCATGTCCTGAGCCAAAGTCAGATGCTTAACCGACTGAGCCAACCAGGCGCCCCTAATTCTTTACGTAATGAATTTCTATAAGGCTTCTTTTCTCTGAGATGGCAACCTTATGCATTTGAAGAGCTAAAGTCATACATCTACTGAGAGGGACATGAAAGTCTTATTAACTATCAAGGTTAAATAGTCTCAAGACCCAAGGAAAAGAAAGCTAAAATGTCTTGAAAATTGCCATAATATGGTGTAAATAAATGTCAAGAGGATGGGTCTGGAATCCCATCTCTGCTCAAATCCTACTTCCACTGCTTCTTACCCAGTGGTCAGGTTATAGAACCTCTCTAAATCTCAGGGTTCTCATCTGTAAGACGGGGTAATAGTACCCTCCTCATTGGAAGGGCTGCTGTGATGGTTTGGGGCACCTGGGTGGCTCAGTTGGTTAAGTGTCCGACTTCAGCTCAGGTCATGATCTCACGGTTTGTGAGTTCAAGCCCCACATAGGGCTCTGTGTGGACAGCTTGGAGCCTGCTTCAGATTCTGTGTCTCCCTCTCTCTCTGCCCCTCCCTGCTTGTACATTGTCTCTCTCTGTCTCAAAAATAAATAAGACACTAAAAAAAATTTAATAAAAATAAATAAATTATATATTTAAAAAGGCTTGCACAGTGCCTGGCACATAGTAAGCCTCAATATATTTTAGCAGTTATTAGTACTATTATTACATACCAAGCATGGTACTAGATGCTTTCACCTTATGTTAAATGCCCAATAATGCCCAATAATAGCACCATGAATCAAGGGAGTTTTATTCCCACTTTTGCAAATAAGAAAGGTAAGGTATAGAGCAGTTGGCTAATTTCCCCAATGTCACATCATTAGTAGAGTGGCAGGGCCCAGGGAATGTTACTCTAGAGCACAAGCTCTTAGATACCTTACCAAATGTCTATCGATCCTTTTGTCATACAGGTTACAACTATGTTTCCTAGGTTTATCACTTGTCTTTTAACTTTATGGTGCTCCCCATCCCATCCTTCATATATAGCCTTTAATTTTTAGGCATTCAGATTAGTGCTTTTCTTTTATGGGTTTTAATATTCTTACCAGGTTTTTATCATGTCAATTTCAACCCATGCATATAACACTTGTCACTTATGTTTTTGTACTTCATCATTTTCTAATGTATGACCCATGTGGGGTTTACTGGGGTGTATGACATGAGGAAAGAGCCCAACTTTTTTCACCAGATCCACAGCCTATTATTCTATCACCAGTTAATTGAACAGTCCAGTTTTTCCCATGTATTTGTATTATTTCCTATATTATTAATGTCACCATATATTTGGATTATTTTATGAACTGTACTACTTCATCAATCTGTTTCTGGGTCAGTATAATATTTTCAGACTTACAAATAAATTACACAAATGGTACAAAGAATTCCCATATACCTTTCATCCAGATTCACCAAATACTAGCATCTTACATAACCTCAAGGCAATTATGCATAAAGTGATACAGTGTTTATATCTGGATGCTGAGATCTGAGGATGTTTTCAAAATTTTCACTGCACTTTTTTGTGCCTTTGTTCAAAAAACACCAAGGAATATATTTCACTTTTAAAAAGAATAAAGTGTTTTCAATAAAAGTAGGTAAAAAATAATAAGTTTGATTAACTTCCAGAAAGTAGCTGGTATAGGTGTAAATGCTTTAGGGATTTGAATGAGAGAAAGAAGTGTGTTTTAATAGAGATGATGAGATCTAAGTTTAACCTTATAAGGATGTATGGAATGCAAATAGGCAGAAAAGAGACAAGCCAAGTGTTTATAGTCAGGAAAGCATCATAAGCCAAGATACTGAAATAGAAATGCACATGGCTTGTGAACATCACATCAAGAGAGACCAGGGACTTAGAAAGGCGAATACTGGGGAGCCAAAAAAAAAAAAAAAAAAAAGTTAAATACTTTGTAAAAGACCTTAGAAGTGAGGCTGAGGAATATGAATTTTGTTCTCTAAGTCAGAAGGGAGGCCAAGAAGAATTACAAGTAAGATAAAACAACTTTATTTAACCAACAAATCTTTTTTTTAATGATTTTTAAAAAACATTTATTTTGAGAGAGAATGTGTGTGTGCATGAGTGCTAGTGGGGGAGCGGGAGCGGGAGCGGGAGCGAGAGCGAGAGCGAGAGAGAGAGAGAGCGAGAGCGAGAATCCCAAGCAGGCTCCGCTCTGTCAGTGCAGAGTCTGACTGGGGCTCAGTCTCACAAACCTTGAGATCATGACCTGAGCAGAAATCAACAGTCAGATGCTTAACCAAGTGGGCCATCTGTATCCAACAAATCTGTATTTGGCATCTACTATATGCCAGGTACTATTCTGTTTTCAGGGACAATAATAAAATGGTAAATATCCTCATGAAAAAACACTCTAGAATGTTTTAAATATGTTTTATGAATAGTTATGGGTTATAGATTTGTGGGCCGTTATAGAATTGAATGGGACTGGGGTAATTGGTAAAGTGTCACTAAAAAGGCAGAATTTGAGCTGAACTCTGAAGGTTTAAGAGTCAGAGAGGAGATGATAAGGTATTTTAGATAGAAGTCAAAGATGAGAGCACATATGGTCATGAGGTGTTTGAAAACCTATCAGAGGATTCATTTATCTGGAAAAATGTTATTCCTGCAGAAGAAAATAAGGTTGGCTATGTGGACAGTTGCCAAACTGCTAAGAGTATGAAAATCCAGACCAAAAAATTGTTTTATAATCTCTATAAATTGACCTATAGGCACTGAAAAGCCATTAAAAGTTACTGAACTCAAAATGACCTGATAAAAGTCATCTAGGTAAGCAAGATTGAAGAGTAGGGTGAAAAAAACTTTGCAAAAACGGTGAGTGAGGGTGGAATTGAAGGATAAGGATCGAAGACAATTTAGGCAATCATTCTTACATAATCCAGACAGGAGATGAAGGGGACTTGGCCTTGAAAAACAGCTGAAGAGATGCATATGAGGGAGATTTCCAAGGTAGCATCTGCAGGTCTTAGTGACTGACTAGATGTCCTGGACTAAAGTGGACCATTAGACAAACATCAAAGCACTAACACTGCTAGAGATGGCTGGGTGGAGCTGGGTGGATTTAAAGAATATAGGCTTATAGAGGACCGGAAAAAGCACACATTCCTGGTATTCATCTAATATACTGAACTACATAATAAATGTCTGCTACTGGCATTGACTCGGGAAATATAATCTATCCATTTATAAAATGACAGCTCTCAAATGAATCCTGGAAAACATCCTATTACTTTTCATCAAATTCCCCTTCATCATTCTGTAGGGGAAGCCTCACGTGATAGAAGATTTAGTCTCATAGGCCTTCAATAAGAATCCATGTGACAGATTATAAAAATAAAGACATGACATCACCAAGGCTTCCCAACTTACATAAAAATGCAAACTTCTTGGTAACTTATATCCTATGTAAGCTTCTTACTCAAAAATTCTCATGGTAATCTAGAAACTTGTTTTGAAAGATGGGAGCTTTTTCTACTCTCCTACAACACATAAGAATGCTGGTAATATTCCAATCTCTTAGTTCCAACCTCTAGCAAAGGTGAACGTTTCTTATATAAAATAAGAAATGCATCAAGCTATTTAGGTTATATTAACCTCAAAACAACCCTGGGAAGAATTGTGTCACCAATGCACAGATAAGAAAGCGGAGTCACAGGTTAATTACTAAGGCTAAGTGTCTAGTGACATGTAGTCAGAATTTTTTTTTTTTTGAGAGCGTGAGGCAGCAGTGGAGGGGCGGAGGGAGGGAGGGGATGGGTGAGAGGGTAAGAGGGTGAGAGAGAGAGAGAGAGAGAGAGAGAGAGAGAGAGAGAGTGAGAGGTGGAGATAGAGAGGTAGAGTGGGAGAGAGGGAGAAAGAAAGATAATGAATATCTTAAGCAGGTGCTATGCCCAGCACAGAGCCCACCATGTGGCTTGATCTCACGACCTTGAGATCACGACTGGTGCCAAAATCAAGAGTCAGATGCTCAACGGACCTGCAGTCAGAATTTTAGCCAAGGCTTATTTTTCACCATGGTATCAACGTTGAAGGTATGGATTCAGATCTCGAAAGAACCTTGAAAAGTCCTTGCTTCCTTCCTACTTCTTTTTAGGCTCACAATAAAAACCAGGACGGAAGGAAAAATCTTTCCTATTCCAAGGGTGGATTCAAAAGCTACCCTAAAGATCAAGCAAAACTCTCTTTTGCACCCAGCAAGAACTGCCATTTGAGCTCCTTCTGAGCAGTGCGGAGTACAGCCTTTTTTCTCTAACCTACATTTTCTATTCACCTCCAGATGTAAAACTGATGGGGTGGTACAGGTGAGTTACCAGAGAAATAAAAGCATTTACTCAGTCTTAAGGCCTTCCATCACGCTCAGACATGTGGTGCTTTAATTGTTTCTTCTGTGAAATCCCAACTGCAGACTTCTCACAGTCAAAACACAGGAGGACAAACACTCAAATGTTTTAAGAAAGGAGAAGAAAAACCACTTTCTTCAAGCAGGAATCAGAACCAGTGGAAACCCAGGGGGCAAGTTATACTGCAGAACAGTGTTTTCCTATATTACTCAGAAAGGACACTGTGTCAAGAAGTGAAATGTAAATCCAATGCAAAATGAAGAAAACTGAAAGTATTTAAGATATTAACCAAAGTAGACCCATCTTCTTCCCTTTTTTGGTTACAATATTGCAGGCTTGCTACAACGACACTCAAAAACTGAGATGACATTTTTATTCTAAGCCCAGATTTTTGCTTCCTTACAGCTTTTGCTTTTTAAGCTAAAAATTCTCTCATTCTTGGTACAATGAATTTTTTGCTAAGTAATTAAAAACCAATTGTGTTTAAACCTTTTGAGATAGTTGGTTTTATGCTGTCTAACTCAGAATTTGGTTTCTAAAACCTCAAATTTAGCATCTCAAGGAAGAATGGTATCTATGGCATGTTGAAAAACTGTTTTGAAATGAAGTGATGGACATTTAAAAATAGAACTCGGAGCGCACAGCTTCCCTCGCGTCTTTTTTCCACTGGGGGAGGAGAATGACACATCTGCGTCGTGCTGCCACAACACTGCTGCTCTCATTCCACTGAGCGTCAGGACGGAGGGGAGCCGCAGAGACCACTGGGGACTGCAGTGTGGCTGCCACAACCACGCAGGCAGTCTCCAACTAACACACTCGAGACAGGACTAGAGACGGCCCAGACACCTGCCTGCACCTTGCCGCCAGAGCCTTCCTCTCCTGCTCCCACCCCTCGCATCTCCAAAATTCTCTTTTCCCCTACTCACCAGGGCCTCCGCCCAACTGTGAGATCTTTAATGCAGCACCAGTGTCTTCCCCCAGGACCACCCCCAAGGGGTTTTTGGCTAAATTTTGGATTTCAAGACGATTCAGGAAATCGGAGAGACCAAGAGAACATAGAACTTTGTGGGCTAGTCTTGAAGACTAACATTTATCTATATCTTTTTTTCTTCTAAGAAAAGCTATATCAAAATTCAAATAACTAACCTACAAATAAAACTTTGGAAGATAAAGCCATCCCTCACTAATTGTAAAAGTTATTTTCTTGCAAAGTATTATATTTGGCAAAACCATAATGGAGGGAAGAGAATTAGGGGGCGAGCACACAATAAAATGACTTTAAAATGTACTTTCTAAATCTTCTGACAAACAAGTGCTTCCAAAACAAACCAGCCTCATCACAGTAAGCATTCACCATTGATAGGAGGAACCATTTTCTTAGAACACCATTTTCAGGGTTCATGAAACACTACTGCTATGTTATGATCCAAGTAGACACTTCAAAGTTTAGTCAGTGGGCACACAGTATCTCTTTATCGATTCTTCAAATTAGCAGCTGCAGGATTCAAATATGTCGTGGTAGTCAGGCAGATGGACCAGGAAAGGCCTGCCACACCGTGGCCGGCAGACAGCCTCCTGCCGTCAGCCGCCTCAGGCTGTGTCACCTGCAGAGAGCCTCCTGGCCCCGGCCTGGCCCTATGTCCTTCCCAGGGCAGCCTGCCTGCAGTGACCGGGCCAAGCAGGCAGCACCTGGTCCAGAGCTCTTCAGCAGTTTGCCCCAGGCTTAGTCAGGCCTGAACCACAGCTTAGGCTTCTCCCTTAGCCCAATTTCCCTACCCCACCCCACCCCCTTCCTTTCACAACATCTTGCACCACAAACTCTGTCTCAGTGTCCACTTGCAGAGAACATCATCTGCAACATGTCTTTTCCATTTACATTCTCACTCCAGTTAGCACAAATCTCAACTGTGTAGCTCATCTTCTTGCATTACTGTGATACTTAAGAGCAAGCACACTTCTTAGGATCTAGATATCACTCTCTTTAGTGAAAGACGGGAATAGAAGTAGATTTCTCCCTACATTATCCTACCTGATATATAGAACACACATAATTATTGTTGAGCAGTTCTTTTCTCTATGATTAAACTATACCTTACCTATAAAATTGTAAATGTAAAATAGTATTCATTCCTGCATGTATTTCTTCAATATTATTCAATACTGAGAAGTTTCTACACACCAGACACTGATGAAAAAGTACTTAAGAGAGCTCCCATTCAGCAGAGAGAGCATTCTAGTGACTGAGATAGACAACAGATAGAGATTAGCATGCCGCCAAGGTCTGTAAAGAAAAATACGCCACGGTGAGAGAACAGAGAAGACTGGAGAAGCACCTATTGTTTCAAAACCACAGGTAGAGGCTGGATGCCTACAAGCCACAAATGGCTAGGGTGGCACAGTCACATCTACATTTAGGATATCAATTTCCTAGAGAGTACATGTTATGTTTGTTCTAATAACTCATTGCATCCAAATTTGCTGAAATAACATTTCCTCTGCATTGTGAGTCTACCTGCTGCATGAAACATAAAATCTTAAATGTTCCTAACCTATATAGCAGTTCTGTCTTGGGGAAAGAGCAGCCTAAGCCATCATAAGCTCCGGTCAGATACAGCTGTCTCAGGCAGATGGCTTTAGTGGGCAACATCATAAGCATGCCAGATTTTTTTAAATATAAAAGGGTTTTCTGCCTCATTAGAACTTCGTGGCTGACCATCCACAAACACCTGGTGTTCAGACTTCTTCCTCTTGTGAAAATATAACCACACATAGCCTTAGCTTGAAGGGGTTTATGTTATATAATATTTCTCCAAAGAATCTAGTACCCAGATAATTTACAAAGGCATAGGTAGGAGAAAACTTACATAGTTCAAAGTGAAAACTGAAATCTGGACAAACAGGAACTTAGAGTAGTGATACAGGCAAATTAAATTACTTAACCAATTCTCAAACTACTATATCTACAGGGAATCCCAGCTGGCCTTTAGAGGTTCTAGTTACACCATCAAAGGAAGAATGAACTCCATAAATGACAGTTTCGTTCTGATTATAATTGTATATATTCATCCTTTTTGTTTTTTTCCCTCAGACTTTAGGAGAACTTTGTCGTCATCATCGTCTACACAGTTATGAACATAAAGCATCACAGTGTCCTTCCTTAAGGTAGGAATCAAACCATACCTACCTGCTGAACTCTTGTAGGAGGTAAAGGGAAAAAAGTAATAGACTTGGGAGTTTAGAACAAATTTAATTCAAATTCAGCTATTGCAATTGTATTAGTTTTTTAAAAGAGGAAACTGTCCCAAGATTATAAATTTCAGTTTTTGTATCTGTACAATGAGGATAACAACATCTACCCAAATACTTCACGAGGTCAATAAAGGATGTATTTTAAAGTACAGCTGACCCTTGAACGATGCTAGAGTTAGGGGGGTGCTGACCCCTACATAACTGAAGATCTGCATATAACCTCTGACTCCCCCAAACCCTAACTTGTAATAGCCTACTACTTACTAGAAGCCTTACTGATAACATAATCAATTCATGCACATTTTGTATGTTATATGCATTATATACTGTATTCTTATAATAAAGACAAAAGAAAATGCTATTGAGAACATCAAAAAGAAAATACACATGTAGTACTGCACTGTATTTATCAAGAAGAAAAATCCATGTGTAAGTGCACCTGTATGGTTCAAACCCATGTTGTTCAAGGGTGAACTGTACTTTGAAAACTACAAAGTGCTACAAATGTGCTGTTACAACTGGAGTTTGTTTGGATTTAAATGTTAACATATTAACAGTTTTTTAAATGTTTCTTATTTATTTTTGAGAGACAGAGAACAGCATGAGTAGGGGAGGGTCAGAGAGAGAGACACACACAAAATACAAGGCAGGCTACAGGCTCTGAGTTAGCTGCCAGCACAGAGCCCAACTTGGGGCTCGAACCCACGAATGTGAGATCATGACCTGAGCCAAAGCCGGATGCTTAAGCGACTGAGCCACCCAGGCACCCCTATATTCTCAGTTTTCAACTGAGCAATAAAAATGCATTCATTCATTTAAAACTGAATGAATTAATTCATGTATTTGGCATCTTTTGTATTATGAAGAATATAAAAGTTGATAGTTATCTCCTATAATCAAGGAGCTTATGCAAATCAGATTTGAGAAGGCAAATGTGCTAAGAAGATGTGGTTTTGGTTTTTGCTAACACTTATTGAGCACTTTTATATGCCAGGCATGATGATAAATGCTTTACATGTAGTAACTCTTTTAATCTTTAAAAGCTCTATGAAAAAGATAACATTTTAATCCTCATATTATAAGTGAGAAAGAGAAGGTGCAAGAATTCTGGAAACCTGCCCAAGGTCAGACATCTCGTAAGTACTAAATGTATTAAAGTCAACTCACACACTCAGGCAAGTTAGCTACAACGCTATATGTTTTATTGTATCACAAGTTGGGCCGAGAACACCACACATACCTAATGATGATAAGATATAATAGTAAATAATGCTAACAGTACTAAGGCAGTAAACAATAAATGAAGAGATCATCCTGGGGTGGGATGGCCAAGGAAGTTTCAAACTAGTTTGTAGAATTTAGACAAGAAAAATTTTAAAAAGAGCAAATAAGAATATTACATCCCAGGAATGCCTGGGTGGCTCATTTGGTTGAGCATCTGACTCTAGATTTCAACTCAGGTTGTGATCTCATGGTTCATGGGATTGAGACCTTCATTGGGCTCCATGCTGAAAGCACAGAGCCTGCTTGGGATTCTCTCTCCCCCGCCCTCTCTGCCCATACCCTGCTCACAGTCTGTTTCTCTCTCAAAAATAAATAAACCTAAAAAAAAGAGTTAAAACATTTAAAAAAGAATATTATATTCCATATATACCTTTGTGAGCCAGCAATTGAGTATTGCTTTATTGAAATATACATATAGTAAAATACAAAAATCCTATATGTACTTTTGAAATATCTCATTGAGGGGAGCCTGGGTAGCTTAGTCGGTTAAAGCCTCCAACTATGGCTCAGGTCATGATCTCATGGATTGTGAGTTCAAGCCCTACGTCTGGCTCTGTACTGACAGCTCAGAGCCTGGAGCCTGCCTTGGACTCTGTCTCCCTCTTTCTCTGCCCCTCTCCTGCTCAAGCATGTGCACGCTCTCTCTCTCTCTCTCTCTAAAATAAACATTAAAAATTTTTTTTTAAAAAGAAATATTTCACTGAGGTTCTCATTTATAGACTAATTTCCTAATTAAAATAAGCCAACACTCACTTAAAACAATGTTTTACTACCTAATGATATACCAGTCTTAAAATAATCCATTTTAATTTCAAAGAATTACTATTTAAGTATTTTCCTATAATCAAGACCATTCAATACTAGCCAGTTATCATGGAAAATAACGAGATCAAATAATGTCTTTCTTTAATAAAAAATGACATATTATTTCAAGTTTATTTATTTATTTTTTATATTTATTTATTTTTGAGAGAGAGAGTGAGACAGAATGTGAACGGGGACGGGCAGAGAGAGGAGGAGACACAGAATTTGAAGCAGGCTCCTGGCTCTGAGCAAGTGAAGTGCTCAGCACAGAGCCCAAGGCCCCTGACTGGGCCACCCAGGAGCCCCTATTTCCAGTTTATAAGAGAAGCAGTACGTTGATTTCCCATGGTACAGACAGGAGGCTATCCCACTTGGCCCTCCAGATTTTTTATTTGCTATAATTATAACATTTTATATATTAGGAAACAACTTTTGAGAGCTACATTTCACAGGATGCACAAAAATGGCAAACTATGGTTTCTGCTTGTTTCAACTTTCAGCAGAACAGGTATACTGATTGCTTGTTGGTCCTGTGTGTATCCCATGTAACTTACCAAGCGATATGTCTGGGCCTTTAAAACGTTAAGATCAATAAAGTTGTCTTCATTGTCTGTCTCCTCTTCCTTAAAAAAATAAAATTTTTAAAAAATTAATAATTACAAAAAGTTACAATTTAAAAAATGTATATACTAAGCTCGATGTAAAGACCAATGCAGGAAAGGGCATTTGAAAGCCTAGTAGTGTGTGTAATGTAGGTCATGATGTTATTAGTGGCTCATCTGTTTTTAGAGGTTTTGACAGTGCCTTTTAAAATAGGGACTTTTTATAAATAAATAAATAAATAAATAGGTCACTGAAAAAGAAAAACGAAGGAGAAGGAAGAGCCATTGCTATAAAACTAAGGGTAAATAAACATAAGAATAAAATAGGAAACAGTGCAGAGTGGCATATATGAAATAGAGGGATAATGGAAGGACTTAATGTCAATTTTGAGTAACATGACTAAAATGGACAAAAATGATGTTGATAGAGAATAGTCTCACCTGCTCTGGGGACCAATCCCATTAATGCATATTGTTGACATTTCATCTCTTATATGTTTGAGTTAATAAATTACTAAGTTTAGTCATCAGTACTCCTTCACCCATGGCCCCTATATCTATTTAAAGATATTAAAATATTAAATTTAAAGATATAAATATATATTTAAGATATATTAACCCTGTATCTTAGATATTGACGATCTTAAAGCACAGTGTATGTAAATTCAAAATTGGTTCTGACCGCTGGGCCAACGGATGTTGGCAGTAGGGTCAGAGGTGACCCTTTGAGAGGCAAGCCCCTTCCCAGTATACAGTAAATATGGAGTCTGAGCAGGTTCTAAAGCATGTAGGTCAAAAAATTAGCTCTCCTTTCCCTTCAAATGTCTCTGTGGTGAAAGTGACATAATGGGTGAAACAAATTTAACAAGAATAGCCCAGGCTTAAGGGCATGGTAATACAGCAAATGGAGCTTGGTCCTCAAAAGGAAAAGAATTATAAGTGTGTGTCATTTGATGGACACTTCAGTTCTACAAAGGCACATACAGTTCTACAGAGCTGCAGTGGTAGATTTCAAGGATAATCCTGATCTATAAGAATTTGGAAGGATGTAAAGCAGTGGTTCTGAGACCCCAGCATCAGCATCACCTGGGAACTTGTTAGGATGAAAATTCTAAGGTCCCATCCCAGATCTACTCTGAAACTCTGGGGGCGGGGCCGCTAAGATAAGCTATGAGAACTCTGCTAATCTTTGGGGGAATTGGAAACATTTTTGTAAAATATGAAGCAATATAAATGCAGAGTATAAATACACTCAAGTGACATTTACTTTTTTATGTTTACATTTTTTTACATTTACTTCTTTAGGGAGGAGGAGCAGTGGAGCATAGAGGTGTATACAAAATTGAAACTGTTTATATCTTAAATCCTAACCATAAATGCAGATGCACACCTTTGAGATACAGCTCAGTTTATTCTGTGTTTGCACTAATGATGACCTACTTAACAACCAGAGTAAATGAAACACCAATGACTCAGATTCCCACGGGAAAAGAGACAAGTTTATTATGCTTTTACAGTAAACCTAATCAGTACAGTTTACATGGGGGATCAATAAATACTTGTTGAATTAGTACTGCCTTAAACACCAATAAGTAAAAGGCTTTAATAGTAGGCCGTCAAAAAAAGGAATTAAGTTACTGAATATTAATAAGACAGCATTCAAAAGGAATTCGAATATAAAAAGACTTGCCAAAGAAAGCATTAAAATAAATTGAGTATTCTGATTTTGATTATTTAGAAGACACTCAACAATTCTGTGCCATTTCTTTGCCTAATATGTACCCTTCGAATTCTCTAACTGCCAATTACTAAGTATATGATTATATACAGCCGGTGAAAATATTGTTTTGTGACCAACACTTGTTTTACCTTTTTGTTTTAATAATTATCTATGTGTGCTACCTTGATTTGACAAGTCTAAAACTGAAGGAGTCTAGTTTCTAGATGATTAGAGCAGAACTTTACTCTGTCAGAAATTATCTTTTCCATCCTTGAGTTGCCCCAAACTCTGGCAACAAAATAATGTAACATCCCACTGTCCAAATGAGTTTTAGTACTGATCTCCTTAACAAGAGGAACAGGAGAGGTAACTGAGTGCTCCTTAGAATATTATAATAATAAGAAAAAAAGAAAAGGATAAAATTCGAGAGACTTGACATAAGGGAACTAACAGCCTCAGGCCTTTGAAGAAGGCCTTCACTTTGGTTATGACAGGAGAAGGACTTTACCTTAGAATTGGGAAGAAATGTGTAAAGAGGCTGCTTTCTAGTTTGCTTCTCTAATTTACATACCTAATGATGCTGCTTTGGACTTTAAAGGGTTCTCAGAAAAAAAAAAAAGCTACACTTTATAAAAGTTACACAGCAATTTACTGACAGATGATTTGGTAGTCAAATATTTAATGACCATCCACTTGTACCAAGCACTGCACAATAATGTAGAGATACAAAAAACGTATAAAACTGGTTTCCACCTTCACAGAGTTTTCTTTCTGGCTAGTAGTAGGTTTTTGGACCTTTTTTTTTTCCTGACTGGTAAGTTTGAGTTATGACTCTGAAGCTAATTGTTGATGCTCAAGGACATCATGGTTGATAAAGCATTAACTAATAAACAGTTACT
Organism: Suricata suricatta; assembly: GCF_006229205.1. Lineage (NCBI taxonomy): Eukaryota > Metazoa > Chordata > Mammalia > Carnivora > Herpestidae > Suricata > Suricata suricatta. Next base: position 55,251,630 of record NC_043704.1, read on the forward strand.
AAAAAGACAAGATGAGGAAAATACCTGCGTAAAGGGGTGAACAACTGGGAATGTGTGAGAACTTAACATTTTCTGAGTTTGAATGAAAACATCTATTACACAAGAATAAAGTCTAAATCCTTAAAAATGGCCAAAGTGATCTGGACTTGGCCTATCTTCCTTGTTAATCTTAAACCACACACACACACACACACACACACACACACACACACACACACACACACACACACACACACCCCTCCCCGCCTCATTTAGGAGATATGGCCCCAGTGGTCTCTTAGCTCCTTGATCAAGCTAAGCTCCTGCCTCCCTCAGAGCTTTTGTACATACAGTTCCACCAGCATCTTGCCCAATAGGTGCTCAATAAAACACATGCAGAATGAATGCATATTTACCTTAAGTTTTTAAATGTATCATATTTAAAAAGATATCTGTTAAACTGATTGGTTTTACAATGGTCTTTTTCCTTCTTTGTCCTAAGTAACAGAATGATCTTTTTATGTTTACAGTTTAAAATACTTATACTCTGATAAAACACATTAAGAACTTTGATAATAGAAGCCTAGAAAAGAAAATAATCATCCATAAACTTTCTATCCATATGTAACTAATGTTAACATATTGTTTTTTCTTTTTTGTATATTTTACATACTTCAATTTATCCATACAGCATAAGTTATCTTCCCTATGTCAATAACATTTCTCTGCAAATAATCTTAACATAATATTCTATTAAGATATAGTCTAATCTATTTAAGTTATTTTCAGCATTTTCTATAAAACGATGCAGTGATTAATATCTTTGTAGTATATAATAGCATAATAAACAAAGCTGAAATATAGAATATACTTATTATCTATTGACTTAAAACTTCACCTTGAAAATGTAGGTTTCTGACAGTGAAGTACACTTTAAAAAAAAAAGGAAAAAGGGGTTTTTTCCTACTATCTCAATTTCAGATCATATTATACTTCCTAAAACACCATGGTCAATCCATCTCTGGTTATGAGAAAGTGTTCTTTGTCTCTACCATTTAGGTAGTCTAATCTGTTCTAGACTTAATTATTTAGTTTCACAATATGAACAGAATGCTGAGAATGGTAAAGGCCTAGATGCTGCCCAACAATTTAAATAATGTTGGCATTTGTAAATATTTTTAAAAATTCCTACAGGGTAGTACTTATTCTAATTTTAGAAGCATACAGAAGTCCCTGAGAAATGAATACGATTCTTATGAAGCAGAATATATTAACCTAAGCCCTACTGTTCTTTTTTAAGTTCTTTATTATTTACGGCCTATTTAAAATCAAGAATGGTTGCTAATAAAATGTTTACTCATATAACTAGCTCTTCACTATTTCCTGTCTACAGTTTAAGAACCTTGACTATATAATTCAAACCTCAGTCATCAGAAAACACAACTGATCCTGGGTACACTATTTAAAAGCATTGTTTAGAAACAATGAACCAAAATATATTCCTGAAAATAGAAATCTGGGGGAATTAAGGGAAAGAAATCCAAAAAAAAAAAAAAGTTCAGCAGCACACATACCACGAATTCTTCATCCACTTTATTTAATGTTAATTCTGCATCATCTTCTGGGACAGTTTCTTCTTCTAATTCTTCTACTGGGTATGTTGGTCTAAAATAATAAAGCTTAGTGTGAAAGGAGAGTTAAAAATGAAACATTTTAGCATGACGAAAAGGCATAATAAGAATATTAAGAATCCCCTCTACACCAGATACTATCCTTTTCTACCTTCCATAATCACCATTACATGTTTGATGTATTCTTTCTGAAACTTTCTATGTAAAGAAGCAAAGATGTTTATCTCCAAATTTAAAGAATAAGTTTACAAATTAGAATGATACCATGCATACTGTTATCCAATATGCTTTTTTTACTTACTAATATACCACATTTAAGTACATATTTTTCTCTTTTTACCCCCACCTGCTCTGGATTCCACTGAACTGTTAAACAGAACCATAACTAGTTTAATTAGCAACCTGTGGATGAACACTGAGGTGGTTTCTAGTTTTTTTTTTTTTACTAAACAATTTTACAAAGATCATCCTTGTACATTTATCATTATTGTCTATCAATTATAATAAATACAAGTAGAATAGCTGGGTCAACAACTCTGTACATTGTATTGTTGTGCTGTGTATCACCAAAACCAACTTCCAAAATGTTATCCTAATTCACAGTCCCAAAAACAGTGACTCCATTTCCACATATTCACCAATATTTGTAAATAAACGTTAGTCTTGGCCAATCGTATACATGAAAAATCTCTCTTGTTTTATTGCATTCAATGCATTTATCGCATTTCTTTCACAGGACAGTGATTAAACACTTTTTCATGTTTTAATTGGTTATTGGTGTTTATTTTTCAGTGAAATGTCTACTTATGCCCTTTGCCCTTTTGTATATTATAAAAATTAATGCTGTGCTTGTGTTAAAAATATGTTTTCTAGTTTATTACTTATAATCTTGGCTATTCAAGATTGTTACAATTCTTGTTACATAGACTTGGCAACTTCTTCTTGCATGGATCCTAGCTTTTCCCGAACATGACACATCCCAGCCCCCTTTGACCTTCTAGTACTCCCATAGTTTCATCTGTCACATTTACATTGATCAATCTGAAATTTATTTTGATGGAATAAGAAAGGCTCCAGCATTCCTATTTCCATAATCTAATCAGTGGTCCCAATACTAAGTATTAAACAATTATTTCTCCATCAAGATGAATGACATGTATTTCCCATATTAATAATACCCAAAAGTATTTAGGTGTATTTCTAGAAACTTATTTTAAAAATCTATACCTCAGACAGGTTAGCAAAATATAAAAATTAACATTTAAAAATAAATTTCCTATGTTTTTATTAATTAGAATTAGATAATATCTAAAAAGCAATGTTCTTCTAGTTTATTAGTTTTGACATATTTAATAAAGAAAAGTCATCTATAAATATGTAACTTCTATGTAAATAGCTGATGCCTATTTTCAGTATTTTCCTCTCTTCTCCTTCCCATATATTTACAGTCCTTATAAATTATCAAAATCATAATACATGGCCAGGAATTAGATATGCCTATGAATAAAGGAAGTACAAAATTGAATAAAGGTTGAGAAAATGATCAGGTGAATTTAGAACACATCAAACAATAAATTTAATAATGTTTAAAAATGCCAAATGGAGTGTCACATCTCATAACTTTTGTTGGAGTACAATAAAGAAGTAATTTGAATCATACAGTTATTCCTTATACTGCACTAACTTGTAATATTTAGGCTGAAACATAAAACTGCCCTTTTTTTAGTTCAATAGTAGATGAATATCAGTAATTTCATATGGCTTAAAATGATGTGAGCATCTGTGATATACAAAGTCCTACACTAACTGCCATATTTCTGGCAAGGAAGCCTGACCTAAAAACTAATGAGTTTAAAAACCAGGGATAAATACAATCATAGAACTATAAACACATCTCTATCAAGTCAAATAATGAAACAATGAACAAGATCTAAGAGTGTGTCAGGTGGCTTCTTCAGATAGCTATTATTCCTGCCCAGTATCTATAAGAAAAGGAAAATCCCATTTTATTTATTTAATTTTTAAAAATATTTTATTTATTTTTGAGACAGAGAGAGACAGAGCACAAACAGGGAGGGGCAGAAAGAGAGCCAGACAGAGAATTGGAAACAGGTTCCAGGTTCTGAGTTGTCAGCACAGGGCCCAACATGGGGCTCAATCTCACGAACTACAAGATCATGACCTAAGCTAAGTTGGACACTTAACCAACTGAGATGCCCAGGCACCCCATAAAATCCCATTTTAAAGTATTATAGTAATTTACATTTTTTCCTTAAATCAATAGCTATCAGTTACCCCCATGTATATACCATCTTTGTGTATATAAATAGACCTTGAAAAAAATTCCTACATTGATGAAGATATTCAGGTACAGTTGAACCTTTAATAATTATTTAAATTTGAGTTGGGCAGGAGCATGATAAAATCATAACTGGTTTGGAATACACCAGATATTCTAATTTTGTCTATACAGACACTTTTAATCACTTGTGGCATGTTCAGTTTAGAACAGTCGAGAGGAAATACTCCTTGTCAGTTCAATTAAATAACTCTGAACCCACGGAGGAAAAAGCCATCCACATAAAATTATTATTGTCAGGTTGGGTAACTTTTACCTTTTCCAGGTGAAACCAATATATTTTAATGCTTCTTCAGCTAGACAGTCAAGAACATAGCATACATGTTCTCCACATCCTGACTTTAATTTTGAAGGAGGAAAATCTGCAGTCCTACCCTGAAATACAAAAGATAACAGTGTCTTTTATGTTATTTATATTCCCCAAAATACTTTAAGCAAAGTACTGCTGAATAAATGTTTTACTTTTCAAATTTGATTTAAATATAAAATTTATTTTTCAAATATAATTTAAAATAACAAATTATATTGCTTCTTAGAAGTCCATCTTTTCTATCTGTTGATACATAAACTAAGGGAAAATGAAGACATTTTATTGTCAAAGGTATCAGATTGACACGCAATAACCTCGTAACCGAACAAGTAACTGATCCTGTTAGGGTGAAAAAACCCGCTAAAACTACTAGCTTGGTATCCTATCATTAAGCAACCATAGGAAGGACGAAATGACTCACTTATCAAAAGTTAATAACATGTATGCCAAAAATTCTGGCTGCATGCCCCCCAGAAAAAGTCAGAAAAGTACAACTGCTATCATGGTCTATTAAATCAAAGTTCCCTTTCAAAATAAAATTTTTGAGCTCCCTACTATTCAAGAATCCCTACTAGCATTTTTTAGAAGGAGATCTAAGTATCTATAAATTTACTTCTGAGACAGAAGAAGATTAAGAAAAATATTATTACTTTGGGCTACAAAGAGTACACTGAACATTTTTAGAAGTGGCATTAATATTATACCACCAACCATTCTGAGGTTTTATCTGAAAAATATCCAGATGTAATTTTACATATGTATGTATTGAGTGTGTATAAATATTGTTACTCATAGACAATTCACCTAAAGGGTAGCATCTGTGTTGTTGAATTACCAATATTAAAATTTGTAACTTGACAACATTCTGAAAGAAGACAGTTGTTTACACTTACAAATGATCGAAGTTCAGATAATATGTTAGATATAGTTGCATTAGGGTCATCATATTCTTGAGGTTGCTCAAAGGGGTGTCCTGCTTTGTTAATCAACCAAGCAGCAACAGTGCAAAACATGTAGAACTGTTCACCAGGGTTGGTAGGCAGTGCAAAATAGTGTCTGTTTCAAAACAAGAGGGGAGGATGGAATATGAAATAGTTTTTAATGGCTTTAATTTTAATTTAACATTTTTAAATTTTGTTTAATTTAAAGCCATTTTTATTGACTTTAAAAATGGCTTTAAAATTTTTAAAAATTCTACAATTCATTCTTTAAAGTTTCCAGTAGCCCACAACACTCATATTAAAGTTTTTAATCAACAGGACCAGGGCGATTACTGCCATACACAAAATATTAGATCAAAGAACTTACACCCAAGTATAAGTTTTAAAAAACTAATCATGTACAGCTTTTGCCAAAATCATTTATATGTTGGGAATAATTACTAAGAGTAATTTGGAAATAAAGAGAATTTCAGAGTTTAAAAAAAGACCTTAATGATTATTCACCATGCATTTTTTACTTTTTTTTTACAATGTCCCTGGTATCTTTACATACTGTTCCTAACCTATCAGGTATGTTAAACAGTTGTTCTCATCTTGGCTGCACAGATGAATCTTCTGGGAAGCTTGTCAAACTGTAGCTAGGGACCAAACATTGCTTATTCCCTCCTGAATTAAATCAGAACTTCTGGCAGTAGAGCCCCAGTACCAGTAGGTTTCCAAAGGTTGGTAGATGGTTTTAAGGTACAGCCAATCTTAAGAATCACTAAGTAGCACATCCACAATCTAACAAACATTTATTGACTTTTGCTAAATCCCTTAGACCACTAAAAACAGTCCTATGAAGATCAATAGGATTTATACTTAAATAGGTTAAGAATAAAACTAGCTAACAACATTTGAGTCAGTTGATCAAAGACCTAAGTTTGCTTTTTTGTGTGTAGTTATTATTATTATGTTCATAATTGTATTTATAGCTATTATAACTACTTTACATAAGAATCAACAGTCTAGTCTTTCTTATTCCCCAAGCTTTTTCCTGAGGGTAAGTGTAAACGTCCTGAGAGATACGAGGTAGCTGGGAAGAAAAAGGTAATGGAGTCCTTTCAGGTGTATGTTCACAACCCCTTCAAAGTACCCACTGCTAAAAACTCATCTTTTCCATAGTGGCTGATAACTCCAGGACAGGCTCCAGACCGAGTAGAGCGGTTCGCAAACTTTAGCATGTATCAGAATCACCTGAAAGGCTTGTTAAACACAGACTTCGAGGCTCCACCCCTGAAATTTCTGAATACAGCAGACCTGGGAAAAGGCACGTGGAATTGCATTTCTAATAAGCTCCCAAGTGATGCTGCTTTTGGTCTGAGGACCATGCTCTTGAGAACCATTAAATTAGGATACTGCCACTCAAATCCATGATTCAAAATATCCTGCTGAACTGCTGAGGAAATAGTACTGAGGTTATATCACTAGAGCCTTAAGGTCATTTTCTTTTAGTTTGAAAAATATACTTGGGGAGAAAAATGCATTTTTATCATAGAAAATGTTGGTTGTTTATATTATCCTGATTAATTCACTTAAGTAACAACTCCCAATCCCAAAATTTCTGTCATGGATCAAGCAACACTATTTTTTCCTCTAACTTTTCTCTTATTATGGACTGACTTAGCAATATGGGCAGTTTACCTAGACACTACGTATCTTAAAATTCAAGTTATTGGAAGAGAGCAATGAATGAGATCAAAACTGTCAAGGGAAATTATTTTAGCCAACCTATACCCATTAAAAGAAAACACTACAGATTTTTAATCTAAATTGCATTTTACACAATAAGCAAATCTAAGTATTAACTTATTTATCTGGCTATCGCCAAGCTACACTAACTGGAAGAGAAAATAGTAGCTCTGCATTACCCTCAACAACTAATGGCACTGACTTCAGGATATGATGGACTGTTCCCCACCAGAACACGGGCAGAATTTTAGGTCGTATGACAGACACAGTTCCAACAGCTGTCATTTCATTTGTCTTTTCCACTTCTTAATTTCTGAGAGTACTGTTACTGCAAAGGCAGGAGTCTTTTACACCACAGCAATTAATCAACAAGTTTGCTTACTGCACATAAGGTCTAACAAGGTCCTAAGTTACCACTTGTAGAGACAAATTATCTCAGAGGAAAACAAAAACTAGAAACGGCTAAAATGATATTCATCATTGGGGATGAGATTATGGGTGACTTCAGTATATTTTTTCTACACACTATCTTGTGTTGTTCTGAGTCCTCTACAGTACGTACTTTTATAACTTTTGTAATCAGAAAAAACACAGTTTGAGTTTTGTGGAGGTATGTGGGTGCTTTAAAGACTAGGCAAGCCGTCTTCCAGTCTTTTCTGCGGTTCTGAAACTTTACCCTCTCTAAAAAACACCAAATCTAAACTCTGTGAACTCCGTGGCCTCGGTCGCCAAGTTTGGGGGGTAGTGCCCCTTCCTGCCTAGGAAAATGGAAGCAAGTGCTAACTCCCGTTCAACGGACCCCAGGAGGCAACTCCCCGGGCCTGGCCGGCACCCAGGCGCTGGAGAACGAGGGCACCCACCTGGACGGGGGCTTCAAGTTGTTCTTCCGGAGGAGTTCCTCCTCGTAGTGGAGTAGCTTCAGCTTCTCCACCAGGTCCTCCATCACCACGAACATGTGGTAGGCCGCACCAGGCCCCCGCTCCACGACCAACTCCCCGGCCCCTTCGCCTCTGGCCCGAGACACCCCATCCTCTAAACCTGACGGCGTGACCACGGCCGCCGCAGCCGCCATTACAGAGCAGGCAGAAAGAGCCCCGCATGGGGCTTCGGCCCACAGACCTCGGCAGCCTTAGCCGCCAGCGCTGCCGCAGCCGGGACCGCCGCGACCGGTTACCAAGCGACCGCCGAGCAACCGGTCTCCAGGGAAACTAGACTCCGCCTCCTTCCCGCCCTGTTTTCCTCTAAATTCCCTCCAACCAGGGCGGGCTTTCTGGATGACGTCACACGGGGAGGGCTCAAACCCCCCCCCCCCCCCCCCCGCACCACCCCCAACAACCCCGCTTCGCCTCTGGGGAGGAGATGGCCGAGAGGCAGTCCCGCCCCTCGTGGGGGCGTGGCGGCCCGCCCCCCTCCCCTCGTCGGGACACGCCTCCTGGCCGAGGAGAGGCGGAGCGCGTTTCTGCGGAGCTCTCTGGGGTTCTTAGCTGGCTGGTTGGTCCTGGTGATTACGGACTGCTGCTGGGCGGGCGTCTGAGTTAGCAGCCGGTAGCCTTGAAAAAAATCAAACCGAAAGGAAGACGCGCACTGTTGAAAGCTAAGCCAGCACACTGCTGTGTTGTCAGTTTTCTTCTCAAAATTGGAAGTTTTCGGAGTTGCAGCATAGTCGGTGTCGTAGATTTCCGTTCACCTTAGGAACTTTCCAACAAGAGGTTTCTGTATTTGCTGCATTTAACAGTACAGGATATTATAAACCGTGGAATATTATAATTACCCGCTGTTACTCTGGTACTAGAAACGGGAAGGGGTGGGAGAAAAGGAGGCATTGGGAAGGATTTGTTCTACCTCCGAAACGTGAATACTAAATTCAAATCCCGCTGATTAATCTGTTTCATGCCTATTACATGTAGCATAGTTTTGAGGTTCCTTGTTAAAAATCAACAAAATAAAGGGGATTAGCTTGAATTTCTCTGTGCTACAGCTCTGTGTTGCTAAAGTTACTACTGTACTCTGCAGCTATTAGAAAAACAAGAAAGGAGACGTAGCTGACCACAGCTTTACAGTTTTCAAAAAAGGCTAGTGTATCATGCAGTTTTCCAAAAAGCTGCATAAAAAAATGAGGTAAGTGGTAGATGTGTGGAGATTTTGTGGGAGAAGAAAATGTATGGGAGGAGGCTGAAAATGTGTTTGTGTTTATAATGTGATTTGAGAGAGATCTCTGATGTATTATAGCTGCTACTGGAGAATATAGAAGTCACACTTTTTGACATAACTGAAGTTTGAAACTTATCTGTAATATATTTTTGTTTTTGTTAGAGAATGGGTGAAGGAGCACTTCTCATTTCTAGACCTAGCTTCTCTCTGATACTAAGTTGAAAAATCAGGCAAATAAATACTTTTTTCCATTTACCAGAGAAAGGAAATACATACAATAATTTAGAAAATAACTCAAAGGGAAGGCCACAGATAACTGCTTTATTTTTTTATTATGGGGGTGCAGAGAACCCTCGCGTGTGCACATGTGGGGGTGGGGAGGAGGGGCAGAGAGAGACAGACAGAGATCATCTTAAACAGGCTCCATGCCCAGCCCAGAGCCCTTGGGTTCCATCTCATATGTGTGAGATCATAACTTGAGCCCAAATCAAGAGTCAGATGCCTAATGGACTGAGCCACCCTGGTGCCCCAAGACTTGCTTTTTAAATCAGTAACATTTTACTGGCCTACTGCAAGTCATTTGACCAGCTGGCTTTAATAAAGATAGGTTGGCAGGGCGCCTGGGTGGCTGTCAGTTAAGGGTCCAACTCTTGACTTTGGTCATGATCTCACAGTTCGGTTTGTGAGTAAGAGCCCTGCATCCTTCTCTGCTGGCAACCAGAGCCTGCTAAGGATTCTGTCTCCCTCTCCCTCTGCCCCTTCCCTGCTTGCTCTCTATCTCCTTCTCAAAATAAACTTAAAAAAATAAAAATTAAAAATAAAGATAGATTGGAAAGTTGGATTTGACTGTACACCACTGCAGATTTGGCCTTTTCTTTGCTTCCTTAGAAGAGTATTTCTCACTTACACATCCCCACCCCAGCCACCACATATATGGGTGAGGGATACTATGGTACATCTGTATAACTTTCAGAATGGAAGATAGATGTTACAATTGGAGAAAAAAATGAAAGTTCAGGTCCATGATGGTTGGCTTTTAGGATGCTTGGCTAATCAACAAATGACCTGTGGGTGTTTAAATGGCGCTCACAAGGGCTATAGATAAGTCACTTACACCCAGGGAGATGTTTACTCAAGGCATGCTGCCTGCATAAAATGTTTTGACATTTTCAAAAAGTTATATATAGCACTCAAGATGAAATAGCCAAACATTGTTTTTTAGCCAAGAAACCCTCCAAAAACATATGAATTTGACTGAAGAGAAAAAAAAAAATCCCACCTGTCCCGGAACTTAGCCATTTTCTTCCCAGGTACAATACTGACACGTCCTGGCTTGAAAGCAGTATGAAGAATTATTTTTCCCCTTCATTGTTGTGAAGAAGAAACAAGGACTAAATTATAAAGTGTCCCCCAGTGACTGTGGCCTAGAAAGAATTTAAGAAACAGAAGAAAAGCCAACTGTGTGTTTTCCCACAGAAAAAAAAAGATGGGGAACAACACTGAAATGTCATTTCATTTTTTAAGGCCCATCTGTATTTCATTTTATGAAAGGATTATTTTTCTGACTCTTAATTTGCCCACAATAGTTGATAACATGTTTCTTTCTGGACAGAAGTAGTTTCCTTCCCATGTGTGAGAATGTACCCTTAAATCCTCATCTGGCTGTTTCAGCCACTTGGAAGCTTTGGGGAACATTTTTGTTAGTAGTTTTGCAGGAGTTGCTCATATGTTGACCAGGGAATTAGAAAAGAGCTTGAAGAGAAGGGAATGTTGATGCATGTTCCTACTTCCTTTTAAGAATCTTAAGAGATTTATCCCTGGCTCTGTGTGTTGACCACAATTTTGGCCTGGCTTCTCTCTTTGATTTTTATCTCTTGCAAACTGTGAAATGATTGGAGGTAATTTTTAAGGCCCTTAAGATCTTTTTGTGAGTGAATGGGCTGATCTATGGACACTGGACAGTATCCCTATCAAAGATGATTTAAACTAAATGGATTTTCTTAAAAGATGCCCAGCAAGGCTGAGGGTGAATAGGAGTCAGGTTCAAAGATGGAGGAAAGCTTTCCAGGTACATCTCCAAATATAAGAACAAGTCCTTCAAGAAGACTGGGCATGCTTAAAGAACAAACCTGCTTTGTGTTATATATGGCTTAGTACCACCCATTCAAGATGTTAAAAACTTAGGAAGCTGCCACTAATTGAATAAAACTTTCTTAGCCTAACAGAAAGTATCTGCCAAAAATCTAAAAAGGAAAAAGTCATGTTTAAATGTGAAGCATCAAAGGCGATGCCTTTTAAAGTCAAAAACAAGATGAAGACACCCACTCTTCTAAATTGTACTAGAAATCAGAGCCAGTACACTGGAAAAAGATTAGTAAGTATTGCAGAAGAAGAAACTATTGCAGGTGATATGATTTAAAAAATCCAGGAGACTCTACAGACAAGCTATGAAGGCAGCTCAGCAAATTTGCCTTATAAAAGATCCAAACTAAGAAAAAAGTTACTAGAAAAACAAAAACCTCAAAAACAAATCATATATAGTACCCAGGAATAAGTCTATCATTATAATTATGGTGAAATTGTTAAACTTCACTGAAAGTCATGGAAAAATCCAAACAGGGATACAGTGCTCATGAATAAGGAAAATCAGTTATCTTTAACCCCATTTTTACACTCAATACAACTTCGAATAAAATTACAAGAGGGCTGATACTGAAATTCATATGTAAGAGTAAATTTAAAGAAGACTGGGGAAGGAATCATGGCATCAGATAGTAGGTTTCCTAATCAAAGTGTAATTTAATGACATCACAGGAATAAGAGAAGATAGAAAATCTGGAAATAGGTGGGAGTTTCTTTGGAAACTCATTATATGACAAAGTTGGTGTTACCAATTAGTGGAGAAAGAGGAACTATTTAGTAAATACTATTGAAGATATGGGCTATCCATGTAGAAATAAAATTACATCTCTGAATTTCAACACATAAATTCCAGATGGATTGAAGACATAAATGTGAAATATTTATAGGATATTTCGAAGGGAACAACGTAGGGAAGAATTTCTTGAAGGAAATAAAGAAAAAATTTTAAAGAAAAGAGAAACTCATTAAAATTTAAGAATTTAGATACAAAAGAGGATGGTATAAACAACCAAGAAGAAAGAGATTTGTGACCCATATAATGTCAAATCATATACTGGATTAATCTCCAGAATACACAAAGGTCATCGCAAGGCCTTTGCACCATATTGGAGGATTTTAGATGTTTTCTTCTAGGTCAGGATTTCTTGGCCTTGAACACTGTTGACATTTTAGGCTGGATAACTCTTTGTTGTTGGGTGCTGTTCTACACACTGTAGGGTGTTGAACAGGATCCCTGGCCTCTACACACAAGATGCCGGTAGTATTTACCCATACTTGTAACAAAAATGTCTCCAGACTTTGCCAACTGGGCCACGGGGGATAATATCACCCCTTGTTGAGAACCACTTCTCTGGATGCATGAGTTGAAATAGGAAATTCCTTTATAAGGACCAGGAACGTAAAGGTAAATGAGAGACTAAGTAATGTGGCAGGAGGGGCAGGGAGTGGGAAAGACTGGTGAATTAGAAAATTCATGCACCATCGCAGAGAGGGGGTGGTTTTGTCATGCAGAAATTTGATCTAATTTTGTGCTGGTTTATGACTTCATAAAGGTCTAAATCTGGATTTGTATGTCAATATGAGATCCTAATTAAAAGTCTCTATACACAAAACATTATTTCAGGGACTACTTTAGTTTTTAAAGATACTTATTAATGTACTGAAGTTAAAAATTGAGAAGCCCTGTTCCTACCTTTTATTTTGATAGTCAAATCTTATTCCATTTTTAAATGTAGGAAATTTGTTATAGTCAAGTTTAAGGATGGAATTTACAACTTAAATTTCTATAGAAGTTTTAAAACTGGTCATAAACTTACCATATTTGTTTTAATATTGTTCAACAAACCATTCCAGATGCTGTTAAATTTCCTGAATTTAAAATTTCTTAAAATGGTGGGAGGGAAGGGGAATATATTCTGTAAGTATTCCAATATTATTTGTAAACGAATTGCAATGTAAAATCAAATCTAAATCAGTCACACAATTACTTATTATAAACTGGAGTCATAAGTCAGTCTGTTTCTGTAATGGGCCAATTGTTCAAATTTTAGATACTTAAATATCAAAGATGCATAAATTATTTTTAGCATTATTATTACTATTAAGGGTTTGACTTTCATTGTTAGTGTATTTAGTATTACAGTTGTCCAGGGTTAAACTATACTCACCCACCTGAGAACAATCATCATCCTAGCCTGAACCTGAGAAGTTTCCCATACAATGCATCAAGAGATTCCTGGCCCATATGGTAGGAGAGATTCTTGCCCACCATGAACACCAGCAGGACATGCTAAGTCCTAACTTATAACAAACTCCCTAATTAACAAGGGAAATTGTTTTTGTGACCCATTCCCCTGAGTTTACTTCATTTTCTAGTTCTCCTCTACTAATCGAAGTCTTCTAACTCCATTTAAGGTTACAGTTAATTGCTTTAACAACTGCTTCTCAAGGTAGACAAATGCCATCCAATCATATTGTACATATCTCAAGGCTTTGCTTTATCTCATTGTCTCATTTTCTTTGGAGAGAAACATAGTACATGATGTGTGAACTGAGTTCAGTTTACTGCTTCTCTGTAAGTGATAGAGATAGTTAATACAAGGTGTAAATAGGGGTGTGTGTGTTAGAAAAGGGGTAATGGAAGATGATTAGATTTAGATTTGCATCTTGGAGTGTTCCAGCAATGTTGTAGAGAAGAGACTATAGAAAGGTGAATACTGATTATGAAGACAATTTAAAAATTTTTTTGATGTTTTTTATTTATTTTTGATACAGAGAGAGACAGAGCATGAGAGGGGAAGGGGCAGAGAGAGAAGGAGACACAGAACTGGAAGCAGGCTCCAGGCTCTGAGCTAGCTGTCAGCACAGAGCCTGACGCGGGGCTCCAATGCATGAACGTGAGATCTGACCTGAGCCGAAGTCAGAGGCTTAACTGAGTGAGCAACCCAGGCACCCCGTGAAGGCAATTTATATAGTCAGGTGAGAGATGGTCCTGAACTGAGTGACAATTGGAATAGTGAAAAAGTGATACTTAGTTATTAGGAAAGAGATTCAACAGAACTTTGTAATAGGCATCATGATGTGTTTTCTAGGGCATGGATGGCACCATAAAGATGTCCCACTTTAATCAAGAAAGCTGGCCTTTATATCCATGTCTTATTGGGCCATTGGCTATGGGCTGTCCCAGACATCTCTTGGTGAGGTGGCTTCTATTGGCCAAGGGTAATTTTCTGGAGAAGGATGCAGCTGTCAACACTGAGTGGCCAATATTTATAGCAACCGGAGAATGGGAAAATCAGCCTGGTAAAAAGAGATCTGGGTAGGCATCAACAGCTTTTACTACAATAGTTGACATTAAAATGCAACCCTTCTGAATTTCTTTATGTGGGATTTGAATTGAAATAGAGAAGATGGTCTTGAGCTAAGGTTTTCCAAAAAGTAAAGCTCTAAAGCTATAACCTATTGACCGGCTATAGTATAAACTGTCAGAAAAATAGATAAGTAACTGAATACAATGCAACAGTCTAGTTTTTTGACAAGAGTTCTATTCCATCATATGTGATAGCAACACTTTGATTTGGTACATACTCTGTACTAACAAGAAGAATTGATCTGATTTTTCAGAGTTTTGAAGGTTAAACAGAAGTAGATTTATTCTTTAAGGGCCAGATTAAGAAAATTCAATTTACTTTATAGGCAGAGATGGGATTCTTTCCCCTAAGGAAAAATTAAGTTAAAGCAGAGTAAACAATAAACATCATAAGAACAAGCTTTCTTAATGGGGTTCTCTAGAGCTTAATAAAGGCAAAATCTGTTAGATGCTTCACCTTTATGGTACAACTCTGCATCTCAATTCATAGTATGCCAGCCTTTCTGATGACCAGTTTCTCACGTGGTTATTGGCACCTTGTCATGGGTGGAACCTGGTGCCCAAACCATTACATGATAATAAAGCATTAAATCCAATTGCCTTATTTTTGTTCCTATTTAGTAGAGATGATTTCTACTCCATATCTACATATTTTGCTTCATGAATATAATAAGTAATACATTCTATCCTTGTACTTAGTAAGATTTTGATGATGAGTTAACATTTTTTCCTTTCTTTCTGAAGGTGTGAATGTGAAAGCCCAAACTAAGAGATCCAGAGGTCGCTATTTTGCTTTTGACAGCCATGGAGTGTGTTTTCTAGATTTTTTTTTTTGGCACAGGAAATATTAGAGTACATATAATGTGTAAGGCACTACGTGTAGGCACAGCAATACACAGACTTATAAGCCTAGAGTCTGTGCTGACATATCTCATACACTAATGCAGGATATGCCTGTCAATTGGCAAGTGCAATCTATGATAGAGAGAAGTAGAGTGTGCTTTGGATAAAGGCTCTCCAGCTTTCTTTTTTCCTGCCCCTTCACAGGACAGAGTTAGGTGGGCTTCCTCTGTATCCCTCATAGTCGCTGATACATTCTATGTCTCTAGTATCATTTTTTCCTAGGCTCTGAAAGGTTGGAAAGAGTTAGTGAGGGGGACACCAGTAAGAGAACCAATATGACTATGGTAGATCTCTGGCCAAGGAGCCAAGCTTCAGAGCAAAGTTGATGGCTCCTCTCCTTTATGTCTAACATGGGAGCTGATGCCCTTTCATCTTCTGCTTAAGTGTGCAGGGGCATGAGCTAACTCTCTTTGCCTAGGGACTTTAGCAAGGGGTCTTCCATATTAATCAGATATTTTCAGAATCTGGAGAAGATTATGCACCTGTGGCCCATTTGCTAAGAATTTAAATTGGAATGTGTTTAAGTAAATTCCAGAGAACTCATTCCAAAATACTTCTGAATCAAAATTGTATAACTAAAAACTCTTCCTATGACTTTGAAAAACTTGTCATTTTCACAACAAAATGGAAAAACATTCCATGCTCATGGATCGGAAGAATAAACATTGTTAAAATGTCATTATTACCCAAAGCAATTTACACATTCAATGCAATCCCAAACAAAATTGCACCAGCATTCTTCTCAAAGCCAGAACAAACTATCCTAAAATTTATATAGAACCACAAAAGATCCTGAATAGCCAAAGTAATATTGAAGAAGAAAACCAAAATGGGAGGCATCACAATCCCAGACTTTAGCCTCTACTACAAAGATGTCATCATCAAGAGAATATGCTATTGGCACAAAAACACACACATAGACCAGTGGAATAGAATAGAGAGCCCAGAACTGGGCCCACAAATGTATGGCCAATTAATCTTTGACAAAGCAGGGAAGAGTATCCAATGGAAAAAAGACTGCCTCTTTAGCAGGTGGTGCTGGGAGAACTGGACAGCAACATGCAGAAGAATGAAACCAGATCGCTTTCTTATACCATACACAAAAATCAACTCAAAATGGATGAAGGACCTGAATGTGTGACAGGAAATCATCAAAACTCTAGAGAAGAAAGCAGGAAACAACCACCTTGACCTCACCTGCAGCAATTTCCTACTTGACACATCCCGAAAGGCAAAGGAATCAGCAAAAATGAACTATTGGGACCTCATTAAGATAAAAACTTCTGCACTGCAAAGGAAACAATCAATAAAACTAGTAGGCAACCAATGGAGTGGGAAAAGATAGTTGCAAATTACATTGGATAAAGAGCTAGTATCCAAAATTTATAAGGAACTCACCAAACTCCACACCTGAAAAACAAATTATCCAGTGAAAAAATGGGCAGAAGACATGAACAGACACTTCTCCAAAGAGGACATCTAGATGGCGAACAGACCCATGAAATAATGCTCAGTGTCACTCATCATCAGGGAAATACAAATCAAAACCACACTGAGATAACACCTCACACCAGTCAGAGTGGTTAACATGAACAGATTAGGAGACCATAGATGCTGGAGAGGATATGGAGAAACGGGCACCCTCCTACCCTGTTGGTGGGAATGTAAACTGGTACAGCCGCTCTGGAAAACAGGGTGGAAGTTCCTCAAAAAATTAACAGTAGAACTCCCCTATGATCCAGCAATAGCACTGGTAGAGATTTACCCAAAGGATACAGAAGTGCTGATGCCTAGGGGAACATGTTCATAGCAGCACTTTCATCAATAGCCAAATCATGGAAAGAACCTATGTTCATAAACTGATGAATGGATCAAGAAGACGTGGTTTATCTATACAATGGAATACTACATGATAATGAGAAAGAATGAAATCTGGCCATTTGTAGCAACGTGGATAGAACTTGAGGGTGTCATGCTAAGTGAAATAAG
Source organism: Suricata suricatta (assembly GCF_006229205.1). Lineage (NCBI taxonomy): Eukaryota > Metazoa > Chordata > Mammalia > Carnivora > Herpestidae > Suricata > Suricata suricatta. The sequence goes on from NC_043704.1 coordinate 55,269,136, forward strand.
TCAGGCAGAGAAGGACAGATACCATATTGTTTTCACTCACAAGTGGAACAGGAGAAATTTAACAGAAGACCAGAGGGGCAGGAGAAGGGGGAAAATAATTGGGGAGAGGGAGGAAGGCAAACCATGAGAGGCTCTTGAATAAACTCAGAATGAATGAAGGACCTGAATGTGTGACAGGAAGGTCACTAGCGTGGAGGAGGGCACTTGTGGGAATGAGCACTGGGTGTTATATGACAATAAACTATGAAAAAAAAAAGAATAAACCAGTGCAAGTCATGATTGGTTTCATTTAAAAAAAAAAAAGAAAGAAAAACTTGTCATTTTCAGTAAGTTTTTGTGCTTGATCTGCACGGCCAGTGTGTGTGTGTGTGTGTGTGTGTGTGTGTGTGTGTGTGTGTTTAAATTGTAACTGCAGAATTTGCAGGAATACTCATAAACTTAGTGTAAACTGTTTTTCCCTTCTCCCTAGTACCCCAAGTCAGAGTATGGATTTTTCATAGTAACTTTCTGAGGAAGAGTAGACAATTGATGGCACATAAACTGTGTGGTCATCTCCCCTTAGAAGATTTTCCCTTCAGTTTCCCCATAGATGGAGTTGATGGTTTCCCCTTCACCCCATACTGCTGTGAAAAAACAACTAACCACCTACCAGCCCATGTTTTCCCCTATTAATGTGACATGTTTATACTTCTTTAGTCCATTTCCAAACATGACAGACATCTTTTTTCTTTTTCTCATGCCTCTAAAACTGTTTTAGTTTTCATGGCTTTAAAATAAGATTTACTCTCTGCTAGAACAACCCACCTTTCTCTATCTTGATTATCATATTTTTATTCTTCCAGATGAACTCTAAACTTGTATAATATTAAAGTGTGTGCTCTTAGGGTATGTTTTTTATAATATTGAGTTTTCCATCCAAGGATATAGCATATACTTTATTGGAGTCTCTTCTTGGAATAAATAGGTATCTGAAAAACTTCTATTTTCAATTTTTAAACTGACAGTCAATTTTAAAACACAAATTCTTGCTATTTTTCTTATGCTAGTAATTTAGCACTGTTGAGTATGAAAATTCCATATTTTACTTTCTGAAGGCAAGGACAGATTGTTACATTGCAAAAGATTTGAATCTCCTCAGCCTCTTGGAGGAAGAATAATACTTCTGAAATGGGAGGCAGAAGCTTTTATAAGTAAAATTAGAAATGCCCTAGAGGATCCTGTTCTTTCAAAGAAACACCGAATCTTTTTATAAAAGAAAAAGAAAAAGTCTTTATTCTTGCTTGGAATACAATGATGGCTTCCTTATAGTTTTCTATACAGATCTGGTTTTTTTTCATACTTTTGTCTACATTGTTCTCAGAGTAATCTTTCTAAAATGCAAATATGGACGTGTCACTGTCTTACCTGACATCCATATATAGATTCCTATTTGTGACAATATCCAAATTTCTCAGCCTGCTAATACAGGCTTCCTGGGACAGCCCCAGGCTTTGTGGGTCCTGAAGCTTATGCAATTTATGGGGAGTGGGGATCCCTTTTAATTAAAAAATATGAAATTTTGAATTCAAAATCAGCTACAGGACCTTAAAAGGGACAATGCAAGGGAAGCTCTCTGAGCATAAATTTTACCCATTTCCTGGTACATCTGCCTCTTCTAAGAGAATTACTTTATCATCTCAAACAAGTTGAGGTTACTGGCTCAATAAATAATGATCAAAATAGAGCATCTAACAAGTTGAAATTGAAAAAACCTTTTTCCTCTATCCTAGATTTTCTGGCTGTGGCCCTCCATTCTGGCCTGACAAAAGAGAATAACAGTTTATTAATGTGCAGTGAGAAGCTCAATAAGAATACTCAAAGAGGTGGTTAAAACAGGCTTACATAGCATCCTAACAAAGAATATGTCTGTGGAGAAGCAACATAATAAATAAAGGAAAGGGGTCTCAGGCTTCCCAGGTAAGCACATGCAGGAAACTACTGAAGATAAAGATTGTTTTGGTAAAGAGTATTAAGCAGATTTCTCCTAGTGCTGTCTCTGGGCTCCTAAAAGTCTTTGGTGACTGGGAGTCTAAGTTTGATTTGAAGCAAATGTGGGGGAGGGCAGAGAGTTTTTTTGGCTCCTGCTATTTCTCAGTTGTTTTCAGCTCAAAATAATCCTTATGCCAAAGTTGCATATTTTTGTGTGTCATAAAGTGGTCACCTACAGCCTACAGATCTGTGGCAAAACCAGGTGCCTGTGTGTGGCCTCCTAACATGAGATAGACATGTTGAGAACCCTTTTTATAGTCATCACAAGGAGGAGACTATTAAGCCCATAGTTTTCAGACTAGGTTGTTTACAATTAGATTCAGGTTTGAGTCTTAAATCACTAAATTAAATAAAGGTGATTAAATTACCTGCCTGTGATGTGAGATTGTAACTCTCTACTTGGTAGTAACTAACTTCCCTCCCTAATCCTTAACTGCCTGGTTGAAACATCTATTTATTAGTCTTCCTGTCTGGTTGAACCACAAATTTTAATGACATTTTACTAATAGCTGATTGGATTCTCTATCTCTGATATCTTTATCTGGCTTTGTAGTCAACGCCACCAAAGTCATGCTAATAATACTATTATTAATTTTTCCTCACACCAGACAATGGTCTCTCTTTAGTTGAGGGTGGAGAGAGTAGAATTATGAGAAGTACTACACACACTGTCTTGTTTTTCTTACCCCAAAACCCATCCTACTCTCACACTGTAAATTTGGTTTTCCCCTTTTATTTCCTCTAGAGACTCTTAACAATGGCAATGATTCCTTATTCTTTTTTTAAAGTTTATTTATTTTTGAGAGAGAGAGAGACAGTGTTCATACATGTGTTGGGGGAGGGGCAGAGAAGAGGGAGAAAGAGAAACCCATGCAGGCTTTCACTGTGAGCATGGAACGTGACACAGGGCTTGGTCCCACAACCATGAGATCATGACCTGAGCTGAAATCAGGAGTCTGATGCTTAACTGACTGAGCCACCCAAGCACCTTGATTTCTTTATTCTTTAGGTGACTTTTCTCTATAAGACTTGTGTTCGTCCAACTCTTCTAAGAGTCACAAGATAAATGGGATTAGACATGACAGAATGTTATTAGGTTATATGCCTGGGATTGAAAATGGGAAGGGAGCTGGGCAAAGACTGGGTAAACAGTCAGATCTTGGTGCAAGACTAATCCCAAGTGAAGAATAAAGGGGGAGGAAGATTGTGTGGAAGTAGTCATTCTATACTACCATGCGATATGGACGGAATGAATATTCCCAAGTTTGGAATATGTTGCCTCAAGAAACCAGAGCCACCTTTGAAATGCTTTCCTTCCTTCTTTGTGTAAGGAATGTGAGATATAGTAATTTGTCTTTTACTTTGGAGCATGTCCCAGCATGCCTCTGATCACTAGGTTCTCAAAACTTCACTGAAAAGACTGGCACCTGAATCTTTGATCTTTTATCCTCTAGAGTGAATGCATCTTACCAAGGTCTCCAGCATACTAATCACCTCTTACTCCTGTTTAATCGGCATCAAATCATGGATGTAATAGATAGGTGTGATGTTCTGTGGGTATAGATCTCTCTGGACTATGATCGAGGGTAGGAGAGTGAACATGGTCCTGAGGGAAATTTTTAAATGAATATTGTGTCCGTCCATGTGAATACAAACTGTTTCTGATCTTCTTTCCCGATTGGGATTGAATTGAATACATACATTCACTAGATTAATGACTGCATATTGTGTACCTGACACCATATTGACTTTCTCTATTTCTATACCCTGGCGGCATAGTAGCTACAATCTAGGATCTTGGTTGACATTGGTAGTCGACAATTATTCTCCAGGATTGATCTGACTTTTGAAGGGGCCTGAATATCAAATTAAATGGAGATCTGGTAAGAGCCACTCTTCCTGCATCCTTTAGATATTTAATGCTGGTGCTTGTCTTTGCCACACCCCTTCATGGGATATTATGATGTTTTTAAATTTACTATGAAGAGGATGATTTCAAAGGTTTTCATCTGACTATCCTTCTAACTACCCTTCTAAGATAACTCTTTTTTCAGAGGCCAGAGACATAATGTGGGGGTTACTTCCAACTGCCAAATGTATCAATTCAAACAATGCATATAGGCACTGTATCGTCATGGTACTTACCATGGCACGGTAGAGTCCTTCCTCCCAGGGACATAGCCCTTTCTTTAGAAAATTGGTTATAAACATTAAAATTTGTTCTGATCTGGGAACTGAGCAAGTGACTGTGACTTTGTTGGGCATCTCACATCTCTGTTCTTATCTTTATTTGGTTGTAATGTTAAGTAACACCCTCGTTAGCTGTCCATCTGTTTTGCCCCTAGAGAAACTATGCTCTATTAACCATCTCTACAACTCCCTGTGGGTCAAGCAGCCTTGGCTGCCCCGAGGCCTTGCCAGTCATTATGGTAATTACAGCCTCCTCGCTCCTGATAGACAAGTGCTGCCATCTGGCCTCTATTACTTCAAGGCCCCATCATCTCCAGGAATGCTAGCCAGCCCAGTTATGTGGCTGTTTGTAGTACCAACATTTCCGGCCTGGAGAGGAAAGCCATCGGAGAATTTTTTAATGGTGCTGGTTCCACTCTTCCTAGTGCATTCCTGATGGCCTTGATGGATGGTGTGCTATCTGGACCCTCCTGTGGAACATGATCTTCTGGTGGGTCTTCTGGCCTTGTATACCACACCACACGCTCACTTCTTTCTGCTAGGGCAATTTGGACATTTCTACTTTTCTGAGAGTTACCCACACTTCTAGGAGCTACCCCAGCTGTGAGTTAACCTATCCTCTGGGTTCTTGCTGGGCTTTTAAATACTGAATCTTAATAGAATAAGCAATGAATACTTGCTTATTCAATTGTACACTTTGTTCCCTTTGATCAAGAACTTTCAAAATCTACATCCAGGAGTAATTTCCTGATTCTTACTAGTATATGCCAGCTCAGTCACACAATTCTTTAGGGGACTATCCTCTCTCCTCCTTTGTAAGGCTCAGCACACCTCCAGCTGTGTTAAGCTGAGATTTAACCCTAATCGTCCCAGCAACCATGAAAGGTAGCAGGGGTAGCCTGAGTGACCATCATCTGTTGCCTTGTCAGGGTGAAACTTCTGCTGTTCTGGAAGGTGCTGCAGAAATGCTAGTTCTTGCCGGAGAGGGGTGTGCTACCTCTGCAATCCCAGGGGGTCTGGAGGGATGCAGAAGCAACATCCTCTAGACCTACAGATGTTCCTATTCTATTTCAGAGTTCCAGATTTCCCCCACCAGTTGACCTGCACATGGCCAACCTGCCTTGCCAGAGAATTAAAATGTCTCAGGACTCTGGGACTTTAACAACCAAGTCTTCAGGCTGCTGCTCAACTGAGTCTGCCTGCCAGCAGGAGATGGGCATCTTTGGAAGCTACCTTACAGGGTCTCTGGCTTTCATATTTAGATGCTGCCTGCTTGTTTATAGCCCTCATCTCCAACTATCCTTCTGTAGGGCATCAGTACAACTTAGCAGTAACCAGCCAACTCCTCTATCTCTATAAGCATCATTCCCTCCATAGTTTTCAAATGCCAGTACCAACCCTACCTATCACAGCATTTACCTACACTTGAGTGTTTCTGAAGAGCACAGCATTCATGAAGATCATCAGGAATGCCTGATTAGGGGTGCCTGGGTGGCCAGTTGGTTGAGTCTGACTCTTGAGTTCAGCTCAGATCATGATCTCAGGGTTTTGGGATTGAGCCTCACATCAGGCTCTGTGCTAAGCATGGAGCCTGCTTGAGATTCTCTCTCTCTCTCTCTCTCTCTCTCTCTCTCTCTCTCTCTCCCCCGCCCTTTTCCCTCTCCCTTTTTCTCTCCCTTTAAGGGGAAAAAAAAAAAGAAAGGAATGTACTGGTGAAACCTAGCTGTATTTCTAGCAACGTAGTCACTACCTTTTACCAGAAACGGTGTGCTCCACTCCAAAGAGTACAGTGTCCTCTAGCTGCATGGTGGTAGGTGAGCCATGACCAAACTCATGGCTTCCTGCCTTTTTGAAGTCCCACCTTGAGACAGGAGGAAATGGAAGGGCGAATGGAAGCATGTGGTTACTGTCTAAGAAAGATTCAGCAAGGCCACTGAGGAAGCCCTCAAGTCAGCCATCAGAGGAGCCCTGGTGTCCTGCAGTACTCGGTCGTTGCCCAGCAGCAGCCCTTGAGAAGCACCGCCTCTGCACAAACCGACAGTGGTTTTTTCTGATTCTAGCATTTGGAGCCTCTGCTCGATTCTGCTCATTCTCATGGCCACCACAGCGTAATTAGTGCTTTGATCACTGTTAATGCATAGCGACACACATGAAACAGCAGCTTAAGACACCATTCTCTTTGCAGTGTTAAAGAAAAACTCAAACAATTTGGATATGCCCCTTGACCAAACACTCATAGTCATGTAACCAAAACTTAAACTGTCCTAATTTTCCTGAAGTGCTGACTCTGATCTTAAGCAAACTTGAGCTCTCTTCAGCTTCCTGCCAGTAGGCTACAAATAAGTAAGCTCATATAGTGCTCCTACCCTAAAAGGAATGTAAGTTTCTACTAACCAATCATAACAGAAAGCAATGTACTTTCTCACCCATGCTTTGTAAATTGAGCTGTAACTCTGAGACCTGAACTTCATACTGTTAAGGTTGGGAGAGTCTGCGTTGTATGAATTGTGGTCCAGGTGCTTGGATTTGCCATGAAAGATATACCTGAGGATCCATGTTGGAATAAAGACAGCCAGAAGGAAGGTAGCAAGCACAGAGCAGTTCATCAAGGACAGTACACTCTCAAGGTGGGAGAGCGGGGCAAGCTCAGAACTGACAACGCTCTAAAGTTACAGGGATCCTCCCCTTTTACCTGTGTGGGTCTTACATCATGGACAGGGTGGTCTCTAAAGGAGGCTGCTTCCAATCATTTGGGGAACTCTTCCCACAGGTTGGGAGGGGGAGTTTTGGAACCTATAAAGTGGTACCAGAAGTGTCAAGCCAGCCTTTCTCTGTGGGGTAGGGAAGGGGGCCATACCCATAATACGAATGGATTATAATGAGTCTAGGGGTTACCCTAGGGCAGAAGTAGAAGTGGAGGGCACATAGCTCTGCACCTGTGGCTCTTAATCTGCTAGCCCCAAGGTCTTGGAAGCGACAAGGTCAGAATTGTGCCCTCAGACTTCTAATGTGTAACCTCTTTATCACCATCCTTGCTCCAGCTCTTGTCTAACCCACTGCTTATTCTGTCATTCTCCCCTCAAGAACTTGGGATTCTAGTCTTTCAGGCCAAGGAATGAAGTTCCTCAGAGCATTCCTTCCACTGCTCATATCTAGCTTCTACCTAAGAATACCACTTTCAGTTTTAAAGTCACTCTGCAAACAGTTTGTTTCCCGCTCAATAAAGTATTCATATCAAGTAAAACTCTTTGAATTTTCTTTTGACAGTAGATACTATGAGCCAGGAATTCAAATAAAATACAGTGTATCAAGCATGGCTTGTCTTTATATTGTTTAGGGACTCAGCTAGGAAGACTCCAAGGCAGGGGTTATTCCATGGTTGGGACCTGGATTCCTCCAAGGCTTGTTTACTCAAATGGGGCAGCTGGGCTGGGAGGGTGTGAAGATTAGGACTGTCCACTAACGGGCCTACACATAGCCTCTATGTGGCTTGGCTTCCTCACAACATGATGACCTCGGGGTAGTCAGACTTCTTATCAAGTGGCTTAGGACTCCAAGTGGAAGCATTCTAGTGAACCAAAAACACCCTTTGTGATCAAGCCTTGACAGTACTGTCCTGGTCAAAGTACTCACAAGTCTACCCGTGGGAAGGGGACAAAACCACCACACCTACTGATGGGAGGAATGACATAATTTTGTGGAGATTTTTTTAAGCCTCAGAAGCAGTCAACAGGTTCCTGTAAGGAAGACTGTAGAAAACTCGCAGCCTAATTTGTTGCCATTTCTAGCTTCCTGGATTTCCGCTCATCATAACACTCTTCACCTTGTACTGTAATTGCCTATTTACTTCACTTTCAGTCTTACTTGTTCCCTGCACCTGGCACACAGGTGCTTAATAGGCATTCAATGAACTGTTCCTTCCTTAAACCTACTTTGGGAGCAAAACTAACATATAATAATGTACAATGTAGGACAATAAAATCACAAGTTCATATGGTTCAAGTTGTACTATAAGAGTTAAGTTTTGTTTACTCCCTCTTCTGGATTAAGTCCAGATTGATAAAAACCAAGAATTATCCAAACTACAGAGAGCTATTTCAGGATTCTTTTATTTCTGAGGTGGTTGATAAACATTTTGACTGTGGTCTGACATATAATTCCCAAATAATAAAATCCTAACTTGCCTCCTGAAAATGGCCTTTCTGAACTGGGAATTAGGGAACTGAGTTCCTATCCAAAAGCAATTATGTGGCCTTAATACGTAATTAATGACTTCTTTAGGACATGCTCTCGGTGTATTCAAATGCTATGTGTCTGCCACAGTCAGAGAGCTGCAAGAGAACTGGGAACAATGTCAGCACTTGGTCCTGAAGGATATTCGGAACAATTCTCTAACCTTTTCCCTTCGTATCTCCCTTTAAAAATATTATCAAAAAGTAAATGAAGAATATAAGGTAATAAAATTGATTAAAACAGTTAATCTGTTTCTACCTAGTAGTTCAAATACAAAGTATCACAAGAAGCGGAGGGAAATGAATGAGACCAAACTGAAACACATTTTATGGGTGTGTGTCAAATTACCCCTGAGTTTTTTTAAATCTCTGTGTGATTTATACATGAAGAGCTAGCTAATTTGTGATATTGTTTGGAGAACTCAGAGGTATCAGAGTGAAGGCAGTTTTTCCAAACTGAAATGAGTTAGAGAAAGAAGAAAAGCCACCATTTAAAATAAATTGGCTTAGGGACTAGTGAAACTCGGTACAAAGCTATATTACAAATGAAATCCTTATTGGAAACTTAGCTTTGACCTCTCAGTAAATACAAAATTCTTATTTCAGTCTTGTGCAGCAATAGATATAATTTATTTATAATTTTGATTTTTCCTGGGACAATAGCTTTGCATAGCTTGGTAACTTAAGAAATTTATAGAATTTTGAAAAAAAAACAACGATCCATTGAAATTAGAAAAACACCTTTCCTATCTATCCATGCATTTCATCAGTGAACCGACTCTAATTATTGGTCTTGGGACTCTCTTTCTTGAAGATCAGCAGGATTACAGTTATCTTTCTTGTATTCCCCCTTGACTTTTGCAGACTAGAATAGAACAAAGTGGACTCCTTCCTCCATAGCCTGCCTGTCTTACTTCGGGTAGGACTGCTCAGAGAGAATATGTATGTGGTGATGAGAGACAGCTCTTTAACTCTGCTTTAACATAAATTCTATTGGGTTGAAAGCTTAAAATAAAATCTAAAAGTACCATGAATCCTGAAAGATCTGGTTAGGTAACTGTATCCTAATTAGAGATCAATTCTAAGAGTCACGAAGAGCACCTATGTCAGTTAAGGCTACAAAGCTAAAGAGAAAGCTCTTCTAGTTTGAAAAATTAACTTATTCAAGTCTGAAGAGAACATAGTCATTCAATACACATCAGTGATACATGTCTTTTGTGATACCTATTTATCATTGACAGTTTCTGGCTATAAAGTCAAGTAATTAACTGAAGATTAATTGTTTTCCATACCAAAGCTGACACTTGATGAGAGTCTTCTTAAATGTGTGAGGTTCATGATCCTGCTCTATTAAAACTCGATCACCAAACAGAGGTTAGGCTGCTGATTTGCAGATGCCCATCCCCCAACCAACAGGCCATTCTAATTTATGTGCCTGGATGGAGCCTGCACGTCTATGCACTTAAACTCTCCACAGATAAATCTGAAATGCAGCTAGTAGTTATATCATCTTCCCAGCACAGTTACTGCTTCTATCGTGCATCATGTGACTCTGTAAAAAAATTCAGAACTACCTTCTTTCTTTTTCACAAAATACTGCTTGTCAGATTAACTGCCGTATTTTGTGACATTTTGCAATGTGAATTTCCCTTCCTTAGTTATCACTCCATCCATCTTGGACTTCCTATTAGCAGTGTTCTACCTTACAGTAAAAATTTTTCTCCTTTATGAAGAAGAAATAAAACCAAAAGTAAGCAGTTTTTCTTCCTTTCACTGGATGATTTTTTTAAAAATCATATTCTTTAAGAAACAGGGTCTATCCAGTCTTTACTGCTGTCTTCTTTTGCAAACCTAATTTTAAGTGACTTCCTGATGCAATCCTTTCATGGTTTTGGTTATACACCTGTTCCCTGAATTGATAATCTGAATTGTAGAATTTAGATACATACATACATTTAGATAGATACATCCCTTTTTTCCTCTGTTACCTCCCGAATGAGGTGCCAGAGTTCAGCTGGACGCTCCTATCAGGCCCAAAACCGTCTTTCACAATAATAGACTGTCTAGCATTTGACTGCTCTGACTACTTTGAAATAAACCTTCCTAATCTCTGGCATACTACTCACAATGTGCTTGACATGCTTTTCTTTGGTTGTAATACATTCTGGGGTATTTTTACTTTCTCTCAAAGTTTCTATTATTTCTACTTCAAAAAGCATTAATTTATGATGGTCAGAGGGAAATTAATTCAAGGAGAGCAAATGCTTTCTTCCAGAAAAGCAACTTCTTAAAGTTCCTGCTTCATTCTTTTCTGAAGGATTTGGCAGGCAAATCAAGAATTTAAAGAGTATATTCTTTTTCTCAATACTCCCTCTATAGGAAGCATTCCTATATCAGTAGTCAACTTAGACAGTTTTATGTAAATAGAATTTTTCTATTAGTTTCTATAATAGAAAGAAATTGGAATTAATTAACATGTCCAGCGGTATACAGTTAATATTCTACCATATTCATGGGCTCTAATTTAAGCAACACTGAAAAAGATGTTTTAAGATATTTAATGCCAGGGAAAAATAGACATGTAATCACAAAGTAGGTGTGAAAATTATATATATAAACAGCATAATATCAGTGCTCTAAAACTAAATGCATATAAAAATAAGATTAGTCACCATTTTAACAAAGTTATTCTGTAAAATTTTCCAGTGCCTATAATCATACTACTTTAAAAATGGGGAAAAGTGGGGCTCAGTCAGTTAAGTGTCTGACTCTTGATTTCGATTCAGGTCATGATCTCATGGTTTCTGAAATTGAGGCCTGTGTGCGGCTCTGCTCTGACAGCATGGAGCCTGCTTGGGATTCTCTCTCTCTTTCTCCACATGCTTCCACCCCCCCACTCATGCACATGCCTGCATCGCTCTCTCTCAAAAATAAATATTTTTTTTTAATGAGGAAAAGTTATTGGACCATTTTTTAAAATCTACACACAAGTTTTTGTTAATGGGTATTTGCTTACTTCAGATTCTATATCCCCTTTATACCTTGTTTTAGATCTGTTTAATAATTACTTATCAAAGTTGATACAGGGGTCAGAGAAAACAGTTGTTTGCTAGATAATTGGTTCATTCTTTCTACTTTGTGATAGCTAGCATTTGAGTACTTAACTCTGGAAGGCACAGTGCCAAGGGCGTCATATACATGGTGTTTTATGTATCTCATTTAGATAATCTCTCCTGGGAACCTTTTTAAAAAATCTGGTGTTTTACAGGTGAGGACACATAATCTCAGCTTGTCCAAGGTCGCATAGCTGATATGTGGTAAGCTATAATTGATCCAAGGTCTCTAAAGACAAAGCCCATTGTCTTTCCACTGAAAGGGAACATTATTATGCTTCCTCCATGGTACTTGTATAATATAGCAGCCCCTAACAGAATTGTATGAATATACAATGAACATTCTCTTAGCCCTGCTTTTCAGTTAGATTTCTTGTTATTAATTAAACTTTATTTTGCGGAGTGGTGGATTCCCATGCAGTTGTAAGAAATAATACAGAAAGATGCTTGTACCTTATGTCTAGAACACTCCATTGGTAACATCTTATGTAACTATGGTACAATATCATCAGCAGGATATTGACATTGATACAGTTAAGGGACATCACCACAAAAATCCCTCATGTTGACCGCTTGTAGCCACATCCCCATCCCTCCCCACCCCATTTAACCTCTGGCAACTACTAAATTGGTCTATGTTTATATAATTTATTATTTCAAGAATGTTATACAAATGGAATCAAACAGCATGTAACCTTTTGGAATTGGCTTTTTAAACTCAATATAATTCTCTGGAGAGTCATCCTGGTTGTTGTATGTATCAATAGTTAAGTTTCTTTACTTTTTTTTTTTTTGGCTGAGTTATTCTATGGCATGGATGTACCACAGTTTAAACATTCACACTTTGAAGGATATCTGGACTGCTTCAATTTTTTTACTACTACAAATAAAGCTGCTATGAACATTATTGTATAGGTTTTTGTGTGAATGTAAGTTTTCATTCCCCTGGGATAAAATGCTCAGGGGTACAATTGCTGAGATGTATGGTAGTTGCTCATATATTTTTATTTAAACATTTTTTTAATGTTTATTTATTTTGAGAGAGAGGGGGAGAGAACAGGGGAGATACAGAGAAAGAGGGAGAGGGAAACCCAAGAAGCCTCCATGCTGTAAGTACAGAGCCTGACGCAGGGCTTGATCTCATGAACGGTGAGATCATAACCTGAGCCAGAATCAAGAGTTGGACGCTTAACCAAATGAGCTACCCAGGTACCCCACAAGTGTATTTTTAAAAGAAACTTCCAAACCATTTTTCTGAATTGGCTATCCCCTTTTACATTCCAATCAGCAAAATATGTATAATTCCATTTCTCCACATTCTCATCAATTTTTGATGTCATCATTATTATTTTTTTAGTTGTTGTTATTCACTTTATTATTTTATATTATTCTATTTTAAATTTTTTGTTACAGTAGATGTATCCTTGCAGTTTTAATTTACATTTCCCTAACGTCTAATGATGTTGAACGTCTTTTTGTTGGCCTATTTCCCATCTATATACCCTCTTGGATGCAATGTTCCTTCATTCTTTTGCCTATCTTCTTATTGAATTCTTTGCTTTTTAACTGTTGAGCTTTGAGAGTGCTTCACACGTACTAAATACTAGTCCACTGCTAGATATGTTGCTTGCAAATATTTTCTCTGTCTGTGGCTTATCTTTTTATTCTCTTAACAGTGTTTTTTATAAATCAGAGTTTTAAGTTTTAGTGGGGTCCATTTATAAAGATTTTCCTTTTATGGATTGTACTTCTAGTGTTGAATCTCAGAACTTTTTGCCTATTCCTAGTTTCAAAAGATGTTTTTCTTTTGTTCTAATAGTTTCATAGTTTAACATTTTATCTTTTAGTCCAGGCTCATCTCAGTTATTTTCTGCCCAGCCCTAGAATCAACCACTTCTCCAAAAAGCCTTTGTTCCTTTTATTGGAGATGGTATCAGAAACCAAGATCTAGGCACTAGGGATACTTTTTGCTACTGGAGTGTCCTTGATTTCAAGTCCTCTCAGCCTACAGAGCAAGGAAATGTGTGTTACACTAACCTGTGCACTAAAATTTGCATGTATATACCTGTAAATATTCTATTTACATCTATATTGGGGTTTTTTTCCTTTTTTAATTTAAATTTTAGTTAACAGTGCAATATTGGTTTCAGGAATAGAATTCAGTGATTTATCACTTAAATATAACACTCGGTGCTCATCATAACAATTGCCCTCCTTAGGACCCATCACCCATCTAGCCCATCTCTTACCCACCTCCCTCCATCAATCCATCATTTGTTCTCTATCCTTAGAAGTTTCTTGTGGTTTGTTTTCCTGTCTTAACTTTTTTCCCATTCCTCCCATATGTTCTTTTTTGTTTCTTAAAGTTAACGTATAAGTGAAATCATATGGTATTTTTTTCTCATTGACTTATTTCGCTTAGTATAATACATTCTAGCTCCATCCACATCATTAAAAATGGCAAGATTACAGGGCAGCTGGATGGCTCAGTCGGTTAAGCATCGGACTTCAGCTCAGGTCATGATCTCATGGTTTCTAGGTTTGAGCCCCACATCAAGCTCTATGCTGACAGCTCAGAGCCTGCTTTGGGTTCTCTATCTCCCTCTCTCTCTGCCCCTTCCCTGCTCACAAACTGTCTCTCTCAAAAATAAACATTAAAAAATTAAAAAGAATAAAAAATGGCAAGATTTCTTTCTTTTTGATGGCTGAGTATTCCAGTATATATACATATATACCACTTCTTCTTTATTGATTGAACAGTTGATGGACATTTGGGCTCTCTCCACAGTTTATCTATTGTTGATAACGCTGCTATAAACATTGGGGAAGCACATACCCCTTCAAATCTGTATTTTTGTATCCGTTGGATAAATATTAATAGTGCAATTGCTGGATCTGGGGTACTTCTATTTTTTGTTTCTTGAGGAACATTCATACCGTTCTCCAGAGTGGCTGTACACTTTGCATTCCCACCAACAAAGCAAAAGGGTTCCCCTTTCTCCACATCCTCCCCAAAACCTGTTGTTTCTTGTGTTGTTAATTTTAGCCCTTCTGACAGGTGTGAGGTGATATCTCATCGTGGTTTTGATTTGTAATTTCCTAATGAATGATGTTGAGCATCCTTTCATGTATCTATTAGTGATTGTGATGTCTTTGGGACAATGTCTATTTGTGTCTTCTGCCCATTTCTTAACTGGGTTATTTGATTTTGTGTGTGTGTGTGTGTGTGTGTGTGTGTGTGTGTGTGTGTGTTTTGAGTTTGATAACTTCTTTATAGAGTTTGGATAGTAGTCTTTTATCAAATATGTCATTTGCAAATGTCTTCCATTCTGTAGGCTGCCTCTTTGTTTTGTTAATTGTTTTCTTCACTGTGCAGAAGCTTTTTATCTTGATGAAGTCCCAATAGTTCATGTTTGCTTTTGTTTCCCTTGCCTTCAGTGACATGTCTAGTAAGAAGTTTTTCTGACTGAGGTCAAAGAGGTTGTTGCCTGTGTTTTCCAGGATTTTGATGGTTTTCTGTATCACCTTTAGTTCTTTCATCCAATTTGAATTTATTTTTGTGTATGGTGTAAGAAAGTGGTCCGGTTTCATTCTGCGTGTGGCTGTCCAGTTCTCCCAGCACCATTTGTTGAAGACACTGTCTTTTTTCCACTGGATACTCTTTCCTGCTTTGTCAAAGATTAGTTGGCCATATAGTTGTGGGTCCATTTCTGGGTTTCATATTCTGTTCCATTGATCTATTGTCTGTTTTTGTGCTAGTACCATACCATCTTGATGACTACAGCTTTGTAATATAGCTTGAAATCTGGAATCATAATGCCCCTAGTTTTGCTTTTCTTTCTTAGGATTGCTTTAGCTATTTGGGGTCATTTGTGGTGCCATACAAATTTTAGAATTGTTCTAACTGCAAAAAATGCTGGTGGTGTTTTGATAGGGATTGCATTGAATGTATAGACTGCCTTGGGAAGTCTAGACATTTTAACAATGTTTGTTCTTCCAATCCATCAGCATGGAATGCTTTTCCATTTCTTTCTATCTCCTTCAATTACTTTCATAAGTAATCTATAGTTTTCAGAGTATAGATCTTCTACCTCTTTATTTAGGGTATCTTATCTTACTGTTTTGGGTGCAATTGCAAATGGGATTGATTCTTTGATTTCTTTTTCTGCTGCTTTGTTAGTGCTGTATAGAAAGGCAAGAGATTTCTGCACATTTATATACTGCATATTTATATACTACAACTTTGTTGAATTCATGTATTAGTTCTAATAATTTTTTGGTGGAGTCTTTCCTGTTTTCTGTATAGAGTATGATATTGTCTTCAAATAGTGAAAGTTTGACTTCTTCCTTGCCATTTAGGATGCCTTTTATTTCTTTTTGTTTTCTTATTGCTGAGGCTAAGTTTTCCAGCACTATGTTAAAAAGTAATAGTGAGAGCGGATAGCTTTGTCTTGTAGGTAGGTAAGGTAAACGCTCTCAGTTTTTCCCCATTGAGGATATTAGCTGTGGGACTTTCATATCTGGCCATTTTGATGTTCAAGCATGTTCTATCTATCCTTACATTGTTGAGGGTTTTTTTTTTCTTTTTCTCAAAAATGGATACTGTGTTTTGCCAAATGCTTCTTCTGCATCTATTGACAGGATCATATGGTTCTTAACCTTTCTTTTATTAATGTGGTGTATCACATTGATTTGCAAATATTGAACCAGCCCTCCCTACAGCCCAGGACTAAATCCCACTTGATCATGATAAATAATTCTTTTAATGTACTGTTGAATTCGATTTGCTAATATTCTGTTGAGAATTTTTGTATCCATGTTCATCAAGGGTATTGGCCTCTAATTCTCCTTTTTAGTGGGGCCTTTGTTTTGGAATCAAGGTAGTGTTGGCTTTGTAGACTTAGTTTGGAAGTTTTCATTCTATTTCTATTTTTGGAACAGTTTGAGAAGAATAGGTAATAACTTTTCTTTAACTATCTGGTAGAATTCCCCCTGGGAAACCATATGGCCTAGGACTCTTGTTTCTTGGGAGATTTTTTATTACCTACTTATTACCTACGGGTCTATCCAGATTTTATATTTCTTCCTGTTTGAGCTTTGGTAGTTTGTGAGTTTCTAGGAATTTGTCCATTTCTTCCAGATTGCCCAGTTTATTGTCATATCATTTTTCATTATAATTTCTTACAATTATTTGCATTTCTGTGGTGTTGGTTGTGATCTCTCATCTTTGATTTGTGATTTTATCTCTTTGAGTCCTTTCTCTTTTCTTTTTGATCAGTCTCACTAGGGGCTTATCAGTTTTGTTAATTCTTTCAAAGAACCAGGTCATAATTTTGCCAATCCGTTCTACTGTTTTTGTTTGTTTGTTTATATATCATTTCTTTCTGCTCTGATTTTTATTATTTCCCTTCCTCTGCTGGCTTTGCATTTTATTTGTTAAATCCATCCAGTCCATTATATTATTCAAAGCCATTGTTTCCTTGTTGATTTTCTGCTTAGATGATCTGTCCATTGCTATAAGTGGGGTGTTGAAATCCTCTACTATTTTTTATATTATCAATGCGTTTCTTTTTGTTATTAATTTATATGTATTAATATATATTTATTAATTAAATACATTTATTTATAAATTAAGTATATATGTATATATTTTGGTTCTTGCAAGTTGTGGGCATAAATATTTACAACTGTTGGATAGACTCCTTAATTATGATATAATACCCTTCTTCATCTCTTGGTACAGTCTTTATTTTAAAATCTAGTTTGTTTGCTCTATGTATGGCTACTCTGGCTTTATTTTGACATCCATTAGCATGGTAGATGGTTGTCCATCCCCTCACTTTCAATCTGCAGATGTGTTTAGGTTTAAAATGAGTCTCTTAATAGGCAGCATATAGGTAGATCTTGGTTTTTTGTTTTTTGTTTTTTCATCTATTCTGATACCCTATGTCTTTTGATTGGAGCATTTAGTCCATTTACATTCAGAGTGATTATTGAAAGATAAGAATTTATTGTCATTGTGTTACCTGTAGAGTTGGTGTTTCTGGTGGTACTCTCTGGTCCTTTCTAGTTTTGATTACTTTTGGCCTTTTTTTTTTCCTTCACTCAAAGAGTCTCCCTTAAAATTTCTTTAGGGCTGGTTTAGTGGTCACAAACTCCTTTAGTTTTTGTTTGTCTGGGAAACTCTTTATCTCTCCTATTTTGAATGACAGTCTTGCTGGATAGAGTATTCTTGGCTGCATATTTGTTTCATTCAGCACACTGAATATATCTTGCCACTTCTTTCTGTCCTGCTAAGTTTCTGTAGACAGATCTGCTGTGAACCTGATCTGTCTTCCCGTGTAGGTTGAGAACTTTATTCCCTTGCCACTTTCAGGATTCTTTCCTTGTCTGTGTATTTTGTAAATTTGACTATCGTATGTCTTGATGATGGTCAGCTTTTGTTGAATTTAATAGGAGTTCTTGGTGTGTCTTAGATTTTAATGTCTGTATCCCACCCCAGATTAGGGAAGTTCTCAGTTATAATTTGCTCACATGAACCATCTGCCCTTTTTTCTCTCTCTTAATCTTCTGGGACTCTTATGTTATGAATGTTATAACATTTTAATAAAGCACTGAGTTCCCTAGGTCTGTCTTAATAATCCCTGACCTTTCCTTTTCAGCTTCATTATTGTCCATAATTTTGTCATATGTATTTATGATCTCTATAGTTATATCTTTTCCAAAATATTACATAATTGGAATCATTCTATATATAATATGCTTTTAACATTAATCTATGTATTTTCCTGGTTTGCTAAGCTGGTTTCTTTTTTTTTAATTCCTTTTTTTTTAAATGTTTATTTTTGAGAGAGAGAGTGAGAGCGAGCATGTACAAGCAGGGTAGGGGCAGAGAGAGGGAGACAGAGCATTCAAAGCAGGCTCCAGCTGTCAGCACAGAACCTGATGTGGGGCTCGAACTCACAAACCATTATATCATGACCTGAGACGAAGTTAGATGCTTAACCGACTGAACCACCCAGGTGCCCCATTTTTTTCTTCCTAATATTCCATTGTATAGTTATATCACAGCTTATTTACTTATACACTAATTAAGGGAAATCTTTAACTAATTGAGGTTGCTTTCAGTTTCTTATAACCATAAAGTTGCAACAAACATTTAGGTACAGATTCTTGTATGGACATAAATTTTCATATCAGTTGAGTAAATATCTAGAAGTATGCTAAGAGTATGCTTGCTGGATTGTGTAGTAATACAACTGTATATATGGTAACATAGTTGTATGGTAATTATGTTTAGTTAAGTAAGAAATTTCCAAAATGTCATCCGAAGTGACCGTACCTTTTTGTATTCCCATCTGCAATGAATGAGAGTTCCTGATGCTCTGCACCTTCACCAGCAATTAGTATTGTTTGTTTGTCTATTTGTTTTTAATTTTAGTCGTTATGCTAGATGTGTGGTAGTCAGAAGACAGATTATTTTTCAATGTAGGATGATTAATGAAAGGCAGTGATACTATTCAAAGACACTAATAACCACTGACTTTGCCTCTTCCCACAGAATGAAAATTGGCCTCATTGCTAAGAAGTCTATTTCAAGACTCAGAAGAACTCATGTTTATAAATGTTCCCTTAAATCAGTGATTCTCAGTTCTATACACTCAATGCTACCTTACACCAAATGTTTGTAATGTCTTCTTTTCTATGCCAGAGTGAAATTAATCAGTAATAGAGTCTAATTACATGTTTTTTAAAAAAAATCAATGTAATGTTCTGTTACATAAAGGAGAAATTTTTTAAATAAGCTATTTCAGAATGTAAGTGGATAGTATATAGAAAATTTTTAAATAAGCTCTTTCAGAATGTAAGTGTATAGTTATAAATACATTAAAAGACAATGAAGTAGTCAGCTATTAGTATCTCCTTGAATAATCATGTGAAAAGATCAGAAGTCATTCCATATAAGACATATGGGGATATTGAAGCCGGGTGGACACAAAAATAAAATCTAGGATTATTCTTGTGTATAAAAGAAAGAGAGCTCATTTGTATATAATGGGAAGAAGCAACCCCAGTTGAAGTAGGAACAACCTGCCAACATAAACTACAGACTCTTGAAATGGAAACAATAGGATTTATGATTCTTGCAAATGAATTCAGTGCTACAAGCATGGTGTTAATTTCCTATATTATGACATAGGGTATGAAAGTGACAAGTGTCACATCTCTTATTTTGAAATCCCATTGCATGTTGTTCAGTCTCAGCTGAAAAGGCCTGGAAGGCTATATTCTTCAATAAGCAATAGGGACTGCAGAATAGATTGGAAAGAAGCCATAAAATAAGAGGTTATAGAGAAATTGTGTGATGAACCATCAGGGACAGAACTGTGGCAAGAGCTGAAAGCAGGCAACCCCCAAAATAATTTCAGTGCTATTTTTACAACATAACTTTTTGTCCTTGTACTATAAAAAATAACATAAGGTGGTAAGAAAGTGAAATTTTAAAAACATTTTTGTAATGCAATGTAGTGAGATCCCCATGAGTTAATAATATTTGGCATTAAGTGTCTTAGAAGGAGTACGAAAGCTATTATATATTTGCAATCTGCCTTGTCATTTCTGCAGTAAAGGCACTTCTATAATATGAAACTCCTTTTAACTAATATGCATTTGAAAATGCTATACAGTGTTGAGTAGATAGAAAATTGAAAGTAACTTATTCAATTGTTTTAAAATAGTCTTTACCTGATTTTAGCTTTTCTCCCTATAACATCCTTCTCTTAAATTATGTTGACTTTTGGTACAAATATATGTAAAAATCTTTTTAGTATCCCATTAATAAAGTACCATTAGTTTATACTTGTAGTGGGTTTAGCATCCTGGGATATTAAAAAATTGTTCAGTAAGATAACATCCTGTGTGGGATTGTCCTGTGTATTTTATAATGTCTTCTATCCTTGGCCCCAACCATGAAATGCCTGAGCCCTTCGTGTCTCTGTTCCCAATCACCACACAAACAAAAATGTTCCCATGTTTCCAAGATGTACCCTCCACTATAGTACTTGCCTGGTTGAGAACCTAACTAATTCTATGGTTCCT
This sequence comes from Suricata suricatta, assembly GCF_006229205.1. Lineage (NCBI taxonomy): Eukaryota > Metazoa > Chordata > Mammalia > Carnivora > Herpestidae > Suricata > Suricata suricatta. Next base: position 55,289,798 of record NC_043704.1, read on the forward strand.
GCTCTTTCATGAGCAGTATTATAGGTTTCAATCATTTGATCTTGTAGACTGAAGCCTGGATAAATAGATTCTGGAATGAATTCCTGGTGGCTGAAAAGGCCACCATGTGTTTGATGAAATGAGAGTTGAGAGCTGAAGTTAAGTGATAAATGTCAGATTTTGCTAAGATGTATGTCAAAAATGCCCTTGAGGAATAAATTCGCTATTAGCAAGAAGAAACTTAGGTCAGAAGCGAATTTTGCTCTTGTTTTGTAATGTTGTCTTTTAGTCTGAAAAACCGGGTTAGGATGCGATAACCAAGGAGAAAAGGAAACTCATGTGCAAGCATGTGCCATGTGCCAAGAGCTCTATTGATGCTCCCATGTCTAATCTTCATAACAGCTCTTTAAGGAGGCTACACTATTCTCACTTAAACCTCACTTAATGGCAGGGGAAACTTGTATTCCGAGAAATAACATAACTTTTCCTATCTCTGTTAAAAAACAGAATCTGCCAGAAAGAGAAACAAGAAGAAAATTGGATGTTGGAATTGGAGCAGACTGGAATATTAATGCTGTTGAGTAGGCAAGCAGACTCTTTAGGTGAGAGATTAGTATGCTTTGGGGGACACAGAAAGCCTTTGTATAGTGTGTAGGTCACACTGCACCTGCTAATCTGATCTAAGGTCTTCTGTCCAAGTGGTAAGAATATATCCTATAGGTAGGATACATATAAGATACATCTCCCAAGTCCTTAGGCTTTTCTAGACCTCCATTAAATAATGGAGTGTGTGTGTGTCTGCAATGATCAAACATAACAAATTTAAAGAGGGAAGTTCTCCTGAGCCCTAATGAAAGATTCATTGCAGGTGAAATGAGTTCGTTTCTGAGAGGTTATGGACAGAAAATCTCTAAGTGTTTAGCTTCTGTGCCATCTTTGGCAAGATCTACATTTAAATCAGTGGGGCTCGTGCTTCAGTTCTGGGCTCTTACAGGCAGTGTGCAGGAACATGCTCTTACCAGCTCAGGGGGCCAATTGTTACATTTTCAGGAGTGTTGCCATCTGTTTGTTAAATCATTGATAGTTGGAAATTAGCTCTGATGGGAATATTTACATCATAGAAATCAGCAAGCCCTACAAATCAAACCACTACTTTCCCCTTCCAGAACTAACTGTTACAGATTTATCAGCATACTACTGCCTAAAGGTTATAGGATGCTTCCACGATGGTCCTTGGCATTTACTTGTGCTCAAGGAATCTTGTGTTTCTCAGGGTGTCTTTCTGTGGCTTAAAATCATTGGCCATATGACAAATACTAAAAAAAATTATTTGCCCCTTTGTATTAACCCACTTTCAGTTGGGATAAGAAAAGTAACTAAGTTACTAATTTGGGGGGAGCTCTCCAGTGCTGATGGTCCTGTTAATCAGTTTGTGGCTCATTATCATTAAGGCTCTTATTATTTCCACTTATCCTTATTCTTTACTCCCATTGCCCTCTTCTGTCACTGGCAAACATTCTAATTGATATAATGTTTATACATTTGTGTATATTCTTATAAAATGTGTACTGTTCTGCATATGTACATTAACTTACAAAAATGGCTTATCTCATTCTATTTTATTCTACTTCATATCTTTTACATATAGAACTAGTATTAAGGATTCTAAATTTGACCATGTTATGACTAATTGTCCTCTGGCACTTTCCCATCAACCATTCTTAAGAATTCCCACATTCTCACATTCTTTCTAACACTTTACAACTATCTAGCTTTCTATTTCCAGGCTAAAAGGTATAGAGTGGTATTTTTTCTTCATCTACATTTGTTTGATTACTAATGAGTTAAGTATCTTGTATAAGTATTTCCTTTATGTAAATAGCCTGTGGATATATACTTTGCACCTTTTTTTCCCATGGAGTTTCTGTCTCTTTATTTTTCATTCTAGATACTAATTTCTTATCAGCTTCAGATCCTGCAAGTATCTTTGGAGTAACAAATTTAATTACCTTTAATGTCTTGGCCCTAAAACTAAAAACCCATAATTTTATATTGTTTGGTGATAGTGTACCAAGAAGGAAAATTCTCCCAGTACCTTGCCCTCCATCCTCCCCCTTGGTTCTTTTATCAGTTAAGATAGATCATATTATGTTGTAATACGAAACATTCCCCATACCTTTGTAGCTTAAAATAAGCAGTATGCCTGAGTGAAAAATGAACATGTCAGCTGAGGATCAGCACAGTGGTTCTGCTTGTCACAGTCACTCAGGGACAGATGGATCAACTACCACCTCAAGCATTGCTGGTTGCTAAGACAATGGGTAAGAGAATTCGGCGGGGGTGTGAGTCTAGCATCAACAATTATATGCTTCATCTGAAAGTGACACCTGTTGTTCCTAATTCATTGGCGGGAAGTGGTTATGTGGCCTTATCCATTTCCAAGAGGTCCAGGAATTACAATCCTGTCACTTTACTAGAAAGAAGAGAGATACAAATTGTCAACAAAAAAACAATATCTGCCCTACTGGTTGACACCTTTATAGAAACTTAAGGATGGATGGAAATTAAGATGGACACACTAGTATTTCAGCAACATTTGACTTTAAAGTGAACAGGTATTTCTCTCCTCATTCTTGAAGCCTCCCCCTCCCCTTCACTTGTTTTTCTGTAGAATCCTTTGTTACAGGAACTTGGTATTGATATTGACATCTCACTGACCTCAGTGTATACTTAGTAACGAGACTCAGATGGTTGGCGCCAGTGCTTGACCATCTTGAGACCACCTGGAAGATACGAGGAACACGGTTGGCAGCACATAGCAGATTTCTATCAAAACCACCCAGACCCTGTATCTTCCTATAAAGCCCTCAGCCTCTTCCCCAGGCAAGTCTGCAGTTTTGAAGGCATTATCCTGCTGCAGCTTCCTTTGCCTGGCAAAGTAATAAAACCATCATTCCTCTTTATTTCCACATTCTGTCTTGGTGTTATATTCAGCTCTGGAGCACAGAGGTCAGTTTTCAACAATATTGCCACCAGATATGCTGGTCACCACTTTCTCTCCTGCAGCCAAAACACATTTGACTTCTCTTGAGAAACAGAACCCAAAACTCACTTCCAGTCAGTGCATCAAACTCAAAGCCAAGGATCTTGAGTGATAAACAGAATTCATTACAACAGGTCCAGGTGTGTGTTCTCCATTATCTAGAAATCTATGAAATAAGATGACAAGTTATTAGTTTCGCACACACCAGTATACATTGATGGAATGCCAAAAAGATAACTTAAACAATAATTTTCAGACTGGGAAAGACTGGGACACTTGGGAGTCCATGGCAATTTTAAAATCACCCTGGGAATGTGTTGGGAGGGTCTTTTATGCTGTAGTTGGGGGATGATTCTACTGAGGGTTCAATTCTGCTTCCTGGGAGGGACTTCCAAATCCATTTGTTTTCCAACTTCCTTAGTTTCAGCCTTGGAGAGTTTCTCCCTTCTCTGTTATCTTCCTTGGCTACCTTTGAAGGGAATTGGAGAATAATATATCCTCCTTAGAGGATGAAGAGCTTTCTTAGTCTGTGCTTCAAGGACTAAGGGTCATTTTGTTTTTTTATTTAAAAATTTTTTTAATGTTTATTTATTTTTGAGAGAGAGAGACAGAGCATGAACAGGGGAGGGACAGAGAGAGAGGGAGACACAGAATCTAAAGTCGGCTCCAGGCTCTGAGCTATCAGCACAGAGCCCGGCACAGGGTTCAAACCCATGAATTGTGAAATCATGAGCTGAAGTTGGACACTTAACCAACTGAGCCACCCACGTGCCCCGAGACTAAGGGTCATTTTAAATTTCAAATAATCAATTTGTTTCAAGTTTGATTTTGTGTTGTGGTTCCTTGAACTATAACTACAAATGTAATTGGATTCTCATCTGTTTGATTCCAATCAGCAGCGTGTGCCAAGAGACACATCCATAATTATTTTCAGGACTGGGATAAGTTCAATCAAGTTCACAGCTTGAACCTACATGGACTTGGTGGAAGAATCATAGCTTTTGTCTCTTCTCATCAAGACATTTTGTCCTCTTAAAACAATGTTGTGGCTGTTATAATGTTAACCAGACCTGTGCTTCAAGATTGCTGAAACCATTCACAAGTTTTCAACTTCAGGCATGCCTTTGACTTGGTTCTTTCTATAAGGCTGAATCCTAATAAGCCTATTTTGCTCAAAAGAATTCCTGTTTTTATCTTTTACCAGTTGGGTATGAGAAGCAGTTCCTCTCCCAATCCTGCAAATTCAGGACTTTCTGGATCCTCACTGTTTCCTTTCATTCTTGGTTAGAAACCAGCCAACACTTTCCTGAATGAATCTACTTTTTGTTTGTTGAAAAATACAGCCAGTGGTAATTAAAGTTCCAATCTGTTTCCTCAGAGATGAAAGTTTATCAAGCATATATATTACATAGCTTCCAAAGTGTCACAGGTGACAATTTTACCAAATGTTTCATCACTGTATAACATGGATTGTTATTTTTTTACCCTCCACACTTTATTTCTTGCTGTTAGCCCTTAGGCCAGTGTCAAATAATTTGAGATTTTTTTTTATGCTGACACTCCCTTTTCTCAGTACTTGTTTGTATAATGATCCAGGTGTTCTTCTTTCCAGGATGCATGATTAATGTAGCAGGTAGCTGTGAGGTCCTGCTGCTTACTTGAATGTCTTCCTCTGTTACTGAGTTAGAAGAAGACAATTGATTTATTTTCTTGTAAGATCCAGGATTTCTAAGTAAGTTACCAATGATAACATGCTAAAATAACACTAAAACCAATATATTGAATATCTCTTTTCCCCCTTGCTACAATTGTCACAGCCTTGAGGATATTACTCATATGGTTTGCCTTATTGCCTGACCCTTCCACACAAATATGAAGAATAAATGATATTATTTGGATATTACTTATATCAGAAATATTCAAGGAATGAAAAGTATGAGGATACTCAGGCTCCAGCTTCATGAGTCTGTCCTTTCAAAGACGCTTCAGTAATTTCAGACCCTAAAATATTGGAGTACAGATTTTTTTGGGAGATACAGAAATGAATGATGCTCCTATACCATGGGAGTTGGGATAACAGTTTCTTACATCAGGCTGAGGGAGCTGATGCCAGCTTGACATTTAGAGTTTGTTGACTAATAGGTCTCAGAGTCATCCAGTACGGTCAGGGCAAAGAAGTGGCTGGAGATGGCAAAGAAGACTTCATAGGCTAGAAGAGAGCCAAGATGACCCTGAATTAACCACAGCCTTGGGCTTGGCATCAAGAAGACTCAAACTCCCCATGAATCAGGTGGTCAACACCTGATCATTGGGTACCAGAGTACAAACTCCATAAGATTGGCTGATGGAGCAAAGTGACAGCATCAAAGAGAAACTCATGAGATCTCTATGTAGAGCAGGCGTTGGCAGATTTTGAGTATTAAAGGGCATATAGTAAACAGTCAGGCTTTGCAGGCCATACGTGATCTCAGTCACATGTTCTTATTTTTCCCTTCTTCCTCTCCCTACCCTTCCTTTTTCTTCTCCCTTTCCTTTTTTCTTTTTCTACTTCTGTTTTTCCACTTTTTCTTTCACAACTCTTTAAAAATGTAAGAATCATTCTTAGTTCATGAATAATACAAAATCAGGATGAAGATTATATTTGGCCCAAGGGACAATCTCTGATGTAGAGGAAGTGGGCCAAATCTCTGTAAGACCATGGCTAGTAAGAAGCTACACAGGAGGTGGGGGGACCTCTGCAGGAAGAAATTGATGCCATATGATGACCTTATTGATCAATATCTGTGCTAAAATGCCAAATCCCAAGGCACCAGCATTTATGCATAGAAAGATGTGGCTATGCCCCCCTTTCCCCCACAGCTGAATGGACATAATTTATAAGCAAAGATAAGGAAGAAGCCTGAAAAAGTATCTTTAAATAAATAGAAATGTAATTAAACGATTTTGAACTTGGCTGGAAATAATCATTGAATTGGACCATGTTTTCTACTGCTGAGCAGAAGTAAAACTGTAGAGCTGAGATGAAATTGGTTACAGAGATAGTTTCAATTATGTTCTTTCCATTTTGATTTTCAAATCTATACCTGTTTACAAAAATGTTTGAACAATCACCAGTGAATTAGAGACAGCATACACCTGTCTGCCATTCTCTTGTTGAGCTATCAAGTTTGCACACTGCACATTCCAGACCTGTTTTAGTCTGTGCCATACAGCTTTTGTACACCTTTCTCTCTATGTATATCCAAACCTCTAGTAAAAGATAAAGTTATTTACTTTGGAACTCCCAATTACTTTTTAAACATTTAAAAGTTTGTTTATTATTTATTGAGAGAGAGAGAGAGAGAGAGAGAGAGAGAGAGAGAGAGAGAATCTTAAGTAGTCTCTGCACTATCAGCACAGAACCCAATGTGGGACTTGAACCCATGAACTGTGAGATCATGTCCTAAGCCAGAATCAAGAGTCAGACACATAACTGACTGAGCCACCCAGACACCTGAAGGATCTGCAATTATTTTAGCCACTTTATACAGAAGAGATAAAATATAATTTTTAAAGAGCTTATTTTTTTTTTTGAGAAATTTTCTGGACTTTTAAAATTGGGTACTTTTCAAACCAACTCTGACAATACCAAACCCACCAAAAGATACTATCAAAGTTTACTTGATTAGAAAAAAAATCAACACTATCTAGGCTACAAGAAAAAATTGAGAATATCTTAATTATTGGAAACATTTAGGTTTTTAAAATGTATCAAAAGTTCAATTATAAAAATAAATTTCAAAATGATCCCGTACTTGTTCTTTGTGATTTCTAATGGGACGATCTACAGGACAAACAAGCCCTCAAATCTTGAGCTGATATCTAGAACAAGTTATTTGACTCTTAATGCCTTGGATATTTTGGCCCAAAAAAGTAGTAGCAATCATGTTCACGTTTGGAGCTGATAACACCTTAATTACAGGTATTGCAGTATAATCCTGGGAAGAATCCTCTTATGATTTTGAGAAATTCTAGTCCACATGCTTTTGGTCTTTACATCTTTTCTTTTGAAGTTCTTTCATTCTCCTGAAAGGTACATGTCAGAACAGAGTTGTACAGGGTTTGAATCAGCTTGCATGTGATGGTATAAACCAGGTTGTGCCTCATGGGATCCCCAGGCCAAGACAGACAGGAACACCACTGCTGGTGTATGGCTGTCGAGAGGGTGTGTTTACACCAACTTCTTGATGGCTTGATGCTTTTGCTGTCCTTAATTTTGATGCAGGTCAGGTTTCCTTGCCCAGTTCTATTCTGCCTTTGTAGTAGCTTAAAAACTGAATATAAGCAGATTTAAAATTGGACTTGCATTTTATCTCTTGGTTGAATGTCCAGCAAGACTGTGTTCCTGGAATGACCTGGGAGTCTTCAGAAAGATTTGAGTCAATTATTTGTCAGAGGTGGGTTACTGTCTTAGCAAGATCTCCCTCCATGGAAGGTGCATCAAGGAACAATTCTGTCATAGTATCTCCCCAGTCTGTTCAGTTTTCCTTTGCTTGCTCAATCCTTGGGCAATGGAGAGTATGACAATAAATGGCTCTGGGTATCTCTTTCAGATGATTTGGGGCCAAAATGTCTACTTTATTCCATTGTCTGCTTTCTCTGAAGATTTTGAATCAGCATTGACCTTCAATTGAATGCCATTTTAAGGTTTAAGGTTTCTAGTGGTTGTTAAAAATTCTGTTAAGAATTTTTTCACTTTTCCAGATGCTTGGGAATTAAGAAGGACAGTGAAGTTTCTGAGTAAAGGATAAAGTCTTTCATAAACCATGAATAATTGCCCCTGCAAAATATCTTTCTGTATGAGTGGATAGAATAGATATGTTAGGATGGCCTAGGTAGAAATCATGAAATCGTGGAGTCTCTCTTTTTAAATTGTGCCATTGTTATTGCTACAGCTTCAACCCTTCCAGAAAATAAATATTCTATTAGTACTACATATTTATTGTCTAGGCAGACAATTTTATAAGATTTAGCTGGATTCAACTAATTCTATCATACATGTTTTGGTGTATATCACCTTTACTTTTTTTTTTTTTTAGTATTATGTTAATTATAGTGAAGCATGAACCGGGCATATTTTAGAAAAGTTTTCCTGTTACTATTTAATATCAGAGGCAATTTGTTCAAATTGTAATAAAATGCATCATGGAGGATCTTAGCAAGGTCGATTTGAAGTTGTCTGGTAACATGAGGCATCCTTCCTAAACTTGACAGATCTTATCTTCATGAATTTTAAAACTTGATGAGTTCCATTTTTCCCCAAAATTCATGGTCTAATTTTATGCTCCTGCTTATGGACTCTTTGAACTTCTTCATGGACTTTTCTTATCTGTTTTGTAAAGGAGTATTTGTGTTAGAACAGTTTGTTTAGCAGGATGATCTGCTATGGCAATCTCTTTTACTATAGACCTCTATCTTGATGACAGCAACCTTCCTGAGCAGAAAACATTTGTGTTCTATGGAATTTCAAAATCGTGAACTACTGAACTACTCATGAACTATTTCAAAAACATATAAGTGGTCAGTGTGTACATATGTGTGTGTGTGTGTGTGTGTGTGTGTGTGTGTGTTTATTGGCAATTTAATACGGCTTTTGTATGACCACAAGTTTAACCACTTGAACTGATTTGGTTTCTGTTAAAGGATAGGAGTCTAAAAGAGAATCTAGAATAGTTATTGCACGTCCATCCTTGTGTTATTACTTTTACTTTTATGATAAAAACCATCAATAACAAACAAAAAAGTCAGAATCTGATATGAGCATGTCCAAAGGATTTTTTCTAGGATAGGTACTTCTAAATGTACAGAAAAATAACCATGAGATTCTTTCTCTTTCATTAGTTCAAGTTACTGGATTAAGAATGTTAAATCAATAGATAAGAGAATAAAGAGGAGAAAATAACAATACTTGATAATTAGTTCATCTTCAACAGAAAGTGCTAGATGTTTTCAGTTAGGAATAGGCACTGTACTGCATGTGGTACCTCAGATTTGTAGATGATTGTGTTAGTTCAAGACCTCTGGGAAAACAAATGTCAAGAAGAAATTAGAACTGCAAGAGCTTTATTGGAAGCAATGATCCTGTGAAATATAAAAGCAAGAGGGAGGGAGGAGCAGTTGGGTAAAGTCTGATTGGGACAATAACAAGAACAAAAAACAATGTGAAATCCATGGTTGAATACCATGTACTTTGGGGCCTGGTTAATCCACTAGCAGTGCTACCACATCTAGCACAGTGACTGGCAGGGCTACTAGTTGGTTGTATAGTCTGTGGTGTTGTATAGTCTATGGGGAGTAGTCATTTACTAGGATCCACTCAATCTCTCTAGGGCCAGAGTGGCAAGTTAAATGATGATATAATAGAGACCACCACCCTTGTATCCTTTTTTGGAATGTGCTGCTGTTTTATATTTACTTGTCATACCGGGGCTAGGGGTATTTCAGAGACTTCCACTTGGCCTTCTCCTATACAATAGCCCCTGTCAATAGGACAAGGACCCAATGTGAAGGATATGCCAACTAGCAAGGATGTCAGTTGAGGATTATACATTTGAGGATTAGGGAAATGATGACTGCATGTAGAACGTATGTAGAACAGACTGAGTGGGTGTACTATAAGTCAGTACAATCTATTTAGTACCTGTGCTTTGCATGCCCCACTCCAGCAGTGGAGACTTTATTCTGTTCTGTGGATATCAGTGTCAGTGGAAAACCTTTGTCCAAAAGTCCTTATATGTCTGAGTGTTCTCCTTTCCCATATATTCACGTAAATGGCCATCAATCTTATTGGGAAAGGACTAGTGGAACCATTAATAGGTACCTACCATGGTTTTGCAACGTCCTTCCTGCTGAGGACCCAGTCATTTCCTGAGCCAATGAGTTCCAGATCTTAAAACTGTTCAGGTCCAGGAACTGAGAAAAATAATAAGACTTTAAAATGAGATGACCACCTTCCGCCTCCACCTCTTTTATTCTTGACTTCCGTTGTTTGTATGTAGTAAGTAGCACCCTCACTAACTGATAGTCTATTTTTTCCATAGAGACACTGCAATTCTTTGAAGACTAAGCCCCCTTAGCTGTCCTTCCAAACTTGCTGGTCCTTAAGCTAAATTTGGCCCTCTGGTTTGTGGTATTTAAGCACCCCACCTCTCTCCTATTATCCCCCATTAAACCAGTTGTTATTAATGAGCAAAATACTGAGACCACATTTCCTCCTCTTAGCCCTGACTTGAAGAGGAAAGCAAATACTTTTTAGAGATACTGGTGTCCCTTTCTCCATCACATTCCTAATGGCGTAGTTGAATGGTGGTGCATTATGAGTCCTGCTGTGGAGCATAATCCTATGGTGAGTATTTTGGCCTCAGATAATGTATTCATTCCAGCAAGTCTACTCCCCTGTGTCTTTTAATCCCTTTTTCCAATGCCTGTCTCAGCAACTCAGACTTTCTACTTGGCTCAGTGCAGACCAGCCCTTCCCAGGTTTCTAAGAACCATCCTAGCAGCATGCTCACTGCAAACTTAGGGTCCTTGCCACATCCCATTAAGAGCCCTCAAGTAAATAAACTTTCATTTATCCAACCTGGCACCGTTGGTTAAACTCTCAAAATCCATTACAATGGATACACCGCTTGGTCTTGTTAATATAAGCTATATAATTCTTACAGTTCCTTTGGGATCTAATCTCTACCCTTTTTTTTTTTTTTAACAACCTGGCATAACCCCAGATGGCTTATGTTGGCATTTAACCCTAGTTATCAGCCTTAAAACCAGAGCTGTAGGGGGCCAAGGGCAGGCAGCCCCAAGATGGGCTAGTTTGGCATGAATATTGTTTGGAATTAAAAGCAATCAAAACCCAGCAGAGTCAGGAAAAGCTCTTTACCCAACCCCCCTCAACTGCCTGCCTGTACCAGGAAGAGAGCTATTAACAGAGATTCCTCTTTACTGAGAAACTTATCTGTGTAATGGCAAAGTTTGTTTTCTAAAAACCTTTTATCTCTCTGCTAATGATCTTCCTCCTCTTTGTATCATCAGACTCTACCCCTCTCCTTAGCTCCTGTGTCATGCTGCTTTACTGTCCTTGGAATTTCCATATCTGTGTGGATTCTCCAAATGTATGCTATTAAATTTGGTTTTCTCTTGTTAATCTGTCTCTTGTCAATTTGATTCTTAGTCCAACTAGAAGGACCTTGAAGAGTATAAAAAATTCTTACTCCCAACAAGAAAAAATGGGGGCATTTCTTGAGGTGGTCACCAGATGTCTTGTAAGGAAAAAACCTTCTAAGTATCTTGCTGTATGAAGTCAACATTAGCCTTCAATAGGGAGGGATTGGTCAACTTTCTAGGATCTGATTCAAGGTGTCCACAGAGATATGGTCCTCAGGGATACTCACCCATTTAGATACCCTCTTGCCATGTTTTTCCCCAACATGGCTTTATCCTTAATATAGTAGACCCTGTGTTGGATGAGCTTTCAATGGTCTTTGAACCCTCTTAACCTTGACTGTCAGATTAGGTGTTTGTTTCTCAGTTGTGCGTGCATGATCTCTTTCTGAAAAATAAAAGGGCCTCTTTGTAAACTATGAAATAGGCCCCCTGGTTCTCACACTTAGTTGTGAACTTTTTAACTGCACTACAGTGTATCATTTCCCCTCTGTAGTTCATCAATGAAGCAGCAGCAGCCAGCCAATTCTACTTTTCTTGTATGTATTGTTACCCTTATTTTCTTATATATGCTGAATAGTCCCACTGTTATCACTTGGCTTCCTTTTGCCTTGTGTCGGGGAGTAGCCTTGCCTCACATGTCACTTAGAATGAAGTCCTTGTTAATTACCTGATGAAGGACCATAAAGCAAGCTGAGAGCAAAGCACAAGCTAGCATACCCATCTCTAACTCCCCAGGAGGGATATGTGTGATATTCCTCAGGCACTTCTGGCTGCCCAAGAACAACAGAAAGGACAGAAAACAACAAATATCTTAGTACAATTACAAGAAAAGGACAATCTTATCAATAGGCTAATGTCCTGTCCCCATGCTTTAATAAAAATCATCTTTTTGCACCAAAGATGTCTTCAAGAATTCTTTCTTGACCATCAGTTTCGAAAGTCCTATTGCCCCAAAACCTCATCACTACCCATCTGGTGACTAAACCAGTTCCCATACCTCATTTTACCACCTGCTTTCTTGGGCCATTCCAGGTACCAATTGTGTTAGGTTATGCCTTTTAAGAAGCAGCACTAACAGCACTCCAACTGGTCTTAAGGGTTAACTTACCTCAAGTTTATGAACTCTTTGCTTATTGACCTAAGTCCCTTCATCTGCAGCACAACTGTCTTACTTCCTTTGACATTTACAGACTACTGATCTTGAGGAATGAAGATAAGGGCTGACTACATTTGAAAACAGCTACCATGAATGTCCACAACTTTGTTCAGGGTCATGTCAAATTATGACTAACACCTAGGTACCTGCTTCTCTTACATACAGCTCCCTCCCCTTTAAAACACTCTGGATTTGCCAGGATGGGGGAAATGGTCTTTAAGACATTAGTCTACCATCTTTGCAGAATGCTGTCTTTCCAAATAAAGCAACCTTTCCTTTCCCACCTCACTTGTCTCTCAGTATTGACTTTTGAGTGGCAAGCAGCCAAATCTAAGTTTGGAAATGGTTTTGTGTCCAGTAACATCACCAAGACAGACAGAAATGGGTTAATTATATTGCTGGTAATGGCTGTGGGACATAAAGGGGTAAAGAAGCAGGAATAGGGAAAGCCTTCAGACTACAGTTCAGGTCTGACACTTACGATATACGGGTGGAAGAAATGAGGATTAGATAGGAAAAGCATGCAACTGAGGTGCAACTTTGAAAGTCTCAAAGAGTCTGATAGAAAGCTCCAGAGCAAAGATTGTCTAGCACAGTAGGTTTGCACTGGACAAAATATCCACACTCTTGTGTTCCTGTTTCTCTATGTCGTCGGCTGGGAGCTGTCTGGGTAGGGTTGTCTTTGTTCAAATACAGCAACGAATCCTGAAGATGCTACAAATACTGGTTGTCAGTGACCTAGACTCAGGAGGAGATCTGAGCAATGCATTTTGTACTGTCATGCTGCCAAATGAGGTATGAGCCAGAGGCTAGACCTTACTTTTCATATTGCAGATTCTCTATCTGGGATCATTTCCCTTCCATTTGAATAACATTTATTAGAATTTACTTGGTGGCATTATTCTGGTTGTAAAACAGTTTTGAAAACTCTTTTTGAAAGCTCTTTTTCTTGAGCATATCTCTAGGTATAGAATGATAAATTCTCTTTTCTACCCACTTTAAATATATCATTTCACTGCCTTCTACCTTCTATGATACTCTTAAGGGTTCAACCATCATCCTAATTGCCTTTATCTTGTAAACCATCTTTCATTTCTGACTACTTTTTACAATCTTTCTTTAACAGTTATGATGGGTCAGGGTGTGGTTTTATGTTTATTTTTATTTTTATTGCTTTGGACTTGGGAGTCTTGGTTTTTTAATAACTATAAAAAATTTTGGCTACTATCTACCTTTTCTTCATGCTTTCAAGTCCTTCTAGAAGTGCAATCAGACAAATGTTAGACTTTTCATTTTATTCTCCATGTCTATTCTTTATTGTATTCATATATCAATCCTTCTGGGATACATTTTGGAAATTTTCTTCAAATTATACTTCTAGTATATATCACAAAAATAAAATTAATCAAATTTTTAACTCATGTTTTGAATTTTACATTTCATGTGCTGTATTCTTTTCTGCTTACTCTATTTGGTTGTGTTTTAAATCTATTGGTTGTTCTTTAAAATCTCTTGTTCCAAAATAAATAAATTCATTAATTAAATAAAATACAGTAAAATCTCTTGTTCCCAAATCATTTTCAAGGATCTCATTTCTTAAAACATAATTGCCTTTTACTCTGATAATTCTGGTATCTGAGATGTTTGTGAGCCTACTTATGCCAGTTCTTACCCATAATATGTTTTCATTATTATTTTGTGGTTTGCATTTTTGTGCATGTATGGAGATACTCCATTTCCTCGGAGTTCTCTCTGTGGAAATTCCTAGAATTCTGGGTTTTTAAGTTCCTCAGAGAGGATTGATGTGTTCTTTTCTCAGTATACTGGAAGTATGACTAATCCTAATGAGAAATTAAATTCTGTGCTTGGGGTTTCCCTGGATCACACAAGTAACTTGAATGAAGACAGTAAATATGAGGACCAGACTAGTTTATCTTTAGGTGTTCTCAAGAAAGAATTTATCTTCATTTCCCCACAACTTGGCACCAAGTTTGAGAAGGCATATTTCCTTGATGTCATCTTTTCTGGCAATATTTCATTTTTTGTTTTTAATATCCTCAAGAAGTCAAAATTTTGTGCAGTGATATACTATTAGATTCCCTAAGGGGATGGGTTGTAAATTTATTTATTCCCCACATTAGCTCTCAAAGAAGTAACTCAAGAATCTCCAGTGTTCCACAGAAACTGACAGGTTGATTTGGTGCCTGCTTATCCATCATTCCCAGTTTTAAATAATTTGGGGAGTTTTCCATATTCCTTAATTTTGTTAATCTTTATAAAGATAGTTTTATATTTCTATATATTCTATTAGATTAAATATTCCCTCCTTAGGAAGAAACTGTTTAGAATATTTAATCTACCATACTTCTGGGAATAAAAAATACTAATGACTCTTTACCTGTTAGTTTTTCATGGAATCCCAAATTTTTTTCCAACTGTTTTTCACCAGAAAGTAAGATTGCACATTTCGGCAACAGGATACTTTAAATAAAACCAGTTTTAACAAAATTCTAACTTATCCAAACATATTCTTGTGAATAAAACTTCCTCTTGAGGAGAAGGAAAAAAAAAAAAAAAGGTAATGTGTACCAAGAAGAAGCTGTTTGTCACAAAATGTTTTGTGTGTGTGTGTGTGTGTGTGTGTGTGTGTATCTGTGTGTCTGTGTGTCTGTGTTTTGTTTTTAAATCAACTTGCTGTTTGCCTTTGTTCTCTCATACAATCTTGATGTTAACAAAATGTTTATCACTTTCTGGCTTATCCATATTTTACTCTTTTAGAGCTCTGTGGTTTTTACTGTTGATATTCCCTCATCTGTTCCTTTTCATCCCCTCAGAGCCAAAATTCCAAGCTCTTATGTTGGGGCAGCATTCAGTCCATTGAAAAATAGAAATATGCATCTCTAAGGTTCCCATTTACATTATCTTTCCTGTGAAAGATATTGAAGGACAAGAAATTTTCTACTGACCCCTGCGGGACCTTAGCCCCAACTCTCCCCTCCACTTGATTGGTCCCAACAATGGCTTCTCGACAGCCACACTCTTGTTGTTCTTGGATCTTGTCCCATGACCAACATGGCCAGTTTCCCACTTTTTTCAAGGTTTGAACAATGAAGTCTGATCTTCTTTAAGATAGTCTATAAAATCTTTAAGTGTCTTGCTCCTCTAGAACATTCAGCTTGAACACTGGTCACAAGGCATCATTGAAAGTAGTTCTTTGAGTTACTCCTTTTGTTTGTTTTCCTCCTTTCACACCCCTTTTGTTCAGCAAATGCTTATTAGTTTCCAGGCAATGAATATTCTTGGCACTAGGATGACAAGGTTAATAAATATGACCTCTGCCCTCAAGGAAGTGTTTTTTTTAAATAGAGAAGTAAAGTAGTTCTATGTGATTTAAGACGTTCTTCACATTTCCTGGTAACCAAAGTAATATAATCCAAGTTTGAGTAAACTTAAGCTCTATAGTAATAGAAGGAAAGAAAAATGAGGGTGAAATGCCCAAGATTTTAATATCACCCCAAAACCAGAAGCCTCCAGGGAGACCGAGTCACGAGTGTAAAAGCAAAGGGCAGTTTTATCACGGCTTAGGCTCGCCGGGCCTAAGTTCGGTCTCACAGCCTTCACCAACGCAGTGGATCCGTGCTGAGAGCCCCGAGCAAGGGCTGAGTAGGGATTTTATGGGGTTTGGGAAGGGGGGTTACAGGAGATTGTGACATCCAATCATTATTGTGTAACAGCATTGGCAGTAACTCTAACCATACACACTGTTCAGAGCATTCGTTACTTTTGGCGGGACCAATTACAACATTTAGGGTATCTTTGAAATTAACCAATTACAGAGTGCATTCAGGGTCTTGTTTGGTGACTATCGGGTTAACTTTAACATTAGGTAGCAGGGTCCTATCTAAGGTTCCCATCTGCAGGTCTCACCCTTAGGAAGGTGGGGAGAGGTAGCTGGGCTTTCCTGATTGGATACCGCAGAGTGGTCTCTTCTGCCCCGGGTAATGGATAACGGCTCGGCTCCGGAGAGACTGACCTTCGGCCTTCTAGCTTACAGGGGATACTTAAAGCCTGTCATGGCGTCTGTTTGGTTCAGACTCATGTTCTTACAAGGGTGCATCTGATTCATCCAGAGATGGGAAGCTGATATCTATGGCCATGGAAGTTTCTTCTACAACAGGCAGAGACAAAACACTTTCCACAGAGGAAGACATTTGATTTTCTCATAAAATAGGATGCTCTTAAGGAATCTGATCCTTCAATTCCCTTCCTAAGTGGGGAAGGACATTCTGGCAAATGTATATCTTCCAGAAATATAGGTATATGAAAGTTAGATGGGTTCTTTACTGTGTTTAAGGAAATGTAAATGTTTTAAACAGACCACTGGAGTGGCAATCAAATCACCATATCTAAAGTTCCTCAAAATGTATGAGAAAATATTTACCTTCAGATTACTTTTTAGAACCTTAAGGCTGAACCAATCAACCTCAGGCTTTTGACTGTGTACCTTGCAATTGTCTCCAGCTCTAAAACTTCAAACTACTTAATAACTCAAGGAAACTATTGTGTACTCCATTGTTATAAAGGTCTAAAATTAATTAAGAGTTAGAGTTCTTCACCCAATAAATTATATGCTTTTGAAATGTTATAGATTTGCTTAAGCATAGCTCTCATCTAAGAATTTAATGTAGGAGAGATAAGACTATGTATGCACATTACACCAGCTGTGTATCTATACTGCTATTTTGTAGTAAAGAAAAACCTGATCTGTGATTACTAGAATGGAGTTGTGAGTATTCTTTGTGGTGGCTGTAAGTCCATTATGCTCTACACCTTGGTTCTGCTGGCAGCTGTCTCTACTTCCGTTCTACTGCATTCACTGAATTCTAGTTCATAATTCTAGTTCACCTTGCTGTGGAACAATAGGGGAAATTGGAATAAAACAGGGTAACTCCAGTAATAATGACAGCATATTATTGTATTATTGCAGTAGTATGCCCCCCATTTTTTGGTACCACATGAGGGTATCATTTAATTTTTTTTAATGTTTTGTTTATTTTTGAGACAGAGACAGAGCATGAGTGGGGAGGGGCAGAGAGACAGGGGGACATAGAATTGGAAGCAGACTCCAGGCTCTGAGCTGTCAGCACAGAGCCCAACATGGGGCTTGAACCCACGAACGTGAGATCATGACCTGAGCTGAGTTGGAGGATTAACCAACTGAGCCACCCAGGCGCCCCAAGGGTATCATTTAGAAGAGGGTGTTCGTATGTGTAACTATTCTGTTCCAATGAGGTAGATATCAAGTGTTATCCTCATTCTGTCACTGAGGAAATGGCCCTGTTGCTGAGGATTGACTCAAAGACACACTGTAAAATCACAGTAATATATGAGGAGCTAAGCATTGGAGTAGACATTTGAGTATGTACTATGTGTTAGGAGCTTTGTTAATGAAATGAAATTACAGAACAAAATTGCTAGTGCCAGGGGGAAAGGCGGGAATGGTACTGAGAGAATATAAGGGTCCGGTAGATACTGAGTCTCCCAGAAATTAGAAGATTCAGAGGAAATCTTATAATATGCACTTGAAAGATCGGGTGACTGATAGCACATTTTCATTTCAAAGAAATGTAGCATTGTCTACAAGGAGTCAAGCACCTTACAAATGTTCTTGTTTAATTTCCTGCACTACCCTATAAGGTAGGTGTTTTCCATGTCTCAGAGATAAGGAAACTGTGGTAAAAAGATCAAACTGTTAAAGTGATAAAGACTTCTGTTTCCAGGAAGATCAAGTGGAAGTACTTATCTCTTTTTCTCTCACTAAGCAAAAGAAAATGCCTCAACACTTTATATAAAACAAATATAAGGCTCTGAAAAATAGAAGGACAAGAGGCTAGGAACCCCTGGACTCAAGGAATGACAGTGTGGATGGAGAATTCCCTGGGTTTTCTTTTAGCCAGAGGCTGACAACCCTGAAATGCTAACAGGCATAGACCAAAAAGGCCCAAAGGCCTTTTCTCTAAAAGACCAGGAATGAAGATACCTGGCAAGACAGAAAGCTTTTAGACAATAACCCCTCTATTCATGCCAAACATCACGGGAAAACTGTGGTGGAGAACCTAGACTTCTACCCTCTTGAGGCTGTAAGATCCTCCACTGGGGTTGTGTCAGGAAAAGCTGAAAAAAAAAAAAAAAAGGAAAAAAAAAAAAAAAGAACTTGCATCCTTTCTAGGCAGTATAGAGAAACTTGTCTTCACCCAGGGGAGGAGAAATTATATTGCAGTCTGGGTTTTCACCTCCACTGAGTAGTAATGAAATGGCATCCTTGCCTTCCCTTGCCAGATCCATGTCAGAAAAAGCCAAATAAAATACAATGTAAACATAAGATTCAGAGCCTTATAAATTATAGAGGTGGAGTACAGATTAGTGAATTCCAGGGGTTAAGCAGGGTGAGAGAAGAGAGGTACATGTAGCTATGAAAGTCAATATGCGAGATCCTTGTGATGATGGACATGTTCTATATACTGACTGAATGAATGCCGATATCCTAGTTGTTATAGACTGAACTGCCCCCTCAACCAAATTCATATGTTGAAGCTCTAACTCCAGTACCTCAGAAGGTAACCATATTTGAAAATTGAGTCTTTAAAGAAGTGCTAAATGAGGTCATTAAGGTAGGTCCTAATCCAATATGACTGGTTTCCCCATTAAAAAAATGAAATTTGAACACAGACACTTATAGAAGGAAGACCCTGTGAAGATAGAGGGAGAAGACACAGCCATCTATAAGCAAAGAGAAACCATCCTTGCCAACCCCTTGAGGTGCTCCACTCACCTTAACTTCAGTGTCTGAGGCAAAGAGGCTTAGAAGAAACCAACCCTCTGGACAACTTGATCTCAGACCTCTAGTTTCCAGAGCTAGGAGGAAATAAATTTCTGTTTAAAACCACCAAATACCTATAGTACTTTGTTATGGCAGCCCTAGCAAACTTATACACCAGCTATGATCTTGTGCTTTAGTTTTGCGAGATGTTCCAGGGAAACTGGGTAAAAGGTACATGGGATACTTTTGTATTATTTCTCACAACTACATGTTAATTTATAATTATCTCAAAATAAAAAGGTTTTTTTAAAAGTGGTTCTGAGTTCCAAAGGTAGATCTCCTGTTGTTATAGCTTTTACTCAAAATTCACCCAAATTCCTGACTCAGTCCTATGTCAGAGGCTCATCACTTCTGAGGCTGAGTCAAAAAGTCAAACTATGAATTCAAATTTAGATGATTATTGTGGATGCTGACATAGAGTCTTAGTAGTGATAAGTCGATATGTAGCACTTTGCATTGTTGGGAGCCATCCTGAACTCAGCATTTGAGTGAAAATTCCTGGTGAGGGCATGGCAAGTTTGCATGGTCTCTGGCCACCAGGCAGTGACCAATATCTACCCTCTTGTAACTATCATTGCTGCTTGAGCACCAGACCTCAGAGTGCCATGCCAATTAAAATCAAGAGTAAGCTGTCCTCTCATTCTGGCCTCGGGGTGGTGACTACACCTGGTCAGGGACAACCAATTCAAGAAGACTAGTGTATAAAGTTATCACTAGGTCTACCCTTACATTCCATTCTCCCCAGAAAAACTTATAATTAACGAGTAAACTTAATACCTCCCGGGCTAGGGTAAATGTTGCAAAAGTCAGCCCTGCAACTTATACAAAGTATACATCATCTGTCCTTGTGGCCGTGAGGGTAGACATTGTGTCTCCTGGGCATCCTGTTTTTCTGGGAACTTTATCTTAGAGCTATAGACAGACTAATGACCCTTACTCATAAAAACTGACAATACTGTTTGCCTCATGATTAAAGGTCGCTTTCTTAGGGCTATATCAGAGATTTTGTATATCTTGGTCTTATGCATCCTATGGAAAAAAATGTATGCTTAAAAAAAATACCTGCCCTTCCTATATAATAGCATGAGTGACTGTATCTAAGTTTTTTACGACAATCATTACTACTAAGATTAGAATCGTAACTTCCGCAGAATCCATGTTCTGGAAAATTGTAAAAATTATCTATGAGAAATCATTTACTAAACACATGCTGCTCTTCCTGTTCCTTGCGCCTTTCACTATAAATAAAGCTAGAGAATCAGACAGAGCAGAGACGACTGCTTGGTGATCAGAAAGAAACTTGAGGCTCTCTCATCCCTTTTGCTGAAACCATCCATCCTTCAGGGAACCCTGGACCTGCTGGAGCTGGACTCCGGCATGCCATGAAGTTTTCTGATTTTCTTTATTGTGGGACAATACTCCTGACTACTTTCTTTCTTATAGTAATGATCCTATCTCATCAATCCAAAGCTTAGAGTAGGGAGTAACCTCAGATACTATTGCTTTCATAAGTAAGTAAAAATACCTCACCAAACCTTAAAGATAATTGATTCCACTCAGTGTCCTATGACTTTCCAAATTTGTCATACTGTATAATTTTGAGTGCAAGTATTTCACAGTGATTAGGAAAAATATGCTTTTAAATAGGTATTCTTGGTACCACATAGACCCTAAATGCAAGTAGCTATGTTGGCCCCTCAGCTGAAATGTAACCTAAACTAAAGAAATAATAGTCCATTTCCATTCTTAAACAATAAACATACAAAAGGCAGAAACTTTGAACTCTGGATGTCTCTGTTTCTTATGTAGCAAGGGACTTTCACAAGGAATTTTCAGAGGTAATTTTGACTTTGTGAGTGTTTTGCTTCATATGCTGACTTTAGAAATTAACCTTCTCATAAAATCCAATCCCACTTTGCTATTTTGACACTTCTTTTGTCTGAAAGCATTCATTAACATTTCACATAATTGCCCCATTTCCAGAGCAAGTATATAATTTCCTGCAGAGTGAAGACCTTGTGATGCATATCCAATAAAGTCCATCCTGTCTGCTGGTAGTTGATGCCTTAGTATTACCATGAGCATGAAAGAAGATTTTTCTGTTGCGGATCCTACTGAATCTTGTTGGCCATCTGCTGCATTGAAATGTGACCATAGGTAGTAGCCATTTGTCATGTCTACTCTTCTTCAGTCATTGTTCTCTAATGACTTCCTGGCTCTTTTCTGAATATATACTGTTAGCAGCTATTGCCAAGTAACATAGACTTTTAAGCAAAATTAAGAAAAGTAATTTCATAGCTTGATTTTTACCAACATAGTCATGTAAATATGAATCTATTTTTATAATAATATTAGGGAATAGGGAAAGCCATGATAATATAACAATGAGAACTTATATTCTACTGAAATATGAAGTCAAAGGATGGGCTTGTTGATACAAAGATATTTTACTTTCTGACTAAAAAGTAAATTGCACAGATATTCAAGAAGAGTTTTTTTTTTAAATCAAGTATACATATTTTTTCCTAAAGTGTTAAGCAATTATGCAATTATGAAAATAGGTTTCATGTTATTATTTTTCAACTGATAGGACTTACTATTTTTCTCATGTCCAAACAAACTATAACTTAGAAGTTCTTTAATATTTATATGAAGTTATTAATCATGTGGATAATTTTGGTGTTCAGCTCATAGAATAATAACTGATAACTTTTTATATGTAACTCTATTTTAGGCCTTGAGAGAAATGGATTCCGTGGCCACTCTTTAGAGACTGTATTTATGTGCTTTAGGAAGAGCATGACAAAAAACTCCATTGTTTGTTCCATAGTGACAGACATTCCAATCAATAGGTCTAAGTTCCAGAAGCTGTATCTTAGTTTCTTTTTTTCATATTTATAACTTAACACACTACATCTAAGTCTTTAGTGACTAGCAATCATAGTAATGTTTACATTCAGGCTGCTTAAAATCTGGCAGCTGCCAAATATTATAAAATGACCTTTGTTGGCTCTTAAATAAAAAGCATTGTGGCCAATTGATCTGATAGTCTGTACAAGCTGAATAGAATTGTTCTTTTGTACTATTATTTGTACTTAAATTTGTCCTTTCCAAATCAAGAATAGTCTGACATTCATCAGTTGGTTTTTCTTGATCCTATGCTGGTGTGTGGTGCTTTTTTTGTACCAGAAACAAACAAATATGAATAATCATGTTCCATTTCTATAAAATTCGTGAGAGGAAAATCCCTATTAACACATGTGTCCATAAATAAAACTGATAAATATCGATATTATTGCTTTAGAGCTCAAAGCTATAAGAGACCTCATTCTACTTTCTTCTCTTAGGAAGACATTTAAAAGTAAGCCACCAATATACTTAAAACAAGAAGCCATAAAAATTAAATTTTTACTTTTTATTAGAAAATATAGGATGAAAAGAAGCCAGTCTGGAAGCTTTATAGACATGGAACTCTTTTAACCCGACCTTAGAAATGATACTGAATAGAAAGAGCTACTTCCAGCTATTTTAAGTCAACTATAGAAGATCAATTTATGTATTTCTCTTCATATTTATGTATATACCTTTCTTCTTTAACAATCACTGCCTTCAAGGTGACCACAATTTCCTATTACTAAGCATCAAATGTGTGAAGGTCTCCACAGAACTTAAAGAGGTTATATTTAGTTTTCAGATATTAAATCTATAGCTGCTGTTGCTAAGTGGGAAAAAAGATGAGTATTGAATTTTAGGTCTGGTGATTAATAGGGTAATAAGAAGAATGAACTAGAAAAATCAAAACAATGTGTTTGCAGCCTGTTGTAACTTAGGTTTCTCCAGGAACTTAAGCCATGATAATGTTTTTAGGAAATAGAACCTAAGATAATTTTTTTTATGCAAGTACTTGACTTGGAGAAGTGAACCTAGGGAATAGGGGAGGGGACCCTGGGGATCCTAAAACAAGGGAGGAGGGTGAGAAAACCCAAAGGTGTGCACTTGAGTTGGCTATCCCTGTGGGCAACAGGGGTTTAGTCCTGGTGAGGATCCTTTAAGGAAACACATAGAAGACCCTTAAGAATTGTCTATCATAGACACAGAAGAGAGGAACAACCCAACCTCTACAAGCTAAGATTAACATTGGATGGTGTTAATTTCTCTCCTTCAGGATTTTCACCATGAAGCAGGGAATCTCTGAAACAAACAAGACAGGCACATACTGCAGCTGACATGCAGTGCTGTCAGGAGCTCCTGTACGCAGCCAATGGTTGACTCAGCAATGATCAGAGCCAAAAGGTAGGCTGATGGGATAAGGGAGGCAAATGGCAAATATTTAGTGCAATGCCCATCTTTGACATTTATTCATTAGGTGCATCCTTTCTCCACTCTTTTTTTTATAAGTTTATTAATTTACTTTGAGAGAGAGAGAGCATGAGTTGGGAAGGAGCAGAGAGAGCAAGAGAGAGAGAAAATCCCAATCAGGCTCTGCACTGACAGATGCAGGGTTCAATCTCACAAACCATGAAATCATGACCTGAGCCGAAATAAAAATTCAGATACTTAACCGAGACACCCAGATTACCCCTCACTTGTCCATTCTTATTACCTGTTCCTCATCCCAAAGGAGGCAGGGGGTAACCTACCCTGTGTTCCCCTGGGTGATAATTTAGGATTTATGAAAGGACTTGGAAGAAATTTAAAGAATAATTCACTACAAAACTGAAGGTAGTTGAGGCTGAGCTAGACCTGAGACATGTAGAAATACAGAGAAATTGGAGAACAAAGAGGGGGTCACAGAAAGAGTCTAGAAAGCCACGAGAAGCCTCTGCATCAGATGTGGTAGCTCTTTAGCAACCATGGACCAGGAAAAGATGTGCAAAAATGATGACAAATATCACATTTAGCATCTTGTAAAATAAATGTGTGAGTTTAACAAATCAAATTATCTACCAGCTGGGACATTAGGAGATTGTTCCTTGTTAGGAATAAGTATTGATTGAACTGATTTAGCAAATGTCTAATATATGAAGACCATAATGCCTAGTCTATCTCTCAGACCAATTTAAAATCTTTTACATTACAGTCATGTCTGTCTACCCCTCAGCTTTAGAGATCAAATTCACTTTCTTCTGCAGTGTTTTGACAATTGAAAGTCTCCAGTTGGGTTATTAATTTCAGCGCTATTTGATCTCTGAGGATTCAGCCAGCAGCTACTCTCCCATCCTCAAATTACATGACAGTTATACTTTTATTTCCTCAGAACTTTTTGCAAATTTAATGAGTGCTAAATGCCAACATTACTTTAAATTTTCTCTGAGCTTTAGTGTACGTGCATATTCATGATGGATATCATCAAGGCTAACATCATTCCATATGCCAGACCTTCTTCCAGAGACTTGAAGCCGTTATGGAATAACTTTGCAGTGCAGAGACTGAAAGGGTACTTGGAGTAAACAGGTATCAAAGCCTAATGGCTGAACTTCTTCAAGCAGTGGCCCTTTGGGCTTCCCTAATCTAGGATCCTAATGGCTCATCCTTCTTCCTTTTAGGTACCCCTTCCAGGAGAGATAGTGACAAGTACATCACAAGGGAGAGAGGCACATGACCTAAAACAGTTTTCGACTTGAATTGTGGCATAAATGTTGTAGTAACTTTCCCCATGACATAAACCTCAGAGAAACTTATCTCTCAGCCATTGATATTCTTAAAAACCTTAATTCTATTTTTGCTTCAACATGAACAGTCTCTGCATAATAAATATCTTTGTATGTATATGGCATTTCATCCTAAAACTTCAAAAATGTTCAGAGAATATCTAGTTCTTCTGTTAAGAGATTCTGTGAAAGCCTGTTCTCCCCGTGGGCCTGCTTTGGGATCTTAGTATTCCTTAACCTAACATTAGAGTGGCTGTAATGTATCAGGAACTACATGGTCCTGGGGACTGAGGGGTAAAAGTTGGGATTGCCTGCATCTGTACAAGAAGTCCCATTTTGATCTTTTGTCACTGCTGATCTTATGAAATAATGACAAAAATTGGCATGGGTGACTTTGGGGATTCTGGGAGGGAGACAGGGACTTCCAACTCAGCTTCCAGTAAAATCTCACCAAAGGCAACTCCTGTGTAGAAGTGCAAGAAAAAAATGGGAAAGAAGAGGAGACAAGCTCTCCAAATGTACCCTGTCCTTTGCTTCAAATGTCTCCATGTGGCAGGAGGAAAAAGTGGATGTGGGAAGTAATGCACAAAAGTGAGACTAGGCAGAGTCAGATGATCAAGGGCCTTGAATACCTGGCTAAGGGTTAGATGGTATCCTTTGATCCAGATAGAAGAGTCCTGTTGAAGTCTGTTGAGAGCCCATTGTCTTCATAAAGTATCTTTTTGTTTACTTTGTAACTTTTGTGTCCATGCATTCAACAAGCACAATACTGACCACCTACTATGCACTAGTATGTAGTAGGTACGATGCTAGTTATTGGGGATACAGGGGTAAGTAAAGCATGGATCCTAGTACCTACTGCATGTGTGTATGCACGCACACATGTGTGTGTGTGTGTGTGTGTGTGTGAGAGAGAGAGAGAGAGAGAGAGAGAGAGGAGAGAAAAGGAAACACCCAATAATTTTAATAACAATATGTGATATGAAAACATAAAGGAGAAACACTGTCAAGCTCTCCCCCACAGACTTCAGGAAAGTCTTTACAAAGGCTTTTCTCTGACGCTGACTTTTTTAAGCTTGGGTATTCTAGCAACCAGAACTGTAATAAGAACTGTAGGTACAGATAAACTATGACTTTGTGTAGGGTTATGGTTCTTTTTCATAGAAATGTCAGCACCCACTGCAACCAGAAGCATGCTTCTCTTTGTCGCTCTGCAGCAAACTAGACAGATTTGCTCCGGGTGTAGAGTATAGAGCAGTCTCAACCCATAGGGTTGCGTGAATCATGACTCTTGCTGATGTGACCACTGGCACTCGTAGCATGGAAATAAGAGGAGTGCCATAGGTCAGTGTTTTGCTGGTCCATCATATTAGTTGTAATGGGGCATTCTGATGTCTCAACTTTAAAATCTATAAAGACCCTGATCTAGATGGGGTTTAATTTGAAAGAAGAAGTCCTGCATTACATCATTGTTTTCTTTGATCTGTTATGGATAGTTAACCAAACATATCATAGACGTTACTCTCTGCCTCACAGGGCATACCTCATCCCTGCCTCTTTCAGCAGAATTCAACCTTTACTCTTACGGACTACTTAGCATTCGACTGAAAGGCACAGATGTCTAAGTAAGGTAAGAATTTCTTCTAAGTTGTTTATACTTAGATCTTAAAATTGGGCATGAATGAATCAAAAATACATGTTTTTACCTAATGCTTTATTTTTCTGTTAGGAAAAAAATTGTTACTGGTTATTTAAATTGATTTTGTGCCAATATCTATAGTACATATGTGCAAAACAAATGCTTAAAACAGGTTGTATTAAAGAATCAAGCTGAGATATTTCAAATAAAAGAATTTACCAAAGCGGTACTACCTGGGTAGCTTCTTTGGCTACGTGTCCAGCTCTTGATTTCAGCCCAGGTCATGATCTTATGGTTCGTGAGTTCCAGCTCCTTGTCAGACTCTGTGCTGGCAGTGTGGAGCCTGCTTGGAATTCTCTCTCTCTGCCCATCCCCTGCCTACTTACTCACTTTCTTTCTCTCTCTCTTTCAAAATAAATAAATAAATAAACATTAAAAAAAGAATTTACTAAAAATGATAAAATGCAAAAATTAAGGTCGTAATGTTCTGATAAGATAGTGAAGGGAGGATGAGAAGTATTTGTTCTGAAATATTTAGGGGAATTTTTTTTTCTGAGTGTATATTCTTATTTACACTGTAATTGTTCATCTAGTTACAGTAAGGAGGCTTGTTAGCTGTTCCAAGGAAACACTTTTCCCCACTTTGTGTGGGGAAAAAAGGAATGTGGATGTGATATTTTAGTAGAATCAAGTGATCATTGAATTCTAAAATTAAAAAATGAATTCTGCTAGGTATTTACAGTGTCTCAAGGGAGAGTCATTAAGTTAATCTCATTTTTAATGCCTAAGAAAGGATATCATAAGTTAAGATTTAATTCTCATTAGATTCCTATTATTTGGGACTTTGGACATAGAAAAAACAATCCTGAAAGATACCTTGGGTTTTCTGTGTTACTGGTCCCTGACAAAGCAAACTTGAGTTTTCTCATTTCCTGGAAACTTGGAGGAAATTATTTCTGTCAAGAGCAATAAATTGGTGTCCTCTTATGCATTTATAAGTATATTTTAATGAAAAAGATGTAATGAGGTGTAGTGCTCAAAATCATAGTCTCCAGGATCAAATAATCTTTGATGTGAATACCAGCTTCACCTTTAGAAGTTGTGTACTTTTCTCTGAGTCTTAGTTTCCTTCTCTGTAAAATGGGATAGATAGAACCTCCTAGGTTTGTTATGAAGATGAAATACAATGTTGTAAAGTCTTGGCAAGGTGCATGGGGTGTAGAGAGTGTTCGATAAATATTGATTATTATTACTTCAGAACAAACAATTTCCTCATTATTATAATATTACTTCAGAATACAGATAGACAAGACAATTTCCTAGTTATCATAATATTTTATTATATTATGGTATCTTATAACACTTAATGTCCTAAAAGCTTGATAGGTCTTAAAGTAAATCAAAGTTCATAGTTGAAGACTTTCTGGTTTCAGGGTGCAGCCCAACAGCATGTTCTGTCAATTGTCATGTGCTATCAGTTGATTCCTGGATTTAGTTTCCCTCCAGGTGATTTGAAGAGGCCACAGTTGTATGAATATTTTGATCAATAACCAGGGATCCTGGGTGGTTTCTCCCTGCTGTAATGTACATGGTACATGAAGGTATTAAAGGTGTTTTTCTCCCTGTGATTGTCAACCAACTGAAAATTCCCAGAGACTTGCCTAGGAGTGGAAACATGTTCTAAACCGTTACATGACAGCACCCTCATCTTTGAGACTTTGAATAAATCTCTGTAACTGACTTCCAGCTTCAAACATGCAAATGTTTTCCCCACATAGTAAGAATAAATATCTTCTCCAGGAGGCCCCCAACAGCTACCTAGGGGTCACCAAAGAACTCTGTTAGTTTGACTCATTTTAAGTCTGGGAAGACCAAACTGCCTACTTAGGTAAAAACTGTCTCTCAACATCTGCCAGGTGAGACTGGCCTTCGGGTACACACACTCTAGGGCTCTGACCTGACTCCCTTACAAAAGAAAACAAGGATCAAGTTTGTTCCATGTAATTGGAGCTAAAAACATATGTTGCCCTAAAAATCCTGCTATTCTGGTTTTCTTTAACTTTGAATTTGTCTTTCCAACTCCAAACCATCTTTCTGAAATATGTACACCTGTCACTGGTATTCGGTTGTGGTATTTATGTATTAAAAATCCCTCTGATTTGACCCAAATTAAAGTTCCCAATACACATTTTAGGGCATCTTTTACTCCATGATCTTAAAAAAATATGTATTTCTTTCTTTTCAGATGGACTTTGCCCTTGGAGGCTTTCTTTTCTCTGGGTGTTCCTATCTACAGGTCTCTGTGACAGTGCACTCTATTCCATCCCTCTCTGTTGAAAAATAAGATGTGGCTAGCAGGGGAAGCTTCTCATCTCTTCAGCTGCAGGTTTTTTTCTCTGTGAGACCTGTTACATGACTTGGCAGAGACTTACTCTTAAATTCTGAGTAATGGGGGTTGCTCTTTCTTTGCTCCTGGAATCTTGTAGTCTTTAATTGCATTACTTTTTTATCAGCCATGTAGAGTTCAAACTACTAATCCCAACCAACAGGATATTAAGATTCAAACTAGAGATATGTGGGCAAATGTACACTTACAGCTTTATTGCTTTAGTACTTTGTTTCCATTGGCATGTCTTTTCCATAGCCAGCCTGGTTCTGTCATACGGAGTCCTTGTAATCTAATTTAACCTAGATGAGAATCATTGCAGAGACCACCTTCTGAAGAGAAAAAGCCTTCTTGGCTTACCTTTCTGTCTCATTCTTTATTTGGCTTAGCTGTAATCGTTAGAATGTCCTGACAACTACAGCAAATCAATGTTACCAAGACTGATATTGGTTAATAGTCTCTCTAAAGGATGTTAAGGCTGAATATCATTTCAAATTATAGTTTAACATCATTTCTTCTCTTGGAAAATATCACTGTCTTATACAAAGTTCAGTACTTTATTGAACATTCTATTTCCAGTTATATGTTTAAAATTTTACTTATTGTTTTGGGACTACCTTAGGCATATTATTTTTTCTTTTAAACCTATTATGATTAAAGTGAGCCCTCCTGTCTGTGCTGCCCCAACCCACCCAATCCCATTTAAGTCTGCATTTGAAAAATTTAAAAAGGCATTTCCCATGTTTAAATAGACTTCCTTAATTTATATATTCTTTGAACTATTTCCTCTGATCTCTAAGAATTTTGTTATACCTTTTTCATAGCTGTGCTATATATTCTTTTTAAAAAATGTTTTTTAGTGTTTATTTATTTTTGAGAGAGACAGACAGACAGACAGGTGTGAGTGGGGGATGGGCAGAGAGGGAAGGAGACACAGAATATAGCAGGCTCCAGCCTCTGATCTCTCAACACAGACCCTAACTTGGGGCTCAAACCCAGGAACCGTGAGATCATGACCTGAGATGAAGTTGGATGCTTAACTGACTGAGCCAACCAGACAGCAAAAAGCTGTGTTGTACCTTCTTAAAAGCCTAAAACATTTAACAACCATTTACCTATAATTATGTAAGCACATTTTCCATAACTATTGATGTAACTGAAAAAAAATCCCCTCATAATATGTTTCTAAATAACACAGGCAACAAGTGAAAATATTTAGCAAAGCTGTCATTTGTTTAGAACATTATAATGTGAATCAATACAAGACAAAGATGCCTCTTTTTATTAGCAAAATGTTTAAAATACCTAATGCTGATGATATTGAGTTATGATAAGCATTTCTGAACATGGCTAGTGGCAGATTATATTATAAATCCCTTTTTGAAAGCAGAACCTCAGTAAACATAGAGCATGTATAAACCTAGAGGTAATATAAAATTTCATAAAATGGTAAGGCACTGGGATGTCTGAGGGGCTCAGTTGATCAAGCATCTGACTTTGGCTCAGATGATGATCTCATGGTTTGTGAGTTCAAGCCCCACATCAGGCTCTGTGCTGGCAGCTGGGAGCCTGGAGCCTGCTTTGGATTCTGTGTCTCCCTCTCTCTCTGTCTCTTCTCAAAACTAAACTCTGTGCACTCTCTGTCTGTCTCTCTCAAAACTAAATAAACATTGGGGCACCTGGGTGGCTCAGTCCGCTAAGCATCCGACTTTGGCTCAGGTCATGATCTCACAGTTTGTGGATTCAAGTCCCGCATCAGGCTCTGTGTGGACAGCTAGCTCAGAGCCTGGAGCCTGCTTCTGATTCTGTATCTCCCTCTCTTTCTGATGCTTCCCTGCTCGCACTGTCTCTCTCTGTCTCTCAAAAATAAATTAAAAAAAACATAAAATAAATTAAAATAAACAAACAAACATTAAAAAATGCTAAGGTACAATGTACAAAGCACCTTATTTCTAGACCTGGTGGGTTACTAGAAAGATCATCTCCTGGGGGAGTATATTGGCATAGAGTTCTAAGGGCTAAAATGGTACCTGTTGTTAACTTTTTTCATCTGAAATACATTATCTCCCTGTGGGACCTGTAGACAATAAAAACATAAGTAATTCTTATTCCCAAGATTTTTATACCTTTTTACAATAAGGCAAAAAGCCTTAGGTAACTTCTAAAATTCCATCTGGTAATTACTGGTAAGTTATTTCTGAGTTCCAAGGCATTTATGCTAGCTAAAATTTATTGTATATATACCATATGCCAGACATTGTTTTTAAAAACCTTTATACACATTAATTTGTTTAATCCTCAAACCACCTGAAGGTTTATTCTCATTTCTGTTCGAGTGGAAGAGCCAGATTTATATCCCAGCATTCTTATTCCTTATTGGTCTTTCTCAACAAGGTCATTTATGGCATGCTTATACACCTTCCACCCAGATGTTATCAGATGTAGATAGCTATGGTCTCTGCTATATTCTCAGTTGCCATAATTATTTACGGAGAGTTAAATTCCAAGAATAGCTTTCATTTAAAAGGGATAGATTTAATATTTATCTATGACTGAGAGTATAGTCAAAATACTTATCAATCCTTAAGGCAGGAAGCATTACCCAGTCAATGGAGACACCATCTAATCAGAATGCACCATAAGCAACCAGTAAGATCATATGGATGTAAAGTGGGTATAAATCTCTTCCATGACTAACCCATTCAGGGACTTCTATGTGACTCAAGAAAACTAGCAGCTAAGTTTATCATTAATAATGTATGCACATCGTGTTTAAAGATAGCCTATGGGAATCAGAAGATCATGGTGGAGTAGAAAGACCCAGGCTTGCCTCATCCCACCGATACAACCAGATAACTATCAAATCATCCTAAATACCTCAGAAATAGAGGACTGGCAGAATAAACTCCACAACTAAAGGTAGAGAAGAGCCTACATTGAAGAAGGTGTGAAGTGCAGAAATGTGGCTTGAGAGAAAATGGATCATGGCCATTATGGTAGAGAGGAAGTCACAGTTACAGGGAAGGGTAAGAGACAGATTCACACTCAGAAGAGTACATGAAAAAAATGAATCCCCTTAGTAATTGGCTTGGGAAACAAAAGGGCTTGAATTTCATGAGCTCTTGCAACCAGTGGGGCTTAAAGCCTGTAGTTTTAAAGGACAGTGTACTTGGCTCTGGGAGAACTCAAAGGACATTTGGGCTGCTCTTAGAGAGAAGGAAGGCAGACAGCCCACAGACATACAGTGTAGATACAATATGAACAGTGCCTGGGGCACGCCGTGGGGAAGTTAGTTGCTTATCTTGGAGTGGGTCCCAGAGAGACAGTGTTCACAGTGTTCACTGCCTCTCCGCGGAAGCACGAGGCCACCTGCGGGAACCAGTGCAGCGCTGACCCCGGATACCTGACTTGCTTACACCGAGCCTGGCACACCCACGCTCCTGTGGAACCACTCTTTCCAGTCACACTTGCCTCAGTCCCAGGGTAGTGGGTCCCCTCCTCCAGAAGACGGTCCCAAGCCCCTTCCAACACTACATTTTCCAGCCCAGGAGTTTTGCAAGGCCTCAGTTCCAGCAGGGGCAACAGGTCTTGTTTCACAAGGAGACCTAGTTAAAATGTGCCACATTCAGGCAAAGAACAAAAACACTACCTCCAACAGGCAAGGAGAGCCTCTGCAGACAACTGGCCTGAAGGATAAAGCAGCCAGTACACAACAGCAGAGCACATGCAGTACACACTGGAGATACTCCCAGAAGCTCCAGGCCCTGGGGCACAGAGGACACTACTTCATAAGGCCTCGTCTTCATAAGGCCATTACCCTTAACAACAAGAGACATAGCTCACTCTCCTAACACACAGAAACAGGCAGAGAGACTTAGACAAAATAAGAAGACAGAGGAATTTGTCACAAGTGAAAGAAAAGGACAAGGCGACTGGTGGAAACCTAAGAGAAACAGATATAAGTAAATGCCTAATGGAGAATTTAAAACAATGATCATAAAAATGCTCACTGGGCTTGAGAAAAGAGTGGAAGACATGAGGGAGACTGTTAGTTAACACAGAGATAAGGAATAACATAGCAGAGATAAAGGGTTCAATAAAGGAAATGAGAAACACACTTGATGGAATGAACAGCAGGCTGGAAGAAGCAAAGGAATGAATTCATGACCTCAAAGACAGAGTAATAGAAAGTAATCAAGCTGAACAAAAGAGTGAAAAAAGTATTATGCAAAACAGTGACTACAGCAAATATAATAACATTCAATTATAGGAGATCTGGAAGAAGAGAGAAAAAAGGGGACAGAATTTATTTGAAGAAATAATAGCTGAAGACTTCCCTAACGTGGGGAAGGAAACAGATACCAAGATCAACCAGGCACAGAGGACCCCCAGCAAAATCAACAGAAGCATCTCCACACCAAGCAATATTATAATTAAAGTGGCTAAATATCATGATAAAGAAAATACATAAAAAATAGCAAGACAAAAGAAGAGCATTACATACAAAGGAAACCTGATAAGGCTCTTGGAGGATTTTTCAGCAAAAACTTACCAAGCCGGAAAGGAATGACATGATATATTCAAAGCCTTGGATGGTGAAAACCTGAAGGCAAAAATACTCTATCCAGCAGGCCCATCATTCAGAATATGAGGAGAGATAAAAAGCTTCCCAGAAAAACACAATCTAAAGGAGTTCATGACCACTAAACCGGCCCTACAAGGAATATTAAAGGGCACTCTTTGAGAGGAAAGGAGGGACCAAAAATGACAGTATGAAGGTAGGAGTCAAAAAAGCACTAAAAATGAATATTTATTTTTAAAAAAGCAGTCAAGGAACATACAAAAGTATGTAAAATATGACACCATATACCTAAAATGTGGGGAGGAGAGGAGTAAAGAATGGATTGAAACTTAATATAGACTGATAGATGCAGAAGTTGTCATACACAAACCTAATGTAAACCACAAATCATAACCACTACTAAATATGCAAACAATAAAGAGAAATGAATCGAAATATGTCACTAAAGAAAATGAGCAAACCATGAAAGAAAGACAAACAAGAAAGGATCAAAAAAAGTCTCCACAAACAACCACAAAATAAGTAATAAAATGACAATAAATGTTTACCTATCAGTAATTACTTTGAATGTAAATAGACTAAATGTTCCAATCAAAAGACATAGGGTGACAGAATGAATAATGAGAAAAAAAAGGACCCATCTATATGCTGCCTACGGGAGACTCATTTTAGACCTATGGCACCTGCAGATAGTGAGGGGATGGAGAAACATTTCTCATGCAAATGGATGTCAAAAGAAAGCTGTAGTAGCAATATTTACTTCAGAAAAAAATAGACTTTAAAACAAAGACTGTAACAAAAGATAAAGAAGGACACTGTATAATAATAAAGGGGACAATTCAACAAGAAGATATAACAATTGAATATATTTATGAACCCAGCATAGAAACACCCAAATACATAAAGCAGCTAATAAACATAAAGAAACTAATCAGCAATAATACAATAAAGTAGAAGCCTTGAGGGGCACCTGGATGGCTCAGTTTGTTAAATATCCAACTCTTTTTTTTAATGTTTGTTTATTTTTGAGAGAGAGAGAGAGAGAGAGAGAGAGAGAGAGAGAGGGAGATCAGGGAAGGGCCAGAGAGGGAGGGGGACAGATCTCTGACATCAGAGATCCCAATGCAGAGCTTGAACTCACAAACTGTGAGATAATGACTTAAGCTGATGGCCATTAACCGAAGCATTTGACTCTTGATTTCAACTCAGGCCATGATCTCATGGTTTGTGAGCTAGAGCCCTATGTTGGGTTCTGTGCTGTCAGCACAGAGTCTGCTTGGGATTGTCTCTCTCTCTCTCTCTCTCTCTCTCTCTCTCTCTCTCTCTCTGCCCCTCCCCTGCCTGTTCTTATTCTCTCTCTCTCAAGTAAATTACAAAAAATAAATAAATAAATAGCAGGAGTCTTTAACACCCCACTTACATCAATGGACAGATCATCTATACAGAAAGTCAACAAGAAAACAATGTCTTTGAATGACACTCTGGGACAGATGGATTTAACAGATATATTTAGAACATTCCATTCTGCAGAATGCACATTCTCTTCAAGGGCACATGAACATTCTCCAGAAGAGAGCATATATTAGACCACAAAACAAGTGCCAACAAATTAAAGAAGATTGAAGTCATGTTGATGAGTTTGTATTTTGTGAACAACATGAATGTATGACTCTATTGAATATTTGATGAGGAGAATAAACTGGTCAAAGCATTTATGTTGGTCATATTCTTTGTTTTCCATGATTAATAGCAAGTGCTTTATACTAATGCCTTACCACATGCTATAAATTCAAAATAAATTTTTCAATACCTTACTCAATATGCTCACCTATAAAATGGACACATATGTATTTTATAGTTATTGCTATGATCAAATAAGGCATGTTTATAAACTACCTAACAAATTTCCTGACAAATTGCCAACACTTACTGAGTGACTTCTATTAGTTATAAAGTGAACCACAGGAGAGGACTTCTTGTGTATAAGGATGAAAAAGAGGGTCTTTCATATTGCTTAAGCCACTTTTATAGAGAGAATAAAAATGAGAGAGTTTTTTTTAATGAAAGAGAGAGAGAGAGAGAGAACATGTAACTGGGGAAGAGGGACAGAGGGAGAGATAAAGAGAATCTTAAGCAGGCTTGACACTGTGCAGAGCCTGCTGCAGGGCTAGATCCCATGAATCTGGGATCATGACCTGAGCCAAAATCAAGGGTTGGACATTCAACTGATTGAGACACCCAGGTGCCCCTGAGAGAGTTTCTAAGATCAATTTTTGTTGTTGACTTAATTACTTTATATAACTGGGTCTGAGTGCTCACTTAGAAGACAAGAACACCCAGAAACTATCTTACCTGTGTGACTGAAATGGTCACCTCTGGACATGCCCAAAAGATAAGTGGCTTCTCTTCCTCTTGATGACACAGACAGTGTGGAATAAAAGGAGGATGAACTTTGGACTGGGACTCAGGCCCACTGCTTAAGTATCTTTGTGACTTTGAGCAATTTACTTACTTCCTGAACCTCCATTTTCTCATTTTAATAGAGATCAAATAGGGACTTACATGGAGACTATTATAGCTCATAACTAATTATCCAGGCTTTTAACATCTTTTCAAAGATATATTTCCATAGAGAAGACTTTCTTAACACTTCATCTTTTTAAGGCTCTCTCTATAGGTGATCTAATTGAATTTTTTTTCTTTTCTGTAGTTTATACTCCATTAGCACTGCTAACTAAAGAGGAAAAAGATTTTTGGGAAGATAAAATCTCTTACTCTTCCATAGATTTTTCTGATGAGAGAAAATGATCTGTAATTCAGAGTTTTTATAATCATATTTATGAATTCTGCCAATTTAGAATCTTATTTCTCCTTTCACTGTTGTACCCGTTGGTCAATATAATAAAATACTTGAATCTCCACTTTCCTCCCCAAACTGAGTTGGTAATATTTTTTAAAATCCAAAAATGCATGTTCCTCTGAACTTGTTCTTATCTGACTTTTCATACTCAACCTCTTTAGATTAGAAGGATGTTTATCAGAAACATACTTCTACACCATAGTCCATTTAAAATCAGTATCTGCAGAGGACAGCTGTGACTCTGGCATATGGTATATGAAAGCATGTATATATCATCCACTTTTACTATAGTGGGGACCTGGTGGGGAAAATGTGACACTTTGCTGAAGGAATAGGTAAGAATTATGCCTCTGAAATCTGTGCCCCTGAAGAGGTATGTGGACAGATTGTATAGTGTACAGGGGAGTAATCTCTTCCCCATGTACATTTTGAGTAGGGTTTGTGGTACTGTTGAAGGGAGGCAACAAAAGGAACAATGACTTCTACACAATGCCATCAAAGGAGTTGTTGGGAGAATCTTGCTCTACCCAAGTATTTCTGAAAATCCTGTTTCTTTCCTTTTGAACACAGGAATGCCTTCATGTGGATTGCTTTAAGATTAACCTGTCTCAGGGCATCTGGGTGGTTCAGTCAGTTAAGTGTCCGACTTTGGCTCAGGTCATGATTTCACGGTTCATGAGTTCAAGCCGTATATTGGGCTCTGTGCTGACAGAGTGGAGCTTGCTTGGATCCTCTTTCTCCCTTTCTCTCTGCTTCTCTGCCACTCCCACTCTCTTTATCAAAAATAAATAAACATTAAGCAAAAATTTTAAAAAGATTAACCTGTCTCACTCAATACTTCCTTTCAGCCTTCTTCAGTTTCCCCAAAAAGTCATGGGTCCACCCTTAGTGTGTGAATCTTCGGGGTCCTGGAAGTCATTGTGATCTTTTACTAGTTTTTCAGCCTTGGAAAGGGTACTTTCCCTTTAGCAAGTAATGGATAGTTGGTTCCAGAACAGCTTTTAAGCCGTGGGGATGTTGTGTGGCCCGGGAATGCTAATTCTGAAAATGAAACCTGGCTTCCCTCTTTGACATCAGCATTGTGTAGCCTATTAAAACAAAAACGTCCTAGCATTTCTTGGAGGAAGAACTATCCAGATGACATCAACAGGAGCCTACATGCCTCAGTGATCCAGGTGTTGCTTAAATGCCAGTTGGAATGATGTCCAATTCCAAATGTACGTGGTGGAGAATAAGTTGGTGCGAGGGGTGTGTGGGGTACTTCCTTCTTCTATTCTTTTTAAGAAGGTGTACACTTAATGTTTTTAATTGGAAGGACTTTTTATTCTCCTCATAGAATTCAAAATAATAAACACTAATGTTAATTGTAGGATGGATTCTTTAGAGATGTTGGTTTATCATTCATTTCATCATTGGTTGCATTAGGTGGTAATTGGAAGTAGTGGGCCTTTCTACCACATTTTTATCTTTTTGGGGAAAAAGAAAACCAAAACCTTATTGCAATCTAGAAGTGCTGTACCTATTCTTTTTTGTCCACATGACTAGTCTGTGAGAATCTGAATTTCCTCTAAAATAGCCACATCAATTGCTAGAAATTGCAGAGATTTACAAATTAACAAATCGTTATTACTAATATGATTATATGTAAGCTAAACTAGCAGCTCCGTAGTTGTCAAAATTAACTTGGCAACAAAGAAATGTAGTTTTTTTTTAAAAAAATAAGCTCAAAATGTTAACTAGTTTTTGTCAAAAGACCCAGGAAATACATAATAGCCTAAGTGAGAATGGGAGCAATTGATGAAGTCAGGGCTTAGAAATCTTAAGATTGTTAGGTTAAGATTGTTAGGTTTCTGTCTGGAATGACAGAAAGTTGTGTCAGGGTAGGATATTCTTTTTTTATGATCTTGGGTTTTTTTAATTAAAATTTTTTTGAGTTGAGGGGCATTTGGGTGGCTCCATTGGTTAAGTGCCTGACTTTGCTCTGTTCATGATCTCTAGGTTCTTGAGTTCAAGCCCCACATTGGGCTTTGTGCTGATGGCTAAGAGCCTGGAGCCTGCTTTGGATTCTGTGTCTCCCTTTCTCTTTGTCCTTCCGCAACTCTGTCTCTCTCAAAAATAAATAAAGATTACCCAAAAAATTTTAAAAAATTTTATTTGATGTATAAATTGACATACAACATCACACTAGTTTCTGGGGTACAACATAATGATATGATATTTGTAAATATTGTGAAATGATCACCACAATAGGTTTGGCTAAAATCCTATTGTAAAATCTAAATTGTAACACATTTATTTTTCTAAGGATGATAACTTTTAAGGTGTAGGATATTCTGAGTTTGATACTTCAGGGATGAAACAATTCTGGGCAGGAATCCATCTATGAAAGTATAGATTGAATGAAGAAGTGACTTTGTTTTAGAGTTCTTGATCCTCATCAGGAGACTTTTGTATTTCTCATCACACGGGCATCAAAATCACCCAGAATGTTGATAATACTGGAGCTGGAGAGGGAGATTGAGTTTTGGTGCCAATTCTCAAAATCTCTGGGGCCTGAATGGAATTTAGTAGATAACAAATGAAAGTATAAGAATGCCGAGACAGATGATCCAAGCCACAGACATTCATTGAAAACATCTCATACCTGATTAAAAGTACAGCATAGGGAATATAGTCAATAATGTTGCAATAATATTGTATTATTAATTAATGTTGTATTACCACTTATCGTGGGGAACTGTGAGTAGCTTATAGGATTATTGAATCACTACATTGTACACCCAAAACTAAAATAACATTGTATGTTAATTATACTTCAATAAAAAGTTTTTATTAAAAAAATTCATACCTATAAAGGATATAAAGAATAACATAATTATATATGCCCCATCCACCTTAAATACAGTTGACACTCCCTAAGTACCTTCCTATAGAGGAGTAAGGGTTACTTCAGAAGAAACATGGATTCTCACAGTGAGATCTTGAAACTCTAATGATAGAGACATGACAGTTTGGAGATAACATTGCTGTACACAGAGATTGACAGCTTTATATCCAGGTTCCAATGTGAAAGAAGATGGGAAATGATTCATTTCCTTATGAAGAAAAAGGAGAAAGGGAAATGGTGCCTTTGGGAATAAATCACGTTTCAACTGACACTGGAAGTCCTTGGGAATCTACATAGGTAGGGGCTGAGAGCATTTTATCATGAAGTGATGTTTTCAGAGGGCACAGAAAGGAGATCTGAGAATTGCAGAAGTAGGAGGCTCCGTCAGGGGAGAAGCAGCCCAGAGCCGGGGGAAGGGCATGTATGCGAAGTGCCAGCATTTGCAGAGATGTGAAGGTGGGAAGGAACAGTTCAGGGCTTTCAGGGACAACCTGTCAGGGATTTTCAGTGCATTGTTTGTGTCTTGAGGAAGTTTCTACTAGAAGCAGCTGCTTAGCCAAAGATTTGGGTGCAAAGGATTTATTAAAATAGTGCTCCCAGGAGAAAGCAGTTAGGGAGTGGGAGAAACCAGCTCCACAGATGAGTAAGATAACATAATTCCGGTGAGCCAATCACAGGCAAGTAATTATTTGCTTGGGTTTCTGGGGAAGACATTTCTCTTTAAAAGGTGCTGGCTGAAGTACTGTTCTTTCCATCGGGGTTTGGTGGCGTGGAGATGTCAGCTCTGAGACATGCGCAGCCACTTTATTACCGTGAGCAAAGCCGGAGAAGGCACGGACCTGGTGAGGTGATGCCCGGGTCACACTGGCCTGGGACTCCAAGAGACTCAGAAATGCCCGCTGTTGTGTCAGCCAATTTGTTCTGAGATTTTGTTGTCATTATTGTGGTTGTTATTTCTTTGAACAACACTGTAAATTCACAAACTCTTTACTTTAAGACTCCTCTAGTGTTTATCCAAATGTGCTTTAATGTCAGACTTGAGAACAAAAAAAAAATAAGTAATGACATCACATTTGGATTTAGCTTCTAACACAGAAGAAATATATCATAGCATTACAATTAAATGAAGGAAAACTTCCTTTTTCATTGAAAAGGAAAGAGATTATAATTCCACAAATATTTCTTCTAATTTAAGTCTTCTGGTCTTGCAGTTACTCTTTTTCTTTTATTTTTTTAAAATTAAAAAAAAACGTTTTATTTATTTTTGAGAGAGAGACAGCTTGAGCAGGGGAGGGTCAGAGAGAGGGAGA
This sequence comes from Suricata suricatta, assembly GCF_006229205.1. Classification (NCBI taxonomy): domain Eukaryota; kingdom Metazoa; phylum Chordata; class Mammalia; order Carnivora; family Herpestidae; genus Suricata; species Suricata suricatta. The sequence goes on from NC_043704.1 coordinate 55,330,373, forward strand.
CACAGAATCTGAAGACAGGCTCCAGGCTCTGAGCTAGCTGTCAGCACAGAGCCCGACACGGGGCTCAAACCCACGAATGTGAGATCATGACCTGAGCAGAAGTCTGACGCTCAACTGACTGAGCTGCCCAGGTGCCCCAGCAGTTACTCTTTTTAAAATCTGAGAGTGAAAAGACCCTCCAAATAAATTTTCCCTATTGGATTAAGCTTTTCCTTTTATATGCAAAACAGCTTTATATCCTAAGTGTAGTTGCTTACATTTCTAGATCCTCTGCATTCCTGAGCTCTTCGTGTTGCATGCTCTGATTGGGTTCTCCAAGTTGTCTTTGCAGGGCTTCTGCCTGCCTTTAGCCTGTGAATTCCAGAGACACAGCAGCAGAAAAGGTTCAATTCCAAGTGTTTGTTGCTCTAGTTCCCACATTTATTCATTTCCTTTCTGAAGATTCCAAATTCTTCCACTGTTTTCTGAGGCATTTGCTTTCTCCTACAGTCACCTTCATGCCGTCTTTTTTCTTAAGTTACTTCCTATTCCATCTAAATTCTTTCCCCATATTCTTCACCCACCACAACTGAGGTCTGCTGTATTTCCCTCCTCTGTCCCCAATTATTCTATCACTTGCAGCCTTCTTTTCTTCCTTACGGTAATTTGAGAGACTTGATTGTTCTTTTCCTTTTTGACATTTTGAGGGTGGCCCATGGTTGTTTTTATCTGTTTGGTAAATTCTTTTTTTTTTTTTTAATTTTTAAATGTTTTATTTATTTTTTGAGAGAAAGAGACAATAGAACAGGAGAGGGACAGAGAGAGAGAGAGGGAGAGACAGAATCCAAGGACAGGCTCCAGGCTCTGAGCTAGCCATAAGCACAAAGCCCAATGTGGGGCTCGAACCCACAAACTGTGAGATCATGACCTGAGCCGAAGTCAGACACTCAACCGACTGAGCCACCCAGGTGCCCCTGTTTGGTGAATTCTTATAATCTCTGCTTTATAAAGATTCAATCCCCATCTCCCTCTACTCAGGCAGGTAAGCTGGTCTTACTACTTCTCTCTTCTTGGAACCAAGTAGCATATTTTATTTCCCACTTTTCTCTGCCTCCTACCTTAACCTTGCATTGCTCTTGTGTTTCCAGGTTGGCTTAATCAGAGTAATGCATTCCCTGAGGACCTTAGTAGCCTGGGTGTTTGTTGTACATTATAAAAGATGAAGCTAATTCAATCCACATAATTAAGCTGAGGTACTGAGTTGACATTTTCATTTTAGAAGAAAGTTGAAATCTGTTACAGGTTTAGGAAATAAGGTTAGTAAGGATCTGAGATTTGATTTCTTTATTGCCATTTATATTCACCATCTAATTCATACGAGAATATATGCTTACTAGTTACATAGATGTGGTTTTTCTGGTTGGGAAGTTAACTTTTTAATATGAATATTCAACAACAATCTGACATTTTTATGGCATTTAAATTGGGCTGGAGAATACCTCATTTCATTTCCTATATTACTGCAGGAGAGTTAGTCAGTAGAAAATAGGTTTGAAAAAGTAAGCAGTAGATTAACTGGAAACCTGTAAATATTTAACTCTCAGGGCCTCCACCTGTCTACTTTTGCTGACAGTATGTTGACACAAACATGATTTTATTGACAATTTAACATCTCCTCCAACTTTCTGCTCTGCTAATTGTACTTTCATTTGTTCCAGTTACAGCTGGGGATTTCTGGAATCTGACAATGCAAGACATTCAGATCTATTCAAGGCAAGTAATACTGTTTTTTAAACAAACTTATCATTTTTTTTCCCTTTTTCCCAATTCAGTTTTCACCACCTATTTAATATTGCCACAGGACTTTTCTCAGGTAAAAAATGGTTGCTACTTTAGGGAAGTACCTTTTCCCTATTTTTGTTCTTAGGAGTTCTAATGGCAGAAGACATTATGCAAAAGGATCCTGAAGTTGAAAGGAGAGGAGGTAGAGAGGAAGAGGGGAAAAGGAATTCCTCAAGGGCATTTAATGGAGATATTTTCTTGGTTCTCCATTTCTGTCCTAGACTGGCACTCTCTATGAAAAGAGCACAGACTGATCAGAAATGAAACAGTGTGAATCTTTCTTCTCTTCTGTCTTTATGTTGAAGTTAGAGGTCCTTTGTCTTCTCCATCCCTTCTCTACTTTTTTGTTATAAGATTGTTTCAACAGAAAAGTAAAATTTTCTCTCCTCTTCCATTTATTTGCTATTCAGCTTAATTAGGATATGTCTTGGTCCTGGAACATGGATGTCCATTTAACTATTCAGTGTTGTCCTCATCTCAGAGAATTTTCTTCTATTTCATCTATGTATCAACAGCTTAATTTGTTAGGCTTTTTACTTCAATTCCAATGACAATTATCTTCATATTGCATCATCTCTGCTCAATGGCTTAACTTTATCTAATTGTATTCATCTATTCTTTCATTGGAATTATGAGGATATATCAAATCTCTTCAGTACTGTGGTATGAGATAATAGAAAATATATTCATTGGTCTCTGCCTTTGGATCCTGGCATACAGCTCCTAAAACTTTTATAAATTCCTAAGTGATGGAAGCAGTAGGAGCATCTTTTGTTCTAATGAGGGACTCTGAGTAGGCTCCTGGATGGGGGCTGGTCACCAGAAAGACCAAGCCATGATTAGAAGCTTGGAATTTTCAGTGCTATGCCCCTTCTCTAGAGAAGGAAAAGGGACTCAAAATGGAGTTAATGGATTATGCCTGCATGATTAAGCCTCCATAAAATTCCAAAAGTGTGGGGTTCAAAGAGCTTCCAGGTGAGTGAACACCTCTATATATCAGAAGAATGATACACCCCAACTCTTGGAACCCTTTCAGACATTGCCCCATGTATCTCTTCATCTGTCTGTTGATCTGTATCCTCTGCCATATCCTTTTCCTATCCTTTTATGGACTGGTAAATGTGTTTTCCTGAGTTGTGTGAGGCGTTCTAGTAAATAATTGAATCCAAGGCATAGGAAGTGACTGGCACCTCCAATTTATAGACAATTCAGATAGAAGTTGTGGGTAACCTGGAGACCTACTACTTGTGATTGGTATCTAACATGGGCGGAAGGCCGTCTTGTGAGACTAAACTTTAAACCTTGGGGATCTGACTTTATCTCCAAGTAGATAGTGTCAGAATTGAGTTAAATTGTAGGTCACTCAACTGGAACCCCCCCCATATTTAATAACTAGAAGTATCTAAAGTGCTCTATGTGATTAGTAAAGGAGTCACACAGAAGAAATGTAGGTTTTAAAATATATATATATGGTAATTGACTTTTAATACTATCTCTTCTGTACTTTGCTAACTCTATATTGTTATTGGTTCTCTTTAGAAATTTAATACATGTTTTGTTTCCATAGTCACATTTTCATCTTTCATTTATCTTGTCTTTTTGTACTTTTTTAATCATACATGTGTTCTGGGGCTTACTTTCTAGGGGGTATAAATTTAATGTAAGAAAAGGCTTTGTTTTTTTGAACTGTTTTATTCTAGGTTGGGCTTTATTTTGACTTTTTAGTCATTTGCATGCTATTGCTGCACCCCACCCCTTTCTGGACTATGGTATATATTCTATATTTAGTGTGTTCTTCCTTTCTTTTGCTCAATTAGTGACAGAATAGTTAAATTGCTCTGACATAGGACGTTTATGATGGGTTTATTATTGCACTCCCACCCTGTACTGTATCTGAGGCCTATGACTACTAGCACACCTCTGGTATCACCGTCTCATGTCCAGGAACTCTTTAAGGACTAGAGTTTTGTATTGTATCTTCAGTTTCTTAGCCTGAGTTATCGGCCAGGGGTGGACCTTGAGTTTGCATAGTTTCTGATAGATAACTGGGCTGAAGTCTGATTTTTGGAACCAACTAAATATTCTATTCTAGTCTTTACACAAGTTAGGGGTGTGTGTGTGCACGTGTGTGTGTGTGTGTGTGTGTGTGTGTGTGTGGTTTTCTAAAGAATATGTCAGAAGGCTTTGAATGGTTTCTCCCAATTTGAAGTACCACCATTGTGTAAACTTTACTTTCATTGTAGAGTCAACTTTATTGTTTAGGTTCCCATTTCTTTCCTATTACTCCCCCAATTAGAAAAAAAATGAGAAAAATGCCTACTCTTCAGATCTTGGTGTTAGTTTCCTAGGGCTCCCATAACAAAGTACCACAAATATGGTGGCCTACAATAATAAGACCTTATTGTCTTAGAGTTCTACAGGCTAGAAGTCCAAAATCAAGGTGTCCATACTCCCTTTGAAGTCTCTAAGGTAAAATCCTTCCTTGCTTCTTCCAACTTCTGGTGACTGCTGGCATTCCTTGACTTGTGGTTGCATCACCCCAATCTATGCCTCCATTTTCACACGGCTGCTTTTTTGTGTGTCTGTGTGTCTCCTCCTGTCTCTCATTGGACTTAGGGTACAGCCTCATCCAGTGTGATTTTGTTTTGATACTTAATTACATCTACAAAGACCCTATCTCCAAATAAGATCACATTCTGAGATTCTAGGTAGACATAAATTTTCTGTGGATACTAGTCAACCAACTGCACATGTATTAGGAAAAACTTTACATTCAAAATTTTGTCAACACAACTGCAAATCTACAGTGTCACTAAGGGTTAGTTGTATCGCCTCTACTAAAGACCACAGTTCATATCCTACAGAAGCCTGATCTCTCCAGATCTGGTAAATGGCTCCTTCAGCCCAGGGTAATGCAGATTCTCTTCCCCGTCGCTAGCCTTGGAGGTATAGCATAGTTCTTGTTAGTTTCCCTTATCCCTGCCCATCACTTTATAAATAACCACATTTAGTAAACTATTCTCAGCTACCCAATATATTATCACATTTGCTGTTCTGTCCCCTGCCTGATTCTGCATCATAGCTTTATTACCTGATTTTGCAGGGAGTATTTCTATTTTTCCACTTAAGACTACATTTGTTCCAGTTTTTCAAATATATGCTTTATCATATTTTTGAAAGTCCTTTACTCATGTATGGAGTTTTAGAAATTATTTTGCATATTAATTTTTTCTTCATGTGTTCAGATAATTGGATTTTCCATCTTAATCTGTTTCATGTGTTGTTGTAACCTGAGTTCTCTAGGAAACAGAACCTGAAGCAAGGATTAAAATGCTGGTGCTTTATTTGGGAGGTGCAAAGCCAGGGTAGTGAGAGAAGAAAAATGGAAGGGAGCCAAGGAAAGATGGGAAACTTTATGAAGGGATGGCTTACCATACTGGTTTCTGCCTCATGGGTAGCCAAAAAGAGAGTAGTTCTTTTGTTAATTGTATTCATTCAGCACCAGAGACTTTTCTGATGGGGCTACATGGGGAACTGGGTCTCTGAATAGCAGTACTTGGGAGGAGAGTATGTGCTCAGGTCTACTGGTTCCTATTGGTTGAAGTTTACCCCATGGGAAGTAAACTATTCTTTATATTCACATTTCATCATCTACCCCCTTTGATTGCAACTCAGGATGGCTGGTCGCATGCCCTGCAATATAGTGTTTCATTCAACCCCAGAAGTAGGAGATGTCAGACATCCAGGTATGTGGCTGGCTGGCTCGGTCCTACAGTGGTGACTAAACAGGAGGGCCTACTACTAGTTACAGCAAATTAATAATCCATTGCTAACAGGGAGGTAAGGTCTGTGAAGCATTTGAGCCAAGGGAATCTGAAGAGGCACATAGATTTGGGTCTAACACATGTGGTAAGTCACATTTGTAGATCTTTCTAATTCTAAACCTTTGGATTCCTGAAGAAAACCTAACCTGGTCACTGTGGCAGCCATGAAAACATAGGGCTCGGGATCCCCTTCTGGGCTGAGTATGGTTGATGAACAGTCCCAGTTGCCACCCTCAGTATTAATCACCCCCTTTGTGTTGTGGCCATGTTAACTACAGGCCATGATCTCCCCCAACGCTCAGTTGTTATTTACTTAGCTGATGACTCAGTAGGGAGGTGAAACTAATGCCGGCTCATATTTGAGGGCCATAAAATCCTCTAATGGGTGATGGACTTAAGGTCTCACCAGTGGTCTTGCCCAACTTTCTTAGAATAGCACTGCATCTGAGGCTCTTTTACTTCACTTCCTCCTTTCTTCTTCCTCTTTAACTTGAGTCTGAAACTCTTCCTGGTGGCTTCTGCTTATTTACCTTTATCCTTCTCAGGAATTTCCCTCAATAAATCCCTTGCACATATTATACCATCTTGGTGTCTGTTTCTTGGAGGACATGATTAGCACAGGCATGGCATATTGTCTGTTTAAATATTGTTAGACTTGGTTTACTAACATTTTGTCTAGATTTCCAACCAAAAAATTGGTTGATTATTTTTTGTCCTTATGTTGCTTTTGCCTGGTTTTAATACTGAAGTGTTACTGTCCTAGAAGTTTGGTAGAATTCATCTAAAAAAAAATCTGGGGGGCATCTCGGTGGCTCAGTCAGTTGAGTGTTCGATTCTTTAGTTTAGGTCATGATCTCACGATTTTCTGCGTTCAATCCCCATGTCAGGCTCTGTGTTGACAGTGTGGAGCCTGCTTGGGATTCTTTCTCTCTCCCTCTCTGCCCCTCTCCTGCTCACATACTAGTGTGTGTGCGTGCGCGTGTGTTCTCTCACTCTCTCTCTCAATAAACTTAAAAAAATAAGATAAAAACTGAAATAAGATAAAAACTGAAACTCTCTGGGCCTGCTGTGTGTGTGTGTGTGTGGGAAGGTTTTTAAACTATTATCCAATTCCATTAATGAGTATAGGATTCTTTAAGCTTTTTATTTGTGGGTGTGTGGGGCAGTTTTATAAAGGAAAGATGACTGCAAAAGAGTTTTCAAATCCATTTGCAGAAAGTTGCTGATATTCATTTTTCAAATCTTTGCTGTATTTGTAGTTATGCCACCTTTTTCATAATATTTTCTCATTAAATTTTGCCAGAAATTTATAGTCAATTTCATTAGTCTTGTTGATCAATTTTTGACTTTAACCTTTTCTATTGTATGTTTTCTATTTTATCTCCACTGTTATATTTTCATGCTATTTTTCTAATTTCTTAGATTTAACACTTCATAAATTTTAATATTTATTCATATTTAATATAAGTATGACTATGAATTTCCCTTAAAGGACTAATTTTACTGCATTGCATGTGTTTGTGTATGCTATTTTTTTCATTTGGTTGTAATTAAATATTTTTGTTTTGGAATAATTTCAATTATAAAAAAGTTGCAAGAATACTAGAGAGTTCCTGATTACTTTCACCTAGTTTTCTCTCTGTCAACATTTTACATGACTGGTTCATTTGTCCAAACTAAGAAATGATTAATGGTAGAGTACTATGAACTAAACTACAAATTTTATGTGAATGCCACCAGTTTTTCCACTAATTTGTTTTTTCCACTGAACCCAAATACCACATTGCCTTTAGTACTTATATCCCCTTAGTCTTTTCTAATCTATGAGCATTTCTGTCTTTTCTTGTTTCTTTGTGATTTTGACAGTTTTGAGATGTAATCATCAGATATGTTGTTGACTATCTCTCGATTTGGCTTTGTCTGTTGTTTCTCTCCTGATTGATGAGGGAGCCAAAGGCAAGCTGAGGGCAAAGCAGAAACTAACATCCCATGACCTGCTCCCCTCCCCCACCCCCACGAAGGATATTAGTGACACTCTTCAGGCACTCCTGACTGCCCAAGAACAAAGGAAAAGGAGAAACAAATGGCTAACTGATAGAAATCACAATCCTGCAACACAGGAATCTCCATCAGTTTGCAACTGCCTTGATGATTTACAAGAAAAAAGGCAATCTCCAGAAACCTATAGACTGTTTCCTGGAGCCCTAACATCACCCTCCCCCCACAGAGATGTGGGGAACAAAAGCTAGAAGAAAATGTAGATAAAAGTAAATTTCTCTATAACCTGCAGCCCACTGACAAATGAGATAGGCAGAGTGAAACGTACCTCCAAGAAACTCCCACATATCTTGTCTTAATGTTAATGCCTTACTAGAGGGGAAAATCACTTTGACTCAGCAATAACAAGGCCTCCAGTATCTTAGAAGTCCTCTTTAGCATATGAAAGTCTTTTTAGAAACCTTTTTTTCCTTACCTTACCCTAACTCCATAGCATATAATCAGTCACTTCTTACAACCCCAGCCCAGCTCTTTCTGCCCACGGTCCTATCCCCATGCTTTAATAAAATCACCTTTTGGCACCAAAGACATTTCAAGAGTTCGTTCTTGGCCCTCAGCTCTGGACCTCCACCACCACTCCAAAACTGCATTACTGATTAGACTCGGATTGAGGGTTTTGTGGCAGAATGCTGGACAAGCCAAGTGCTCTTGTCATTTTCTCAGGGGCACATGATATAATATTAATCTTGATCACTTAGTTAAGCTGCTATTTTTCCACTGCAAGGTTGCTATTTTCCCCCTTTTCATACTGTATTTGTTGAAAGTGAATGACTAAGTCCAGCTCATACACAAAGGAAGGTGAGAGGGTGTTATGTCCTGTTTTTAGTAAGAAAAAAGCTACTTATTCAACCATTAATAGATGTATAGAGCTCAAAAAATATTTTGGGTTTCAAAACAGTTACTCTACAATCCAGGAATTGCACTACTATTTACCCAAAGACTACAAAAACACTAATTCAAATAGATACATGAACCCATATGCTTTTTGTAGCGTTATTTATAATAGCCAGACTATGGAAGCAGCCCATGTGTCCATTGATAGATGAATGGACAAAGAATATGTGGTAAATGTATACAATGGCATAGTATTTGGCCATAAAAAGAATGAAATCTTGCCATTTGCAATGACATAGATTAAGCTAGGTAGTATAATGTTGAGTGAAATGAGTTAGGGAAAGATAAATGCCATATGATCTCATTTGTGTGTGGAATTTAAGAAACAAAACAAATGAGCAAAGGGGTGTCTAGTCAGCCCCGGCCGGCGGGGCGGTCGATCCTTGCGGGTTCGTTCCTGAGGGAGGGAGAGAGAAATAGGGCAGGAGGGAGAAGCAGAGAGTGGAGGCAACACAAGGTTTCTGACCAAGCCTCTTCTTTTTTATTGAGAAAACACTGTATCTTATAAAGGGTTCGAGGCGGGAAAACAAGGCAGCTGACCTAGGTTGGTTGCTAGGAAACAGGGTTAAGGGATTAAGGCTGGAGTAAGAGGAACCAAACTAAGGTTTTTAGCACAGCGCCCAAGGGGCTGACGCTACCCTGCCCCCAGGTGGTTGATCTTTGATCTTCTGGCTTCTCCTGACAGGGAGTGGCGCTTCCCTGCCTATAGGCAGCTAATCTCCGTTCTTCTGGCTCCCCACCAAGGGGAAAAAAGAGAGGCAAACCAAGAAACAAACTCTTACTTTACAGAGAATAAACAGATGGCTACAGAGGGGAGGTGGTGGAAGATGGGGAAGATAAGGGACAGGGACTAAATATACTTACCATGATAAAAAGAAAATGATAAAAACAATATTTTGAGTTTTAATCCAATATTTATTTTGCTGCTTAAAATTGCCAGCTTTGGCCATTAAGGGGCTCTTCGAAGTTGATGCCTATGTTCTTTTTTTTTTTTTTAGTGTATATTTTTAAATAATTTTTCTTATTATAGAGATCATGCACAAGTGCAGGAGAGGGGAAGATGGAGGGGCAGGAAAAGAGAGAGAGAATCTTAAGCAGGTTCTATGCTCAGTGTAGAACCTGATGTGGGACTCAGTCCCATGACTCTGGGATCATGACCTGAGCCAAAGTCAAGAGTCCGATACTCAACCAACTGAACCACCCAGGTGCCCCAAAAGCAATTATATATTTTTACAATTGCTTTTAGGGGAAACATATCTAAAGAGTGCAAAACTTATCAGAGGTGTCAGTTAATACACTTGTGTTATTTTCCTCATATTCTGTTGGAGTTAATGGATTATTGTTCTTTTGTTGGAAAAAATCAGCTAGCTTAATCATTAATCTTTTTTGAAATTTTTTGGCAAGTCAGAATAATTCATTTGGAGTATCAAGAGAAAGTTTATAGTACAACGGTCTGAATTCTCAAAAGTTGTTAATTGTTGAAAATTAACTGCATTCCAGATCCATACTGGCAGTGAGAATGAATTCACTTATGTGTTCTGTGTATGGATTTGATTTCTCATCTCAGCAGATATAAAAGCAGATGCCTCCCTGGTGCGTCTCAAAAATTGATTTGCAAGCTTACACTACTATTTAAAATTTGAATTTGAGGAAGATGTGAGTACTTAGTATATTCTAAATGTCTGATTAAATGTCATTTGCCCATGGTCTAGAAGTTCCTTGAAGGCAGAAGTTTTTATCTTAATATAACATTTAACAGATATATTTAGTCATTTTTTTAACCAATCAAGTTTGGGCAACTTAGTGCTAATATGTCCACACAGACATACCATTTCTTCCATAGGATTTTTTTCATCCACCAGAATGCACTGTGGATGTGGTAGCAGCTTGTAGCTTATAGATCTTCCACATCATTTTAAAGAAACATAGAGTTGAGAACACTTACAGAATGCTATTTATTGTCTTCAGTTTACTAAATTGAAATGGATGTGTGTGTATCTGCCTGTGGTATCTATACCTGGAAAATTGTCACCCTCATAGCCAACCCCCACCCCCCATCAATTTGATTTGCAAGTGGTAGAGAACATCTAAGAGTCTGGCCTCTGTTTCCTAATAAGCCTGTAATCACTTGGCCAAGGCCCTGGGGCAGCCGTTGTGTAAACTATCTCTTGAGTAGTCCCAAGTACTGATGCAAAGTGACAAATAATTAAAAACATGTAAATGTTCCCACTAAATTTGGACTTATGGCTAATGCTTAATTATGTTATTTTAGTGCATGGTGAAACATTTCAGGTGATGATTCATATTTTGAAAGTATCAAGTAATAGCAAATACCAAGTATTTACTCAGACATATGAAAGGAAAAAATGGAACTTCAACAAAGGGAAGTCCTGCCAAGTCAACCTATGCCAAATTACTAGTAGAATAGAGCTCAATTCTTTTTTAAAAATATTTGTTTATTTTTGAGAGAGACAGAGCATGAGTTGGGGGAGGGGCAGAAACAGAGAGGGAGACACAGAATCTGAAACAGGTTCCAGGCTCTGAGCTGTCAGCACAGAGCCTGATGTAGGGCTTGAACTCACAAAGTGTGAGATCATGACCTGAGCCGAAGTTGGACCCTTAACCGACTAAGCTACTTGGGTGCCCCAAATGGAGCTCAAGTCTTAATGTTACTTTCAAAATCCTCCAACTCTTTTCTTCATCCCTTTGCTTAGATTTTATTTGAGTGTGGGAATGGGCATCAGGAGGAGTGTAGCTTTTGATTTTGGTCTCTTCCATGGCTTGAAAACTAGGAACCAAGCTAAGACAACAAACTGTGGTGTACATTTGGTTTAATAAACTAAGACCTGGCATAAGTTTCATTACTTCTATTTTATTCTAAGGGAATGTCTGTATGCCCTAAACTAGTTCATTCTGTATCATAGCAAAGAAAATAGATGACACAAAGCTGCTTTAGTAAGCATGTATCTCACTTGGTATAAACAGAAGTGGGCAGGTGTACTGTAGCAGGGTCAGTCACCTGCCCATTGGCTCCATTTCTTTTTCTGCCCTGCCTCTATTCTGCATCACAAGGAGCTATATTTCTATGGCTTCTTTCCTTCTAGCATCTTTATAACTTTGGCCAAAAGAGAGCACAGGCAGAAAGCTGGAAGGCTGAAAGTGAGGGGAGAAGGCAAGTTATTCCCCCAGCCTTATTTCCTGAGGTGTTCCCTCTGAATTCCCTCAAAGGTTCTAGCCCCTCAAGAAAGCCCTGACTTCACCACCTTTCATTATCCCTCAAACCCTAGGGGTGGGGTGATGGCAGCTTCTTGTTACTGCTACTTACTGGATTGTCTCACCCTGTTGCTTTCCATCTCCTCCATCACCCATGTGATCAATTTTCTGTAACTAATTACTTCTTTATGAAAGACCTATGGTTGTTGCTGTTTCCTGGCTGGACCTTGTAGATTCCTATTTATGTCAATGGATAGATGTCAGGATGAGCAGTAGCCTGTGTTGATGTCCTGCATAGATCCTGTTTGCTGGTGAGATGCACCCAACCCCCAGCTGCTGTGAATGTTGGCTATTGATGGCTGAGGATGCACTCTTTTTTTTTTTTTCCAGAGATCTCTGGGGGGCAATGCTGTCCCACCTAGGATGGCCATGGCCAACAACTGGCTGATTTGAGATGACAAACCATCCATTCTTTGCCTTGAGGGCATATAAGTCTATGGTGCTACTCATGCTCTAGTGCTCCCTGTGCCATTCATCAGGGACTAGACTTCAGCCAGCCCATCTTTGCTTGGCTTCTTTTCCCTTCTTTGTCCTATTTCCACCCTTCCTTAACAACTTTCTCTTGGAAGTGCACCCTCAGAATAATCAATTGCATGAGAATCCCCATCTTTGGCTCTGCCTCTAGGGCACCTCACCTAAGAAGTATATTTCACAGGCTGATTTTTCTCCATTTCTTCTATCTTGTGAGGTGGTTAAGTGGAAGCTGTGAACAGAGCTTCAATTACAGTTCCTAACAGAGTAGTCATGGTGAGAATTAAAAAAAAACCAGCAACAGTGGAACATCTTAGAGGATCTACTGTTCTTGAACTCAAAGCTTTAATATATAGAGGAAGAGTGCCTTACAAAATTAAGGGTCAGAAAAGTATGTATTATGGCAAAAAGATGATATTATGCTTTTTACTAGGTGAGTGCAGAGCCCCAAGAGTTTAAGAGTGAAAACACCTGGGGGTGATTAGAAATGCAAGTCAGATTTCAGACTAAAAATAGAAACTGAGACAATTATATGAAGTCAATTTTTCTCAGATTTGAATAATACATAACTCTCCTTTTCGGGGGATAATTCTCTTGTATTCCCAGTATTGACTTAAGTGGTTTTTAGTACAGAAATACTTGTTTCTTAAGCTACTGGTAACACCTTCCATGTGGTATGTCACTTGATCTTCAGTTGATAAAAACATGTCTGTGCCTGTCCTTATTTTTAAAAAGTTTTTAAATGTTTATTTTTGAGAAAGGGAGGGGGGAGGGAGGAAGGGAGAGAGAGAGAGAGAGAGAGAGAGAGAGAGAGAGAGAGAGAGAGAGAGAACACACATATGAATGGGGGAGGGAGACCCAGAATATGAAGCAAGCTCCAGGCTCTGAACTGTTAGCACAGAGCCCGGTGCGGGGCTTGAACTCACAAATCATGAGATCATGACCTGAATCAAAGTGAGACACTTAGCCAACTGACCCACCCAGGTGCCCCCTGCCCCTGTACTTCTTAACATGGGACTATATGGTACCACTTAATACCAAGCAAAGGAACATTGATACTGCAATTGCATAGCAACTTTCTCAATTTTTTTCAATGTTTACTTATTTTTGAGAGGGAGAGAGGCAGAGTGTAAGCAGGAAAAGGGCAGAAGGAGAGGGGGACACAGAATCTGAAGCAGGCTCCAGGCTCTGGACTGTCAGCACAGAGTCCAAAGTGGGTCTTGAACTCATGAACTGCGAGATCATGACCTGAGCCAAAGTCAGACACTTAACTCACTGAGCCACCCAGGTGCCGTATGTAGCAACTTTTTAAAGTGGCCATCCATGAGACTAAGAATATGGGGTCACTTTATCACAAAAATGAAAATAAAGTTCCCAGTGACTTTTAGATCATGAAGAATACATCATTCAATCATCTGAGGGGAGGGAGAAGGATGAGCCCTTAGGAGTGATGGTCTTAGGTTCTGCTTTCAGGGAAAGCCAGGCTACCACAAAGACTGGGGAAGGTGGCAGGACTGCAGTTCAGGGGTAGTCAAATGAGGAATGAAAGAAGAAAGGCCAACACAGTGATGCATTATTGATTGGGTCACCACCTCCAGTGACCGTGTTCTACCTTTGGGGACTTCTCAGGAACATTAGGCAATGTGTTTCGACACTGTTTACATTTAACCATCCCCTTATGGGCATTACCTCCTTCAGGTTCCTGGATTATGCATGTGTGTGTGCTTGGGAAGCACCCTGAGAAAATTCCTGTGTCTCTCTCGCTTCCTCTTCAGAACTTTCTAGGCATTGGTACAGTCTCAGGTGCTTCAAGCTACATCTGCAGCCACCAGGTTGAAGCTTTGGTAGAGCTGTTTGCAGCAGCATGGTTGGGGTAAGAGGTCTACGAAGTGGACTGAAGTCATGCCAAACTGGTGTCCATACAGGCTCCTATGTGTGGGGCAAGGGACAACCACATGCTCGTGAAGACTGGGTTGGAACTAAGGTCTGGCTCCTTGCCACACAGAAACCAATCTCTGTCACCTTAGGCAAGTCAATCCTAATGTACTTGTGTAAACATTGAAGTTGACAGTGTTTGGTTTTATCATACCTCTTTTCAGGGTTAAAATGACTTCATGAAAGCCCCCCTTCTTTTCTTCCCTGACTGCCACTAAATCTTCCTTAACTTGCAAGGCACACTTCAAATATTATCCTTGAAGGACCGTGGATGGCTTTACAGAGAGGGGTCTCATGTTCTCCCCTGAATGTCCACACTTCCTGGCAGAAGTCTAGCATGTATCACATTTAGTGTGACTGCATATCCTTCTATTTCTGCTGGACTGAACTGTGTGGGACACAGACGGATTTCTGCCTTGTGCCCACAACACTAGCAAGTTGACAAACTGTTGTACTGATGAATACTAAGCACAAGCCCTGGGTAAGTTTCTGAAAATACTGACACAGAGAAAGAGACCAAAGGAGACAGAAGTCGGGGTGAGGGGTTGAGGGGTGAGGGGGAGAGGAGGGCCAGCCATGGAACCGCATTCTATGTTCTTGTGAGCACCTATTCTTTTGTTACATAAACACACTGAGTCCATAGTCCTGTTTTCTTTGAAAAAAAAATTGTTCTCTGTTTCTACATCCTTAGGCTTGCCTTTTAGCCATTTTTCAGATTCCTTCCCCTTTCTTCTTCTTTTTCTTTTTTTTTTTAAGGTTTGTTTATTTGAGAGAGAGTGCAAGCTGGGGAGGAGCAAAGAGAGGGGGAGAGAGGACCCCAAGCAGGCCCCTTGGGAAACCCGAGGCGGGTGGGGCTCAACCTCCTGAGCCATGAGATCATGACCTGAGCCGAAATCAAGAGATGAACGCTTAACTGACTAAGCCATCCAGGCGCCCCCAGCTTCCTTCCCCTTTTGAATCTACTCTTGTTAGTCCTTCTCAATTTGTAAATAGGAAAAGAATAGTGTTGAGAGTGAGAGAGGTTGGCAGGAGAAGGGGAAGAATTTGTGCTGACCCCAGAGGCAATGGATCCAGATCTGGAAAACCCACAGCTCCTTTATCCAGGTCTCCTGTTAGGAGAAAGGCTAGAAAGGCAATAGAAGGTAAGGAGAGGATGTAGAATGTGAAAAAAACACATGTACCTATCATCATAGAGGTAGGTATTTTATTTCATAAAGGTGTTGTAAGGATTAAGAGATTATCCATATCCACTGCTTCCCTCAACATCCATTTTACAGGAGAGGAAACTACTCCCAAACTGGCATATTGCCAAAGTTCTGCAACTGGGACATTTTGGAGCTTGAAGTAAAAAACTAGGCCTGACTGCAGCACCCATGCTCTCCTCTGCCTCCTGCCACAACACCCACTGGTACGAGACTCAGGTGTCCCCACTGTAAAAGCCTGCCGCTCTTACTTGGGGCCTTCCCCCTACTCATCAATACAAAGGTTGCTGTGCCTGCCAAGAAAGATGCCAGGCTCGGTGCCCAAACTTCTTTTCAGCTCTTCAGAAGGACAAATGCCCCTATTTTCCTGCATGGGTTGAAAATGGTGCCTTTGTACTCACACTCAGCCTTTCATCAGAGGCTCTTCCCCTGTGAGATTAAATTCAAGGTAGCTCACTGAGTGCATTCTCTCGCCTCCATGCTCTTAGGAGAACCTGGTATTCGGAACTGAGCTCTGGGTGTTGCACAAAGTGCCATGCACACTGGCTCCAGAAACAAAAACGTTGGCGAATAGAGAATGCTGAGAGATGACTGAGAGAACATGGCTTCCTATTACGTAGAATAACAGTCATAGTCTCTTGGAGCCTAAGCATGTGCCCAGGGTAAACGTGTGCTTCCTTAGGGCTCTTAACCTCTCTGATGCCGTTCGACTCTTCTTCAATCCGTCCTCCCAGTGGCTAGTTTTCCCTGCAGAGGCTGCAGGTGCAGAGGAAGCACTTGGACCCACCTGCTGCTCGCCCTCTCTGTGGTCTCAGGCAAGTCTGCTAACTCCTGCTACAGTGTATGTCGTGTGCAAGGCGGAGGCTGGCTGGCGTTCCAAGAGGCTGCTTCTGGGGTTCTAATTGGCTTGGCTAGGTGAGCTATTAGACAAATTAAGATGGTGTATCTTATGTCAGGAACTTTCTCTTCTGGAAACTTGGGGGTGGTAGGCTTTTCTCTTAGATAATAAAGTGCCGCTAGAGACCACAGGTGATATATTTTTAATGAGTAATTAAGCCAATTAGGGATTATTAGCCTATGCATATTTTGTGTTAAATCCTTTTTATTAGAATATAATGCAGAATTAGAAGTTTAATTGATATGTGGCCTAGTGTTAAGTACTATTTACGAATCTAAAGATAGCAAGTCTGATCATCCTGAATGTTAACAACAGACCTACCTAAGCTTATTTTCATGGGAGAAAAGAATCTTGATGCTTTTCTTAATGTTTTTTAAGTTTTATTTATTTTGAGATAGAGCATGCACACAAGTGGGGGAGAAAGAGAGAGTCCCAAGCAGGCTCTGCACTGTTAGCGCAGAGTTGGGTATTGAGCCTGAACGCATGAGCCGTGAGATCATGGCCTGAGCTGAGGTTGGATGTTTAACCAACTGAGCTACCCAGGTGTCCTGGCTTAATATTTTTTCTTAATATTTTAAAAGAGCATATATAAGCATAAGTAAAAGTATATGTGGTTGATTTCTTCAGGTTGCTTGTTTGTTTTTAGACTAGAATGCTATACCTTGCATTTTCTTTTCTCTTGATTTTCAAATATGTATCTGTCCTTTAAAACTTACCTCCATTCAGAAACTTGATCTGTTTGTGTGGTTTGTATGTGGTTGATGTTTATTTGGGTAATCTGAGATCGCGGAAGAGGAATATAATTAATCATCTAGCCTTTACAATAAGGGACATTTGAAATGTCAGCATTTTATTTCAGGAACGGGTGAGCTCTTACACTATGAGGCTTTTATTTATTTATTTACACCATGTGTCTTTCTGAAAAGGAATTTGAAATAGCTTAGAACAGATTATAATAAGGATAAAATAGCAAGAAAAAATATGAAAGATGAAACAGAGTAAATATTCCAACCAGAAAAGTCAACATCGTTGCTATGATAGCATAAGCCTATGTGTCTAAGATTCTTGGAAGCAGGAAAATACAAGAAACAAATTACATACTTCTTAATATTCAAAAGGAGGGTCAAGTTCTTCTGGTTCAAAACTCAGATCTCTAATAGAGTACATCATACAAGGGACATCAGTTTAATCCATTCTACAAATACCTAAGTATGTATTATGTAGTCAGATCTGGGTCTGGTATTGGAGGCATAGCTATGTAGGTATGAGTGCTGTTCTCACGAAGTTCCATCTGTAGGTGTGATAAAGATCAAACCTGTTGATAACCAATTATACTTTTCTTTTATATCAGTTAATGAAAATAGAAATTCCTAAGCTCCTGAACTGGCTTAAATTCTTTCCTGACTCTCCAACTGAGACCTGAGAGCTGAGTAGACACAAACCTGTTTGAGGGGATAGAAGTGGCTGGATAGGTTGAGGAAACAGCAGAAAGTTGTGTGCCTGGAGGAGGTGGTGATGACCAGTAAGCCTTCCTTTATCAAAGTTAAAAATGTGGGTGTAAGTAGGCAGCGTTTATTTTTTATTTTTATTTATTTTGAGAGTGAGCATGTGCATGCAAGCACAGGAGAAGGGCAGAGAGTGAGGGGGAGAGCGAGAATCCCAAGCAGGCTCCATACAGATAGCACAGGGCCTGACTTGGGGCACAAACCCAAAACCCACAAGTTCATGACCTGAGCTTAAGCCTAGAGTTGGATGCTCAACTGACTGAACTACCCTGGCACTCACAACTGAGGGAGAAATATTCATTTCTTGAGAAATATAGCCTTTATTTTAAAATTACTATGCTCAGGAAATTACATGCTTTGTCTTACTTTTCTCAAATAACACTTGGCAATCTTTTGTTAGTTCCCAAGAAAACTAAAAAAAATTTTCTTAACTGGTCCATGAAACCCCTAAACCTGGGAAACATTGGTCTACATAGGACCCTCAACAATTGTGGCTGGAGAGACAGGAGGAGAGTAAAAATTTGGTGTTAAAACATAGTGTAGTGGCAGAATATCCTCATGGGACCAAGGTAGTGTCTGCTAAACACATAAACTATGGCTACCCTGGACAATTACTCAGACTGAACAGTGTACTGGGCACCTAGCTCATGCAATAAATGGAAAATGAAATCTGATCTCATTCTTTTTACCAAATAATGTATCCTGGTACAGGGCACTGTCTTCTTGGAAGAAGAGAGGCTTTTTTTTGAAAGACACTGGCCAGTGGTAACACACGTCATCTTCCAGGGATCTAGCTTGATCCAAAGATAGAATTTAAACCTGTAGGAGTAGATACATGGCATGAAGTTAGAATGCCTGTGACACTTTTTTTTGCCAGGTATATTTTTTAATGTGTACAACTATTCTTCATCACCCTCTAGTAGGAGTCTAAAGTCCTAGTTGTTGATTAACGATGGATCTGTGTGTTTTAGACATTAAGCTAGGAGGTGGAACATGAGTCGCAGTGAGGGAAGAAGAAAATATGTCCCAGTCTTTGAGTTAGGTACTTTAGTAGTTTTACATGATAGTACCTAAGTTTGCCCATAGAATCCTGATGGGTCTTGTCCTTGAGAGATAGCCTATGATCCGAGGAGACGGCTTCTTGAGAAAAGTGATAGCTTTAACTACGCTCAACTTTTAATTTAGACCTTACTGGAGCAATTTTTCTCAAGACTTCACAATAAAAGTAGAGCTGGTTCTAGTCAAAAACTTTTCAGAGAGGGTATAACCAATTATTTTCAATAGCTCTGGAAAAAAAAAAAGCTTAACCAAAATGTTTATGTTGGCTAACAGAGAATACTAAATATGCCTTCTAGCTAAGATGAATTAGCTATAAAATGTATCCAATGGTTATAGGGTAAATTGACCTGTTCTGTGGAGTGTTTTTTTTTTTTAATAATTGACTAATTATTGTCAGAGACTGTGCAGAAAACGTGGACTTAGTTAATGCTTATTTCCAAGAATTACAAAATAATTGCCAAAATTATTTTTTCCAATATCTTTTTCTTTATATCAATTCATATTCATTGTAGAAAAATTAGAAAATACAGATTTAAAAAATCATTTATAGCTTTATCCTGCAAAGAAGCAGTGCTAACATCTTATTCATGGTCTCAAATATTTTCTACTCACATGTAATATGTATATTTTTAACTAAGGTGTCAGCTGTGGTGACCCTGCCTTTTGCAGTCTCCCTCTGATCAGCTTGTACTCCTCTTAGCATTCCCCAAGCTAAGTGGGAAGTTTAGTACATGACTAAGATTTCTGAAATCGCTCAGGGACTTTGTCAACCTTGATTATCACTTCTTTATTTTGTAGATGCTTCCCTAGCTCTACTTGGCGTGCAGCTGTTTTTCCTCATTCTTTCCAAAACACACAGAATGTCACTCACAAGGCAGCATAAAGTCCTTTGGCATCTGAACACCTTGTTATTTCACTCTTTCTCTGTTCCTTCCTCCTTTATTCTTTAGGTCTTCCCACACCCCAAATTCCTGTTTATTGTTTCTTATGCACAGTGGCTTAGGAAAAGGCCTTAATAAGGTGGTTGCCTAGGGGATTTAGACCCTGAGGGCCAGGGTGGCAAAGTGGCAAAGTCCCTAAAGGAATTATAGTGGTTCATAGTAAAAAAAAAAAAAAAAAATCCTACCGTAGACTGTAATTGACTTTAAAAGAAAGAATGAGGCCATGCCACTGAACTCTGCCCCCTCCTCCCCGACCAACAACCCACACACACACTTGACTATATTGTTAAGAATAGACTTCAGCAAATTTGGACATTTAACAACCATCAGATTCTTTTTCCTAGTTATCTGTTTCTGATCATTAGATTAACAGTGAGGGCACTCAAACTCTCTTGTAGGCGATTTGCAGTCTGAATTCTGCCATGCATCCCACAGCAGCCTGAGAACACTCTGGTCCCCTGCTGTGGGGAGCATGATGACTGGCAGGGCCAGCTGCTGCACCTCGGGAGGCACAGCCATAATCCCCTGACATCCTGCTTCCCGTCGTGCTTCCAGCCAATCACTGCGCAGGGCTAGGAGTAGTAATGCACGTCCTTTGCTGCAACATTGGCTAAAATTTTCTTGGAACCTCATTGTAAACTGAAACAATTCCCACCTAATCTTTCTCCCTCCTTCCTTCCTTGCCTCCTTTATAAATGTCAGACCTTCCTCATGGCCTCAAGGCCTTCCCTGCCCTCCTCAGTGCTCTTCTCCTTTCCTTCCTGGGATGGCCCCCAATAAATCTGCAATAATCCTTGGCATCTGCTTCTCCAAAGTACCCAAAATATTATGTTTAGTAAGTGACCATTGAGTCCTAAAACCTGTTCATGCAAGTTTGGGAAGGGACCAGAGCACTCGTCTCCTAGGTACTCAAAATTCCTTTTGCAGGACAGGTTTACTTAGAGGCAGACACTGAATTATCTAGTGCTAACTGCTCCTGTAGGTATAGGCTTCTATTATACTCTTGTTCATGCAAGAGCAGATGTGTCTGTAGTTTTCACCAATGAAAATCTATTTTGAGCATCTCTTACACTAATCAGCAAGCACTCCAATGCTGCTGGAGCTAGTTCTCATTGAAACCCTTGAGGGTGTTGCTTCTATAACATGGTCCCCAGGAGGACACACTGCACAGGGTTCTTCAAATATTAACTAGCCACCCCTGGAGGTAGATTAAATCAGTGCATACACACACATCATGTGGTCTATGCCTAAGTATTTTAAATTATAGTGTAATGTGAACTTTATACCCATGTCAGCAAATGCACCATATCAAATGACTGCATAATGGTCAATGGCATGAATATCTCAGTTATTTTAATCAATTCTGCAAGAGTGGGCATTTGGGGTTCCTAATTTTTAACTGTTAGTTTCTGTTAGCAAAGCTTTTCGGTATACTTCAGGCATTATTCAACTTTTCATAGACTATTTTTTAGAAGTAGAAAAAAGCATGCCCAATTTTAAGATTTTTTGATATTCATTGCCAAAAAGTCACCCAGGAAGTCTGTTTCAATTTACAGTCCAACCATTACTGTGTGAGTAGGCTTCTTTTTCTTTCATTTTTCTCCATGTGAAGTTATGTGCAAAGTGTAAATTTTTAATTTAAAAAACCCTAACAATTTAAAAAACCTTTAAATCCTCCCCTCTAGTTATAAAATAGAACTTAAAACTCCCCTGTGTTTGCTTCTCAACATTCTTCTCAATGCCTTTCCTCCCACAGGGTGGCAAATACAAAGCTAATTGTGTCAGCAGTTCCAGGACAAGATAAACCCAATAGTCTCTCGGTCTGAGGCTTCTGCTTCCCGGGAGTTTACAAGAGGACTTTCTGGTGTATTCAATGGGGGAGGCCATGCATGTGTTCTAGGAAATCTGAGCTCACTACAGTCTGTGAATTTGGAAGGATTATGGTGTAAAACAGATACTAAACACCATCAGTGGGAGTGAAGTGGACTGCCCTGGGTTTCTTGCCTCAAAGCTCACCATGGCCTTGTTCCAGCTCTCAGAACTAAACTGAAGCAGAGTACTTTGGTAGGCTGAAATAAATGTCCATATCCATTTTAGGTAGCAAAACCTGGAGGAAAGAACAGAACATTATGAGCAAGTTGTCAAGATCACCACATTCTGATATGGGTCAGGCTTTCCAGGGCATTCATCTAGGTGTTTAAAACAAAACAAAACAAACAAACAAAACAAACCCTAAGTCAAAGCAATGGGGATCATGGTCCTATGCCCTGAAGCATGTCTGTCTAGACTCACATTGCTCTAATCTGATTAACTTTCCAGCTAGCATTTCAAGATGTCTGTTCACTATCCTCCTAGGAATCCCTTCATCCTATTGGGAACTCATGTTGCCTCTACCATGTCTTCCTTTCCATATCTTCCTTTAAGAAGCACATTTCTAGCAGCTTCTTAAAAGGATATGGGTAGTATATTTGTGTGTGTGTGTGTGTGTGTGTGTGTGTGTGTGTATGTGCGAATGTCTGAAAATGTCATTCTACCTCCACAAGGTTTGGGAGTTTAACAAGTCATTTTCCTTCACATTTCTGTATATTAGTTCATTATCGTTTTGCTTGCAGTGATGCTGCTGCAAAATCTGAAGCCATTGTGATTCCTGATCCTTTCTGATTTGCTTTTTCTTTCTGGAAGTTAATAGAATCTTCTTTTCTGCTGGTGATCTGAAATTTCAAATGTCTTTATGTAGCTATTTCCATCTACTACTTCTATTCAGAAAAATTTTTTCCAGTAATAGTTCGAGTCCTATTTTCCTGGGGAGTTTTCTTGAACAATTTTGTTTTATGCTCTGTTTCCTCTTTTCTTTTTTTCCTAGATTTTCTGGGGCTGACATCCAATTTTCTTCTCTCTTTTTCTCCTATTTTCTGCCTCTTTGTACTTTTGCTCTACTTTCTAGGAGACTTCCTCGACTTTATCTTCTAATTTTTTAAGATTACACTTCTACTGTTAGGTTCTCAATTCTAAGCTTTTTTTCTGTTTTCTTAAATTTTTATGGCATCCTGCTCTTCTTTTATGGATGCAGCATATTCTTATTTCTTCGAGGATGATGATGATAATTTCATTTTATTTGATTGTGTAGATTTCCTTCTCCTCCAACTTCTAAATTCTTTATCTACTCCAAGATGGCTTTTTGTGCAGGAAATTAGTTTTTTTAAAAAAGTTTTAATTTCTGCCTTCCATGATCTCTCCTCAGAGAGCTGATAATATCTGAGTATCTGCTTAATATTAAGTATGGAGGATCTAGAAAGCCCTTGAGAAGTTCTGAGACCATAGAGTATGAGCCATAGGTACCAGTTGAGTTCACTAGAGAGTGATCAAGATTGGCAGTTAGGTGTCCATTTAATCACTTAATTCTGACTTTTACCCTAACTCTAATGAATGCCAGGATCGTCAGTCCAGGCATCTTGCTTTCAGTTCCTCCAGAGAACAAGCTTCCAGATTGTCCTCAGAGTTGGGAGGGGCAACTAATTGCTCAGCAAAATGGAGTAGAGGAAGGAATCTAAGGTTTAACTTCTTAAATAGAATAATAGAGTCTGACTCAATTGTTAAAAATCTTTGACTGCTGAGAACTTTCAACCCCCCAGTCTACTCCTTCCCTACTGCACTCTATTTAGGCAAGCTGATAAATCCAGGCACACCTTCCTTTGGCACTAGAGGGGTGTTCAAACAATTCTGGGAATGAATTCTTCTGTAGTTCCACTCCCTAACCATGATAAAAACCCAGGGCCACTTGCTTTCACTCTCAAGACACTCAGGCCAATTCTAGACCATTTGGGGTCCTGTACTCTTCTTCCCAGAAAGTTTCATGATCTAATGCAATTTTTTCTACCTCTTACTGTGTGCGTGGTGTCATCAGGCTGGACATCCCACCTCTTCACTGGGAGGGTGTTAGTCTGCCTGGGCTGGCTGCTGTAACAAACTGCCATAGACTCGGTGATCTACACAAACCCACAAACAGACCAGTGGAAGCAGTTATTTCTCATGGTTGTGGAGGCTGGAAGTCCAAGACAAGGTTCTGGCAGATTCAGTTGCTGGTGAAGACAGTCTTTTTGGTTTGCAGAAGGCCATTTTCTTGTCATATTCTTATATGGTGGAAAGTAGAAAGGGAGAAGTATGCTTTTTCCTTATATAAAGACACTAATTTCATCATGAGGGTCCCATCTCCTAATACCTTATATTGAATATTAGGGTTTCAACATATAAAACGGTGGGGGTGTGGGTAGATACAAACATGTAGTCTACGACAGAGAGGGCCCAGACCATCCACATTGCATGGCTGTAAGAAACAGCTTTCAGAAGCTTTTTCTTCTTCTTCCTTTCATTACCAGTTCCAAAGACAATTCTATGCTTTCTGAGTACTCTGTAGTATAAATTGGTTATCTCTCACATTTCCCCAGAACTAGCTAGAGATTAGCTTTCTTGGGTCTACCAAGTCAGTTCATTCTTGCTTATATTTCTCTAGCTTCCAAAATTTTACTATCTTTTTTCCCCCCTCTCTCCTGTTTTTCTGATTTGTATATTTCTCTTGTTAAGAAAAATCCTTTTCTAAATTTTTATTGACTTGAGGTAAGAAACAAAGTTAAAAATATGTTAAATTGGCTATCTTAACCCAGAAGTCCTGGGTAGCTCATTTATTCACACTTTGTCAACAATGGCTGTTACCTTTTTATTTATTACTGAATTCCCTAAATGTATTCTGCATTTAGTTCTCACTCTGGCAACTCAGATTATCCACATTATTGAAATTTGATCTGGTTCACTCTTCATATGACTAAGAGTTTACAGTAAAATTGCATGATTTATGGCAGATTCTAAAATTCAGCCATTCAGTTTACTGTGAGTTTGCTTCTTCCTATTTTTAGTAGCACTCCATTGTAATGCAAATGGAGGCTGCTTCCAATATTCTAGAAACAAGTTGAAATGAAAATGAATTATCTATACCTATCTCTATACCTATTGCATTTGTCTGAGAGCAAAGGCAAGACAATCAATTCAATGCTGTCTGTTTAAAATAAAAGCCACTTTTCTTCCCTTTTAGGTTATGAAAATTTGATCCATCTTTTGAACAAATTTAGCAATGATTTAAAATTCTTGGTTATACATGCCAGGTTTAAATAAAATTTCAAAATGCCATTGTTAATTTTAAAATAATGATTTGATCAAATAGTAACCCTATTTTTTCAAAGTTGATTTATAGGTTGGTGAGATTTCTTTTTATTAAGAAAAATAATTCAAGCATTAATTTCATAGTTATAAGAATTTTAATGAAAACTAGTCCCTTCTGCTTTCCAAAAAGCAGAGTCTTAGTCTCCCCTCTTAGAGGCAGAGGGTCAGTTTAAATTTATTATTTAGATTTTGAAAAATGATCTGTGTGAATGCAAGCATGTATAGAAGTGTATAAGAAGCTACTATTTCTGCTGTTCTGTACTTTATTTAACCATATATTTCTGATGATTATACCATATCAGCACATTTAGATCTCCCTTATACTTTAATTATTTTTTGTGGGAATCAAATAAATAGAGGAAAAGGCACAAAATACATGTAGTTAAATGAATCAGCACAAACAAAAGCCCATCAAGTTAGCCAAGCAAGAGAACATTCCTAACCCTTCATGTCCCCTCTAAATTACCCCCATCTCTCTTTCCCTCAAAGGAAATGTCTTCTGAACTTTTATGAGCATCCTTTCCCTGCTTTTCTTTAGTTGTACTACTTGTGTGTATCTGTAAACCTTATAGTGTAGATTTTCCCACTTAGAATTCTTTGCCTCTGTTAGAATTTCAGACAACCGGAGTTGTGCATTATGACTTTTTCTGTGTCTGGCTTACCCAGTGCTTTCTATTTGTCCCATATATTTTATGTTTTTTCTCCAAATGTCCTTCTTTCTGCCCTTTACTTCAAATTTATTATTCTACTTTTTTCTTTTGCTATCTTGGAGGTTACACATTCTTTTGCAGTTCTTATCCTGGTTAACCACAAGATTGTGACATACATTTTTTGGTTCTTAAAGCCTCATATTAATTGATATTTTAGTTTCTTCATGGGCAATGCAAGGACCTGATTCCTTTTAGGTACTTCAATTCCTTTAGCTCCCTCTATACTTTCAAGCCATTATTATTATGTCCTTTAATTTTGTCTGTATTTTAAAACATTGTCATCATAAGTTCATTTACTTAAATTTACCTTGTATTCCCCCTTTTCATTGCTCATCATTCCTTCCTGAACCTTAACCTTCACCCAGTATCATTTTCCTTCTGCCTGTGAAAACTGCCTTTAGTATTTCTTATAGTGCTGATCCATTGGTTGCAAATTCTATTTGTGTAGCTTAAAATTAATTTGCTTTATTTTTTATTCTTCATTCTTGAAATATATTTTTGCTAGACTTGTAATTCTAGGTTGGAAGTTATTTTCTTTTAGCACTTTGAAGATATTAATCTCTTTGGACTTCCAGTAACTCTGTTTAAAAGTTAGCTGTCTGCCTAATTGTTATTTTGAAGACAATTTGCTTTTGTTATTGTTGCTGTTACTTCTGACTACCGTAAGATTTTCTTTGGTTTTTAACCTTTCGCTTTGAGGTGCATGGTTGTTTATTGTTTAGGGTTTGTTGGGTTTCTTGAATTTGTAAATTAATGTCTTTCAGTTTTGGAAAATTCTTATCCATTATTCAAATAATTCTTCTTACCCATTCTCTCCCCCTGCCCCCTTCAAAGTTCCTCTTATATTGCACATTCTCACTATATCTTCTGTGTCCTGCCTTTCTTTCTAATGGTTCTATTCTTTTGTGTCTCTTTACTTCATTCCAGGTAGATCTTTCTAACTAATCAATATTCCAGGCTACTAATGCTTTGACTACCTAAACAGCTGTTAAATCAATCTATTAAATTGTTGCTAATGTCAGTTGTTATTTCCCAGTTCTTGTAGTTTGTTTGGTCTTTTATCATGATGTTCAGCTTTCTGCCAAAATTCTCTATCTTGTCTCCTTTAACAAAATAAGTGTGGCAAAATAAGTGTGGTTATTTTAAAGTCTATATCTAAAAACTCAACATCTGAAGTGCTTGTGAGTTTTATTTTCAGTTATTTCTGTCTGTTTGATTGTTATTTTGTCTCTGAGTGCCTGGTTATTTTTTATTGTATGCCAGACTTTGTATTTGCAAAAATGTCACAGAAATTATTTTCTGCTTAGGATAATATCTTCTTGCAAAGAGGATTGATTATGTTTTATTCTTTTAGTCATATGGGGTACTAATACTCTGGAATCACTTTAATCTAATTTCACCCACACAACATGTATACACAAGATGTGACAGCGATGCCTCTTTTGAAGGATGTTAAAGTATCTTCTATGCTAAGTG
This sequence comes from Suricata suricatta, assembly GCF_006229205.1. Taxonomy (NCBI): domain Eukaryota; kingdom Metazoa; phylum Chordata; class Mammalia; order Carnivora; family Herpestidae; genus Suricata; species Suricata suricatta. The sequence goes on from NC_043704.1 coordinate 55,357,654, forward strand.
GGGAGACATACAATCAGATTTCAAGGAGATCTGTGCTGGCTCTTTAACACTTACTGTATACCAGGTAGTAGTATGTTAAGTGCTTTCCAAATATCATTAAGGTAATTCTTACAACAGTGATTCTGAGATATATATTACCATTATCCCTATGTTACAGATGTAAAATTGACACAGAAGGGCTGGACATTTTGGCTAATGCTGAATGGCTTTAAATGCCAAAGCCAGTTTTTCAATCTGGTTTCAGAGTCTCTGATCTTAACCAATGTGATAGAGTGAGAGTATTCTCTAGGGGACAAAATGCAGATAATTGTTTATTCCAGTTCCTCTTGCCTCAGTCCCTGAACGCTTAATGCATTAAACCAAAGGACAAACACTATTAATAGGATTATGTAACTGAAATTTTCTCCAGGGACAACTTTTGTAAATGGTCACCAGCTTAACTTAAACTATCTTGGTAAGAGAGAATGATGTTGAAGTGAATTTAGACTTTAAGTACTGTATTCTTCTGGGAAATGGTAAAATTTGGATCTGTGTGGGCAAGGGTAGTTAGAAGAGGCACTTATGACTTTGTCTAATGATTATAAAGTTTAAAATGCATTATCAGTCATCTTGGCAGTGGTGTTGAGTGTTTAGGAGAGAATCACAATAGGATTCTCATGTGGGTTAGAAGACTCACTGAGAAAAATCCCAGTTTGTAAAAACTCACTGCTGTCATTCAAAATTGGAAGGAAGCAGAACTGTGGGTTAAGTGTGGGGTCTCTACAAACTCTTTCATGCTGAGAGCAGCAAGTATGGAAAAACGACATCTTAGAACTCAGAATTTTTGCTTGATTTGTGTGTGGGTTTTGTTTATTGTGTTTCTTTTCACAATGACTGCTACGGCTGTTTCAGCATGAATAGTTAGCTCAGTACCCAGAGAGTTTGATTAGCTAAGTTAGGAAGCAAAATGCTATCCTCTATAGAGGAAATTTACCCTGGAATAAATGTGGACCATTTAGTCAAATTGCTATATTCTCAGCACGCTAAGACTTCCCTGGGGAAAAAAATGTCCTAGGAACTTCCTTGGAAACACAAGTAAATAGAACTTATTTTCCAGGGAATCTAAAAAGCATGACCTAACATGTGATTCAGGACCAGGCATCATGACCTTAGAGGGAAAGATGTCATAAAAAAGGTAATGACAAGAGTGAGGCATGAAACCAATACTACAGAGGTTTTTATGAATCAGAACTCCCAGTTGCAAGTGACAGAAACCAGATTCAAATCAACTTAATCACAGCCATCAAGAGAGGGGAAAGAGAGACAAATTACTGAATTTGGCTGATTTGCATATACTGATTGCATATCATTATAAATTTATACTTGTAGGAGATGGAGAGAGGGTCAAAATGTTTTCAGCAGACCAAAATGTACTTTGGAAGGCTCTGAATTTAAAAGGCAAAAAAAAAAAAAAAAAAAAAAAAAAAAAAAAAAAGGCAAAGCAAAGAAAAAGGAAATGTTTTGGCTCATGATACTGGGAGCAGCAGACATGGCACTAAATCATACTAGGCTGGATCAGAGTCTAAAAAATAACCCTTCTGTCTTTGCATTGGCCAACCTACCTTTGATATCTGTTCATTTCTTTGTGGGCTCTTTAGCTCCTACAGAACATGCCTTTCCATGTTGTTAGGGAAGGGAGACAGTGGCATCTTTCACTCTAGATTAGTAGGTCTAGGACAGGTGTTATATGAGTGACCTACTGCAGGATGACAAATCATCCACAAACTCAGCAATTCTTTATCATATCACAGAGTTTCTGAGAGTCAGAAATGTAAAAGTAGATTTGCTGGATGGCTCTGGCTCAAGGTCTCTCATGGCATTGTGGTTAAGGTGTTGACCAGGGCTGCAGTCATCTGAAGGGACTAGAGAAACTGCCTCCAAACTCATTGATGTCATTGTAGGTGGGAGGCTTCAGTTGCTTGTCATGTGGACCTCTCCACAAGGCTGCTCCCACAGCATGGCAGCTGGCATCCCCCAGAGTGAGTGATCCAAGTGGGAGAAACCAAATGGAAGCCACTATGACTTTTATCACCCAATCTCAGAAGTAATGCATTGTTTGTGCTTATTCTATTGGTTACACAGGTCAACCCTGGTAGAGTGTGTGAGAAGACCACACAGGGTCTGAATACCAGGAATGGAATGATGACTGAAGGCCATCAGAGAGGCTGGCTATCACAGATGCGGCAGTAGGCAGGACTGTAAGGTGGCCCCAGATTCTTGCTTCTTCCTATATACCTGTCGTGTAATTTCCTCTCCTAGAGTGTGGGCCAGGCCTCTGAATATGATTGGGTAGTCAAGGCGTTGATTCCATTCTATCATATAACAAAGGTGAAGGGGTTGTTCAGATGTCCTTAAGGTCCCATATCAGTTGATTCTGAGTTAACTATAAAGGGAATTTTTCTGGGTTGCTCTGACCTAAGCAGTGAGTTCTTTGACAGAGGGTCAGAGACTTGAAGTAGTGGAGATACTCTGCTATTGGCTTGAAGAAGCAAACTGCCATGTCATGGAGAGGGCCATGTGCCAGGGAATAGGGGGTGGCCTCTAGTTGCTGAAGGCCTCAGTGCTATAGCTATAAGGAATCAGATTCTGCAATGGTTAGTGAGGTTGGAAGAGGACTCCAGGCCTCGAATGAGACAGTGGCTCTGGCTGACACCTTAATCACAGCCTGGCGAAACCCTGAGCAAAGGTGCATTTAAGCTGAGCCTGGACTCCTGACCTACAGAGATTGAGATACTAAATGTGTGTTGTTTTAATCTGTTAAGTTTGTTAGTAATGTGTTATGCAGCACAGAAAATGAATACAAATGCTCACCTTTGAAAGGTAAGGGATATGTAGGCGTTCTCTCTCTTAGGGTGTCTCCATATAGTGAATCTGAAGGAAGAATTCCCAAAGCAAGAAAGGTGCCAAGAAAAGATGTCAAGGACTGCTAGGCAAACCAAACTTAGCTCTTGGAGTTTATGAAAATATTTCAAACCTGGAGATCTTCACCATTTCAAGGAGATGAATCACTGAGCAACAATCATCCCCACTAATGTTTTATATATTGTTCTCAGTGGGGTCTTGTAAGGGAACTTTCCGGAGTGTTTGTTAAAATATAAACTCCTGGGCCTCACTCTAGATGAAATGACTCAATTTCTGTGGGGTATAGCTTACGGCCATGTATTATTTTAACTAATAATTTCATAGTCTTTTACGTTGAAGATTTTGAAAATCAGAAAAAAAGGTGAAGTATAGTGAATGCTTATATGCTTTTCACCAAGAACCCTCAATTGTTATTTTATCCAATTTTCTTTATTTCTCATATACATATTTATGTATAATTTTGTTGCTGAACCATTTGAAAGTAAGATACAAATATCACGACATTTTACCCCTAAGCACTTTAGTACAGATCTCCTACAAATGGAGTTATATAATCATTTACCTTTATCACACTGAAGAAATGAAACATTGATGTATTATCTAATACAGCCAATATCTTCCAGTAATTCTCAAAATGCCCTTAAGATGATTACTTCTTAAGGTTTGATCCATAAACCCATAGTTTAGGCATTACTGTATTTTGACAAGAATGCATTGATTCATATGCACATTTGTTTGAGAAGCCCCTTAGCAATGTTTTGATGGAATGCCTAATCAAGGATCACATTGCTTTTTGGTTACCAATGTTGTCTGTACTCTCCCCCATCTTTAAACTAGAATAATCCATGTTTTTTTTTTATTTTCAGTTCTCCTTTTCTGCTACCTTCCACCTTCCTTCCACCAACCCTAAATTTAGAAACTCTTCCATGATTTTGAAAGTAGCCACAGATATACTGTGTAAAGTTTTAATGACTGCTACAAATAAGATGTAGAAAAGCAAGGTGGGAAGTGATATCCCTAAGATTTGACTGGAGTTACATGAAGGATGTGGTACTTCTGTGGATCTTGACTCACAGATGCTGACTGCGAGGAAAATAACTTGTGGGGATAAGCATGGTGCATTTGGGAAGCTAAGTGAGTTGGTTTCTCTCAAGTCACTAAGTCAGGAAACAAAGAACATCCATTTTGAAAGGTAAGTTGTAGCTTGATTCATAAGCCATCAGAAATCTTAATTAAAAAAAATAATTTCCAGACTCATAGAAAAATGTATAGGCTACTTAACTGTAGAAATGAAAATTATCTCTGTGTGGTGAAACTAGGGAGTTTTAATTTTTAAGTGTATTTCCTATAGTCTTTATAAAAAAGGATCATTGTAAAAGCCTGACTAGCATTATAAATTTCATACAGGAACTTTCCATAACATTAAATATCAATCCAGCCTTTAAAGTCACCTCAAATAATGTACATTTCCATATCCTATTTTATTTCCCCATATTATTTTAATCTTCCCCCATTATTGGACATTTAAGCTGCTTCCAGTTCTTCACTGTAACAAAAAGGCTTGTGCATGCATCTATTATATTTTTGATTTTCTTGTAATAGTTCTAACAGGGTTGCTGGGGCAGAACTTAAAATAGACTCAAACTGGGGTGTGTGCCCAGCTCACATCAATTTCCTCAGAGGCTCTGGCTGTGCTATCATTCTCTGTCTCTGTCCCTAAATCATATGATCCAGGAATAGAGGACCTAGATTGAAGCTGCCTACCACTACCTCCCTAAAAAAGTGAAGATTTGGAATCCTGACAAACAGAGGCAGAAAAGATAGGGTTACCTCAGTTAGGGACTTGGTGCAATGACCTCAGGTGTCTACAGCTGGGTTTTGACATTGCACTACTTCTATTCCTTCCAGAAGCTGGTTTGTGCAACCCTTGCTTGAGTCATGAGCAATCTTAGACTTCTTCCCCTTAATCTATGTTTTGTTTGTTATTCTGAGTTCCTCTCTGTTGCAACAACAACAACAAAAAAACAAAACAAAAAAAAAACACCCCAAACCCCATAAAACAAAAAAAATACCCTAACTGATTGCATATAGTTTCATGTAATATACAGTGATACCTAGAGAACCATAGTATTGGAGTCAGTCATTCAACCTTACCTTGAAAGGCAGTGAGACACCCTGATATGTTCTGGGACTGAAATGTAAAAGCTCATGATAAGTGGTAGCCAAATATCTCCTCAACCTCCATCCTCAGGCAACTGGACCTCTTCTCAGAGTGAATCTCTAGGTGTTTGGATAGCTGTTTCTAAAATGAAAAGAACAGAGGCTGATGAGGCACTCTGGTGCCACAAATTATGTAACTGGTCCTGGTCCAAGGCCATTAAGCAGAGGTGATATGATTCAAACCTTGGTTCTTAACCACTTCTTTTTTTTTTTTTAATTTTTAAATGTTTTATTTATTTTTGATACAGAGACAGAGGATGAGAGGGGGAGGGACAGAGAGAGAAGGGGACACAGAACTGGAAGCAGGCTCCAGGCTCTGAGCTAGCTGTCAGCACAGAGCCTAATGTGGGGCTCAAACCCACGAACATGAGATCTGACCTGAGCCAAAGTCGGAGGCTTAACTGACTGAGCCACCCAGGCGCCCCTCTTAACCACTTCTTTACGTTCATTTGCCAAATGTAGCTAAGTCTTTTTTATATGGAAAGAAACTAATGCCAAATGCCCCCCAGCTATAGAGATCCAGAGTTAGCAAATAAAAATACAAGATTTTCAGCTAAATCTGAATTTCAGACAACCAACAAATGATTTGCTTTAGCATAAGTATGTCCCAAATAATGCATAGGACATGCTTAAAATAAAAAAAGTATTAGCTTATCTGAACTCAAATTTAACTAGACATCCTGTATTTTATCTGGCAACCTGTGCACAGCCTAATATCATTATCTGTTTTTCAGTATTGCTCTCTCAATAACAAAAATGAATTTAAATTCAGTACATACCTGCCATAAAAGGTACAGTGCAGAAAACATTTCAGAGGAACTATCAGAAGTTCAGATCTGCTGAAATCATTACTACATCAATACTCTCCAGGCAGTCCCTATTCAATGAGCTAACCTAGGCGGCCAGATTTCATTTCAAGTTTGATGGCTTGGTTAAGTGCAAACCATTGCTGAATGCAATCCTACACTAAGTGACATTGAATTTCGGCCCTTCTGTCATTCTGAGGCCTTTCTTGCTTTCAAAGTCTGCCAGAACTAGGAACATAGTTTAGATATATGTGTATGTGTCTGGCCCACCTACCTCTCATTCTGTTCTGTTCCTGGGGCTCAGAAGCCTTTTCTTTCCCATGAGAAACAGATTACTGAGTCAGGTTGCAGAATTCTTTAAAAAATGCACATTGCTATCTGTTTTTGGAGGCCAGGGGAGACTGTGGAGGAGAGAAATGCAGTGAAAATGGGATCCCTAAACTCAGCAGAGTTAGGAGGAGCCACGCTGAAAGCATCTGATTGCAGACTCCAAGCAGGTGTGGTCAGAAATCCAAAGGCAGTACAGCATTCAGGGTTCAGGAAAAGTCGGGCAAGTAGACATTTTTGGCTTAAATTAAACATGGCATCTTCAGGAATTAACAAATTTCATTCTTTAATTGCCATCCATGTTGCAATGGCAAAACCAAGGAACTAGGTGAGAGAATAAGGTGTGAATATTCACATATACATCTTTCAAGCCCTTGAAAATATCCTAGGATATGATATTAATTTTGATCAACTATTTGGAAGGCATGGGGTAGGCAAAATGTTGCCATTTGGCTTTCCTACTCTGAGCAGCCTTGCAGAAGAGGTCAGGGAGCTAGTTAATTTGAGGATTCCAAAAGTTGCCAAGGATAGATATTCCCATTATGTACTCAGAGAAAAAATGTGTTGTAGTCCCACAGTGACCTGTGTGAGTAAACTTAGCTGAACTAAACGTAGAGTCTTGTCTTTTCCTTCTTACAACAGAGGAAATTTAATGCAGGCAGCCAGTTAATAGAGGAATTGGAAAATCAAGAAGATGATAGTGAGAAACGGGGATGCCTGGGTGGCTCAGTTGGTTAAGTGTCCAACTCTTGATTTTGGCTCTGGTCATGATCTCATGGTTCATAGGATTGAACTCCAAATTTGCCTTGTACTGACAGCAGAGAGCCTGCTTAAGATTCTCTTTCCCTCTCTCTCTGGTCCTCCCCCACTCACCTGCTTTCGCTCTCAAAACAAATAAACTTAAAAAAAAAATGAAGATAGTAAGAAACTCATAGTATGGTAGGAAGTTGCGTCTGTGGTGGGAGGAGTCGATACTATGGGATCCCAGGAATGAGGTCCCTTCATGAAAGCTGGAGCCCTGGCAAGTTTGCCTGTCAGGAGCTTGAGCCCCAGAAAAGATGGATCTGGTACCTGAAAAGCTGTCTAACACATTATTATTTAATCAGGTGCTGATTCTCCTTATAACTTCTGTCCATATGTTGTCTCTTCATTGAAAGAAATGTATGCAGTGACTGAGGCAGATCTGAATACTGAATGGTGTCTGCAGCAAACCCTAACAGAATTTCAATGGAAGCTCCTAGACTTTGAGAAAGGCTTTGCTTTCTTTAGCAAATGATATTCATTTCAGAAATTGTGTCCAGGTAGATCAGATAGCATAGAGTTTATGAAGAACATACTTGAGTTTTAAAGTCTATGATCAGGGATCCAGTATCTACACAAAATGTGCCTTTCAATATTCTATTAAGCAAATAAATTACATGAGAAAACTGCTTGTATACCACTCAGGAGGTCATCGAGCAAGCAGTTAGAAGGAGGGTGTTCTGAATTGACTCCATCAATGCCTAGTCATGAGATTGAGAGCCTCTTCTGCAGTGAAGGCTTTCTGGTGAGCATTCACATGGAACATGAATAAGGCAGCCAGAGGAGTAGAGATAGAGGCTCTGTATAGATTCCACCACACAGCCTCTCCCTCATCAAAGCAAACCAGGTTATGCCACCGTTGAGTGCTCACTTTGTTATCTTAGAGATCAATCCACATCTCTGATGTGGCATCACACTTAACAAAGACAAGTCGGCTCCTTGCTGGATAATATGTAATTGCTTCTGCTATAGAAGGGAATTCTGTTTCCCTCTTCCACTCCCTCCTGGGCATGCTTTTGCCAGAACTACCAACTGCAGTCTTACTGAATGCTTCATACGCAATCATTATCCCATCCAAATTGGCTGTGAAGAGAGTTCCTTGATCAAAAGCAAAGAAAGAAAGGGGCACTTGGGTAGCTCAATTGGTTGAGCCTCCGACTTCAGCCCAGGTCATGATCTTACGGTTCACAAGTTAAAGCCCCGTGACCAGCTCTGTGCTGACAGCTCAGAGCCTGGAGCCTGCTTCAGATTCTTTGTCTCCCTCCCTCTCTGCCCTTCTCCAATTTTGCTCTATCTCTCAAAAATAAATAAAAATATTTTCAAGTTTTTATAAAAAAGAAAGCCATGATGAATTCAAATGTAATCCACTATTTTATATTTTTCATCAATGAAGCTGCAATCCTAATGTGGTAGAATGGTCTCTTAAAACTTAGCACTGTAGTCTTCCAGGTCATCTCCTACCCAATGATGTAGCTACCTCACAGAAGACTGGTCAGGCTCTGAATCAGTTTTCTAAATAAGGAACTATTGGGGTGCCTGGGTGGCTCCGTCAGTTCTCCCAATTCTTGGTTTCAGCTCAAATCATGATCTCACAGTTTGTGAGTTTGAGCCCTGCATTGGGCTCTCCACTGTCAGCACAGAGCCCGCTTTGGATCCTCTGTCCCCCGTGCCCCCCCACTCTGCCACTACCCCACTTGCACTTTCTCTAAATAAATAAATAATAAATAAATAAATTTTTAAAATTTCTAAAAAATAAGGAATGGTCTCCCCAAAATGTGATCTAGGAACTATGGACTGAGGAGACAGTGAGGTGTCTAGTAATTGTAACAAAGCTACTCTCAATTTTTACTTTAGTGTTTAGAGTCCTTCATCTTCGTACCTGAGGGCTGGATGCAGTGGTACTTCTGAATTAGAAACTAAGACTGGTCATTGGATTCTTCATGCCAGGGACAAATAGCAGAAAAGTGGGATACTATATAGCTAGGGTGACTAACCATGCTCCTTAAGAATACTATGATTACTGCTGTGCAGTTAGGAGGCATATATGAACTTAGTACACCCCTTTCTTTTATGTTCTTGGTGGAAAAGGTTAGTGAGAGACCTTTTTTCCTAAGTAGGTAAGACCACTAAGAACAGAAATCATTCAAGAATCAAGGTTCAGACTACCATCAGGGACACAGCTAAGGGACTGGCAGAAGGTAAGGAGATCACAGAATACTTAACAGAAAAGGGAAGGCATAAATACCAGCTCTGGCTAGGGGAGAAGTTGCAGATAGAAAGACTATGGCCTGTTTCTTTGACTGCTGTGTCATGACTTAGAAACAAGCATCTTCTGTCCATATTATGTGTAGAGTGTGTTGGTGGTAGTTAAGTATTCCTTTTGGACTCTATATTGAAGCAGAATTTGAGGGCAAATAAATATTCTCTAATGTAGAACTCCTCAAAGTGGGGAAATGCAGGCTAGTGCCAGTGTTTGAACTGTTTATTATTGGTTCATGATGCAAGAAGTATAGAAATAGAGTTTTCAAAATTACTCTGTTAGATTGCTATCAAGGTTCCTGTGCCTACTGTATATAATAATAAAAAATCAAGTCTTTCATTTTATGTTTAATTTCATTTATCTAGCAATTCATCTTTATTGCATTTTCCCAGTGAATTTATCTATGACAGATTAGAAACAAAAATTTACTGTTCCTTTACTATAGATGGCTTGAGAAGTGCTGATCTCATTGAGCTGTGTCCTTGTGAAATCTATTATTACTCCTGGATGCAACAGCTTGGGTAACTTGGACTGCTTCCCACAGTGCAGGAGGCAAGTAAGCTTGCCATTATTCATGGAGTATTTGGGTGCTGATACCTGAAGGCAGCTGTGGCTGTATGGAAATGTGTATGTATGACAGGCAGCCAAAGGTGCATGTATAGAAATATACCAATGAGCTGACTGTACATCTTATATTCCATTGCCCTCTTTCCCTAACATGGCTGGCTTTTCCAAGAGTAGAAGTATGTAACCAATTCTTAGTCTCTGCAGTTTGGGAAGTAGAACTGTGATCTAGTCAGGTGGAAGTTAATTGGAACTGAGTCATTGTATAATAGAACCCGAGAAGTCTCCAGGCTTCTTGCTGCCAGTGTTCCTAGCATTTTCCGGGTCTTTGTTCTTTTGAAGTTTGGAGATTTGTCTTTCAGTTCTGGAGTTGCCCAGTGTCCTTCTATTATATTTCCTTCTTGCTTAAGTCTTAAATCCATTGCTTGTCACTATAGAAGGTCTTGCAGTTTTAAAGGCATTTGATAAATATTGCCTAATTGCTTTCCAGAAACTTGTATATCAGTGTATACCATTGCCAATGATATATCTTCAAGCATCTTTTCCAGGACTGAATACTAAATGTATACATGTATATGTGTGTGTGTAGATATCTGTCTTTCTAATCTTTGTCATTCTGTCAGGTCAGAAATGAAACCTTATTTAACAGTTTTTTCATATCTTTGAATATTATTGAAAAATTTTGGAGGGGATTAGGTGTCAGAACACTTTTATATGCAAATTATAAAAACCAGATTCAAATTAACTTAGGCCAAAAAAAGAGATTTGGTTAGCACACATTAAATGGAAAGAAAGTGGTGTTGTCTAAAGTCTTGAATTAAGAAGTGTGAGAACCAAGGCTGTGAGGACATGCTTATTGGCTAGCACTTCCGTCCGCTCTGGTGCTCTCACCCACTTGCCATCATACTCTCAGCCTCTCTATGCACCACCCCCACACTGATTGATTTCTTTCTGTCAAACGGTTCTTTTCATGTGGCAGGAGTTTATTGCTGCTAGTAGTTTCACATTCTCCCAGCCTGAGCAGTAGTGGAAAAAGACCTTCTCATTTAATGTTCAGAAGTGCTTTGGTCTTTCTTGGATCACTTTCCCACTCTTTGGATGGGTCACCAGGATTTGCCATGGCTGGATTATTGGCCTATCCTCGGTTAGAATGGTAGAGTAGGACATTGTGGCCAACACACATTAGCAGCACCACTCCCTTCCAGAGTGAAATGAAATGGCTAAGAAGGGTTCCTCTGAAGGCAAGGTATAGCTGGGCAGGCAGAAATGTCCCCTACACATTTAGCAGAAACTCTTGATTTTGAGGAGATTGATTACATGTTGATATCAATGTTTAATAAAGACTAAGACAGCAATGGTATATAGGTAGGATGACCATGTAATTTATAATCCAACCTGGGACACTATGAAAGAAGCTACTACTTATAATTAACAGAATGCACAGTTAACGCTCTTTGAAGAGCCGAGCAAGTGGAAGTAGAGAGAGTACTTGGAATTATTACACTGCTTTCCTAGCCACACATGCTCTTACAATCACCATTGACCACGTGCTAAGAGAAAACAACTTCCTGCCACCAGAGCCAAAACTCAAATGACCAAGATTCAAAAAGGCTAAAGCTACACTGGAAGGAAACATTTGCTCCTTGATAGCTCATTCTCTGGGGAATAACCTAAGGGTTATGAGTTACCGGTGTCACTTATAAAGTTTCACAGTAGAGTAGTGGTTAATGAAAGGCCTCAAAGTCATGAGCCTGATGTAGTTTAAAGTCGTGACTGCCATTCACTAACTGTGATGTTGGCACTTAACCTCTCTAAACCTCCGTGTCTTCATCTCTAGGATGGAAATTAGAATACTGCACATGATTGTGTTTAGATTTACAATGTATATAATATTACTATATGTTTACTAGCTCTGAGATGTTGACTGCTAATATTACCAAAAGAAGTAACAAATGCAGAAGAGAAAGCTATAGTTTGTTTTGTTTTAGCAGGTAGGACCTCCTAGTAAACTTTGGTCTTAAGGGTTCTTTTATCTATCTTTATTTACACAATCTTCTCTTCTGACTTGCCAATTCTCTCCACCCAAGATCCCCACAAAAGTAGACAACATCCCATTTTATGGCCAGGGAGGAGTACCCGAATGTCCCCCATGTGGTTTATGAATGACTTCAGGTTTGTCACTTGTGTCACGGAGGCTTTTCAAAAATGGTTTCAGTATTGGTAAAGGGGCTCTGGTTTACAGGATTTTAATTAAAATTTTTTGTTATATTTTATATTTGAGAGAGAGAGAGAGAGAGAGAGAGAAACAGAGAGAGTACAAGCAGGGGAGAGGCAGAGAGATGGAGACAGAATCTGAAGCAGGCTCCAACCTGTCAGTGCAGAGGCAGACATGGCTCTCAGACTCATGAGCAGTGAGCCCATGACCTGAGCTGAAGTAGGACTCTTAACCAACTGAGTCAACCAGGCGTCCCCCAGGACTTTTAAAGTCAGTATGCAGTGAGGAGTGGCAGTAGATATGGTCCAGATACAGCTCAAGAGGTAAATGTGTTGGGAATTAGGGTCACAAGTAATGGGAACAACAGGGTCAAGGAATGTTATTCAGTTTTTAAGCACAGGGAAAGAAAGAAAGGGAGCTGCGCTGGGGTTACTGTCTAGAGAAAGATAAGAGGGGACAGAATTGATACAGGGAGGAATTACCAGAAGATGGGTTGATAGAGAGGAGAGCAGATGAGAGGACACATATTTCTCAAAGAAGGTAGTGGCTTTTCACCCTTACTCCCTGAAGATCAGCTAAGGCAAGGAGAAGTGGTCATCACTGCACAATGAATCATGCTGGGCCTTGATCTCACTGCCTTAGCTGAGATCATGAACAAAGATGGCTCCTATCAGCACTGGTTAGTGTGTTTCCTGCCCCTGCCTTCCCTCTCACTCTCTTCCTTTGTCTCTCCCAGAATGTTCCAGTGTCTTTACTGAACCCAGAAAACCCCCCAGGAGAACTTGTAGCTATAAAAACAAGCAGAACTGAGCAGAGGCTGCCTTACCAGGTGCATCTGGGCAGCTTGATCTGTGAGTGGATTGGTACACTGGTGGGTATGAATGAGCCAAATTCATTTACTCTGCTTTTGAAAGGTCTACAGACAACTAAAAACTTTTATATTGTTTCTTCTCTAGTCTTAAAATTTTTTTTAACTTTTTGTAATGTTTATTTGTTTTGAGGGAGGAGAGAGAGACAGAGCGTGAGCAGGGGAGGGGCAGAGAGAGAGGGATACAAAATCCAAAGAGGGCTCCAGACTCCAAGCTGTCAGCACAGAGCCTGATGTGGGGCTTAAACCGATGGACCACAAAATCATGACCTGAGTCAAAGTTAGACACTTAACCAACTGAGCCACCCAAGCATCCCTAGTCTTAACTTTATAAATTCAACACTAATCTTATGACATTGGAAGTACACATTGCATTATGACTTGTCAAATTCATTCTTTCTACCAATATGCAAGTTCTAGTTATATACTATGACTTTAATTTACTACCTGATAGTCTTATTTTCAAAGACCTTGTGAAAACAAGTATTTACTCTTTTTTTTTTTTTGAAAGAAATAAGGACAAATAGGGACTCTGGAGGGTAAATGCTAGCCAAACCCTTTTCCAGTTGTATACAAGAAACTTCCATATGTACAAGATACTACTTCAGCTGAACATCAGTATTTTCCATTTAATGTTGACATTAAGAAGAGAGGACTTTTAAGGTTAATGTAGCTCTGCTGTTAGAAACTTTTTCCTACAGAAAACTCCAGGCATGCTAAACTTCCTACAAACTTCTAATGGCTCATTACTGACGCTTGCTTTAGCTTCAAGATTAAAAGTGGTTTTCCCACTGTTAGCAAGCAAATGAATGTCTCTAACTTGACTCTGTTAAAATAGGACACCACTTCTGTCAATATTTTGTTGTAGTAGGAAGAGAGATTATTTTTTTTCATTGATTTATGTAGACAAAAATGGTACCTACTTCCTGTGTCAGTAGCTCTTCGTCAGGGGGAAAAAAGATATTTTTATTTTGTGTCACCTTGCAATATTTGGAAACACTTGTAGGCCCAAGTCACAGCAATTTAAATGTATTACTTAATTAGCAGGAAGTCTAAAGGTAGAGGATCCAGAAAAGGCTGGACTCAACCATATCATTACAAATCCTGGTTTTTTTTTTTTTCTGTCTTTCTGTAATCTCTGTGATCCTTGTTATGTTGACTTTTTAATCTTCTTACTTGTTTCTTCACATCTGGAAGGTGGCTCCCACAGCTGCAGCATGAAATCAGTGCTCCCAAAGTAGAAGGAAAGGGTTGCCCTGAAATTCTGCTCTTGTAACTATCCCTCTCATACGGACACAAAAGTTGCTACAGAAGTCCTCCCAATGGACTTCTGTTTCTGGTCCATTGTCCAAAACAGTGTGAAAAATTTTTTTTCTGCAGTTTAATTTCAGTAGTTTGTTTTAGAGACAAAGCAGTGCAAGAGGCATGGCCACACTTTCCTATTTCCATTAGGCTTAGAGGTAGAAGGAGTGAAAGGCAGATGCACAGGCATTATGATTCGGTTTCCATACTCAAGAGCTGTGAGAACTTAGTTGCTGGACTCTGTTTCCAGGAAAGCTGGGAAATTCTGATTGGGTTCTAGCTCTTTGCAGTGGTCACTATCCCATCTCCTCCTTCCCCAAATGTGGAGGACTGTCCCTCCCACACTGAGCCAGTGTGGCCATCTCATTTACCCTTTTTGGACCTTCTCCATTCTGTTAGCTAGAGGTGGTCATTTCTTGCCCAGGGCTGGGCAGAGAAGGAGTTGTGCTCGCAATGAAGAAGCAAAATGTGTCCCTTTCATATTTTCTCTATTTCACACTATTTAGTTTGCTTTTAAATGGTTTCCTGCCACATTTACTTTGTTGATGCTTCCAGGCTCGCTCCTTTTATTTATCTACTACAATCCCACTGGTGGATCTTAAAGACAAATCTGACTTCATCGTTAGCTTTCTATTTCCTTAGTGTGGGTTACAAGAATGGTCATGATCTGACCCGTGCATATACCTTTCCAGTGTTTTCCCTTCCACACGGCCTGCTTGGTTATTTGTGTTCTCTCTTGTGGCTGTATCTTTGTTCTATTGTCTGCCTAGAAAATCTCTTTCCCTCATCACTTCTCTCTACTCCTTCTCACAGGACATCTTATTCTTGCCCTTCAAAACTTAATGCTTTGGGAAGCTGTCCTTAACATCCTGCCCTCACTAAGCTCAAGAACTTTCTTCTGTCCTTCTGTAGCACCTCAAGGAGTTCTTATTGCTGCCTGTATCTCTGTATTATGATTTATTTGTTCATATAATCCATCTATCTTTGGTACCAGATTGAGCTTTGTGACATTAGGGACTGTCTGACTCATCCCTGCATAGCCTGTGACCCATAGGAGATGCTCAAATTGTAGGTTTTCAATGGCAGAAAAGACAGTTAAGCTTGGTGGACAACAGTGAGGGGGGGGGGAACCATACAAAGGATGATCTAATCCTGTTTCCTAGGAGGTTGGGATAAATTTGAAGTATTTCATTTTCTCTTGTTTCTCAGAATTTTAACATTGTCGGACACTAGGAATGGATTGGGAGAAGAAGATAGGGCTGGAGCAAGGGAACTTTATAAACAAGGGTTATTTGGCAGAATTGACTCTAAACTATTTGGAAAACTCACTGATACAAAGCCAATCTCACAACCATTGTATTTTGCAAATGACCCACTAAGCTGTGTATGCAGACCTAGGCCCTGGTCCTCCCTGTCCTGTGCACAAGCTAGTTGAGTTAGTTATACCTTTAAATTTAAAGGCCTGATAGCCAGTAATTCAGGTGCATGTAGACACAAGTACCTGCCAGAAAGCAGTCCTTTATAAAGCATCACTTGATAAAAGCCCTAAGCCATCTACACAGCTGGTAATACGTCTTGTAAAGATTGTTTTGCCTAATTTTTTTACACCAAATCCTTGATTCTGATATTCCATTATAGGTTACTCAACCCCAGCACCTTGGTATGTAGGGACGAGAAAGCTTCTTTACTTCTGGAATTGAAAGGAAGACGGAGGGATGGAGTCAAAATGGCTAGTCTCATACTGAGAATGATGAATATTGAATATGTCACTTACCATACAATAGACATATTTAAATACAGCAACTGTGACCACTGTAGGATGGGAATCTGATACCAGAGTTGGATGAGAAGCCTAAACCAATGTTAGGAAGGAAGGATCCTTTGACCTACCCTCACCCAACCCTCGCAGATACTACTGCTGCTTCTGTGTTACAGATACGTTGTCTCACATTGTCTGTGGGGAAAGGCCACCACATTCATGTCTCCACTTTCCTTGAAATCCTTACATCTGACATAATCAGGCCCGGTAGTTGGTCTAGTTAAAAAAAAAAAAAAAGTTAGGTAGCCAAATGATGTATTTTAAATGTTTTAAAAATTAAAAGAACAAAAGTCTATCTACTTTCTAGTTTTGTTTTGAGTAGAGGGGGTCAAGGCCTTGTTTCGAGCATGGAGCACTGTTTGATTTTCTGTGTTACTTTTCTTGTGCAAACTTAGTAGGGCACCATCAGTATTTACAATTTTCATTTCTTGAAAGTGGCCAAAGAATTCTGCACTCAGATTGTTATAGAAGAGTTTGGCTCCTTCTGGATCTTTACAGTTTGCTTTCAGTCTTTTACTATTGTGTCTCTAGCACCTGATCCAATAGCAGAATTTTCTTCTCTCCTATTTTGTGACTTGCTTTTCTTTAGCCTTTCGCACAGCATTCATCTTATTCAACTTAGCTCTTAGAGAAAACCTGGGTTTGTCTTGCCCTTGCATTTAAACAATTAACATTTAAATTATTAAGTGATGAGCACATACTGGACTGGCGGAAGGAGAAGTATATAGAACCAGGAGACCGGCATCTCCGGGGTGCTGGCATGCTGCGGCCATCTACCCCTGTGTTTTATAGAGAGCTGATGGTTTTTCAAGCAGTCCTTGGCCTTACATCTGCACATGTTCAAAACTCACTTCACTTAATGGGGTCTTATTCAATTGTTTACTACCTTTATGTGCGCAACAAGATGCCTTCTATCTGCCTTTTTAACCCTGGCATTTTCTTTTGTCTGTTCTCTTGGCTTTGCAGCATTCTTGCTTTAAAAAAATAAACAAAAAACAAAAAAAAAAAACCCTCCACTCTGTCCAGCTATATTCTGTTTTGTATAGAGCACTGTTGAGGAGGATTATATAATCAACCCCTTTGGCAGGAAGAAACATTTTGTGATAAGAGCCTGAAGTGGAAAACGGCCCTTGGAGACATCCTGCTGCCACTCCTATTCATGTTCTTCCTCTTGGGCTCTGCTTCCAGGGGACCGACCCCACCAGAGATGCGCCTTTGTGGAGCATTTTCAGGAGGAAAGTGTGAACAAGTGTGGGAGCAGGATGGGGCAGCAAAAGGAGCTGAGCAGGGCTGTGACTTCAGGTGAAGGCTCACCTCGTTCCCTGGGGGGCTCTGGGCTCCAGAAGGTTTCTTGCCTCGAAGCCACCACTGGGGCAGGGAGTAGGGAAAGAATGTAACTCCCGGAACCACAGATTTCGTCACCTGAGGGCGACCATCTGAAGAAGGTGGCGGTAGCCGAGCAATGTGTGCCTGAAACCTGAACTAGTAAAAGTGATCATAGGGGAGCTGGGCAAGAGATTAATGATCTGCTAATATACAAAATATCAGGTATTAAATGCGTGGCATTTATAAAATAGCGACTCTTGTTGGACCCAAATTATGAGTCTTCCTAGGTTTTCTTGGCTTTACCTATTTTCTGGGCCCTCAACTTGTTGGACAAAGAGACCCCCCCGCCTAAAATCACTGCCCCATTTCTAAATGTCAGCAGCTGGATCTTCCTTCCCGGGGAGGCTAACTTCTGTATGTACACCCTTGTACCCACCACAATGTGAGCTTCAACAACTACAGTCCAGACAGGAGTCTCCAGGGGAAACTCATAGAGGCTGTGGTTTCCCTTGCCCTGGAGTCCCAGACTCAGTGAGGTGTGACCTCTGGCTTTCCTAGTGGCTGTCCTGAGGGATCAGGTGCACAACCAGAGGGAAAATGGGAGTGAAAACCTCATACATGAATTCCTTTTATTTTTTTTCGCTGATGGATTGTTCTGAGGTGCTGTGATTCTGTAGAGGATCCCTGGAGATTGTCCCTTGTGACTGAGCAAGTGGCTCTGTTTTCTGTTCTAAAGTATGGCCAGCAAGACAGCTGTCACCTCCTATCTACTTTCCTCTCTTCCTAGTTTCACTTTTCCTCTTCCTTCCCTCTTCCTGCCCTGCAGCTGCTCCTCTACACCTCCCCCAGAACGTACTAGTGTGCACCTTAACCCAGTGACAAAGACCTACTCCTCCAACCACAACAGTAAAACAGAAACCAAAACAGAACCTGAAACAAAGCACCCCTAGAGATTCAAAGTTTCAACCCAATGTATCCTCAAGGGGTGGATTTTCTTTGTAAAACATCAGGGGAGGTTTTTTTTTGAGTAAAGAGTGGGTAATCCTAAAATCGTTCTTTTGTTCTTGTTTTCATTTTAACAAAGTCAATCCTATTAAAATCTAAGTGGATGCTAAGGAGAAATCCCTAGGACGCTACAAAGAGTTTCCTTTTGTTATGACTTTCATGAATTGGCTCAGAGCCAGGAGCACTTCCAAGAGGCATTGAATTTAAAACCAATACAGAGAAGCCTGTAGCGCCCTGGAAGGAACTGGCAGGATGCAAGGGATGTAAAACGTTCCTTTTTTTTTTCCCAAAGAAAAAAGAGCATTGACTTGCGATGTGGCTCAAGTCCTATTTAGAAAGCAGTTCTGAGGCCAGGACTAGTCTTGAGTGGTACTGATGTGCAGGCTAGAGAATCTGGCTTGAACACAAGTGAAGTGTGTCATTGTCACCCCAGTTAGTGCTGATGGCTGAAGGCAGTGTGGTCTGTAGCTGTCAAGATAGGCACAGGGGTAGTCGTTCTGTTCTCTTTGTTTTATGCTTATAGCATGGCTTCAGTTTTCTCTTCTGTCTGATTAGCCTTAGCATCCGGATTTCTTTTTGCCATGTTCCATTACAGAGGCTGCCTCTCTTTGCCATTCTCCCCCACATCTGGAATGCAGCCAAAACGTACCAGAACAAGATGCTTCTAACATTTGAGCCCTTTTGTAAGGATGCTGATTGCAACTTGGGTGACTTCAGTTTAATCCAAGGTGGAAGATTTCTGCTGCTTGGGGGGAAGGAAATAAATGTCTAAAAATAAAACTTGGGCATAAAAATAGGGCCAGATACTCATTAACTCCCTCACTTAGCTGAATGCTGAAATTATTTCAACAGAACTAAATCAAGCATTTGTGTAGAAGGGGTTCAGTATGTTTTTTTTATGATAAGCGGGCTAGTCTCATTTGTCATTTTATTCAAAAAATATGAATTAATGATTCTCAAGAGCCTAATTCTCAGCTCATGCTGACCCTTGAACTGGAGCATTAGTGTTCACAAGGTTTGTAGAATGTACGTCATGGGTTCTCGTAGAAGAGGCTGGGGTGGCAGGCAGGGCCGGAGGCCAGAGGGCACAAGGCTTGGTAGGCTAGGGTTAAAAATTTGGATCCGAGTATGGCAGGAATCCCAGAGGGATTTAATTAGAAGGATATCATAGAATGATTTATATTTTAAAATTATGACTCTTGGCTGCTGCATTGATAGTGGATTGTAAGGGGTAATCAGCCAGATATTTTAGATATCCAGGTAAGAGAGGATAGTGACTTTGGAAGAGATAGTAATAGCAGAGTCAGTAAGTGCACGGATAATGGAGCTTTATCGAATCCAATAGCAAAAAAAAAAAAAAAAAAAAAAAAAAAAAAAAAAAAAAAAAAAAAAAAAAAAAAGAAGACTGGTAGTCTTTTGGGCAATTTTGTTGTCTTGTTTGGGCTGAGGCAGAGAATGAGATGAAAGTCAAGGGCTCATGTTAATTCTGTGCTACCTACAGGCAACTGTCAAATGGGCAGCTGAATATATGATCTTGATTCAGTAGATGAGTTTGAAAATCCTTCACATACAGATGACATTCAGAGCCATGGAATAGAAGAACTCACCTAGGGAGAGAGTGTAGAAAAAGCATAAGACCTGACAGTTTTCTGTATTGTCACACAAATAGAGCAAGCAGAGGAGGAGGCCCAGTAGCAGATGGAGAAGGAGCAGCAGCGAGGAAGGAAGAACCAGGAGAACGAGTTGGGCTGGAAACAAGGGAAGAATCTTCCAGGAGGGAGGTGACTGCCAATTACAGTGAATGCTGATCTGAGATTGGATAAGAGGAGGACAAATCATATCCACTATTTCTGGCAACAGGAAGTCCTTGGAAACACTGGGAGGGGCGGTTTATGGCAAGTCACACAGACAGAGGCCAGAGTGGTTTGAGGAGCCATAGTAAAGGGGAAATGAGAGTGGCTTTTTAGACAATTATTTCAAGAAGTTGTTAAGAGCTAAGAAATAGGTAGTTAGCTAGCCAAGAGCCAAAGGAGAATATGATGGTGTTTATTCATGTTCTTACAATAGAACTTATTGGGGTATTTTTACTCATGGTACTGATCTAGTGAAGAGAAAACCTAATGATACAGTAGAGGAGGGGATATAAGTGCAGGGACAGATTTATTGCATGTAAAAAATATGAGCTACAGAGCAAAAGCAAAGGGTTTGGCTTTGTAGAAGATGAGCTGGGGAGACAGAAGAAGACACAGCTGTTAATGAGTTGGTTGAATTGATGTAGGGGGTGAGGAAGTATCTATAATAAATTATAATTCATGAAGGCAGAGAGAACATCAGCTGAAAGAGACCTGGGAAAAGGGATGTTGGAAATTTCAAGAAAAGGCAGCAAATATTGGAGTCATTATGAAGAATGAGAAAGTGAAGTTATCTAGTAAGTGAGTGGACATGGGTTGCCCCAAAGTTACATTAAGCAAGGTGGATTTGAGAGAATTATTGTTTGGAAAGTGTTTAATTCTTTTTTTTTCGAGTAGCTTATAAAGGTAAAAATATTATTACATATTTACATATGTTCATGCAGAATATGAGTTTAGTGATTACTTTTAACCTAACTATTCAGAAATAATCTTGTGCTACATCTTTTCATACATTATACATGCAAATACATCTACAGGAAAAAATATAAATGTCTTGTTTTCTTTTTTTAATATTTATTTTGAGAGAGCAAGAGAGAAAGTGAGAGCGAGAGGGAGGGAGAGAGACAGAGGGAGGAGCCTGCTAGTGATTCTATCAGCACATGGGGCTTAATGCAGGGCTTGAACTCATGTACTGTGAGACCATGAGCTGGGGAAATCAAGTCAGACTCTTAACTGACTGAACCACCCAAGTGTCCCTAAAGGTCTTATTTTCATAATTAATACTATTTTACAAGTTTTTGCTTTGCCAAACATTTTATCTACTGCTCTGAGCTATTTGAGTGATAACTTTGTCATATTGTAAATTTATTCTGTTTATTTGTAGCTTTATATGTTTTTGTTGCTTTTCCAATTTTTATGTAACTTTATCTCTATAAAAAATGTATAGTCCTGCTAAAAAAGGCCCTCATCTAAGGCTGTATACATGATTGTTTTCTTCTATTATTTAAAAAGTAAAGATGAAACTATAAGTTATTCTATCAGGTTTTATTTTCATGTGATAAGGGAATAAAATTATATATTTTTTAATTAGAGAGAGAGAAAGAGAGAGCACAAGCAGTGGAGGGGCAGAGAGGAGGAGAGACACCCCACCATGTGGGGCTCAAACCCACAAACCTGTGAGATCATGGCCTGAGGCTGAGATCAAGTGTTGGATGTCCAACTGACTCTACCACCCAGGTGCCCCCTATCTTTTAATAGTTTTAATTATTCTTAAAGCTCATATCCTACAACAAATTTACGATACAACTTTTTAATAGTATGGCTCCCAAATGATTTCTTTTAAATTTTCTTTTAGGGATTTTTAAAACTAATCATATGCTATTCTTTAAGCAAGCTAAGTTTTTTTTTTTTTTTTAAGAATAAAAATTATCTATAATCCTATCAAGAGAAAACCAGTTATATTTTACTTACTTGGTATTATACTATGTGTATACAGTTTGCCATCTATATTTTCCTACGTTTCTTAGTTTTTGAAACATCCATTGTAAACTGTGATTTTAATAACTGCCCTATGGTCTGTACTATTTTTATTATAAGAATGTTTTTAGATTTTTTGTTTTTGTGTGTGGTTATATTTTATTATTTTTATTTTTTTTAACATTTATTTTTGAGAGACAGAGACAAAGCACAAGTGGGGGAGAGGCAGAGAGAAAATGAAACACAGAATCTGAAGCAGACTCCAGGCTCTGAGCTGTCAGCACAGAGCCTGATGTGGGGCTCGAACCCACAAACCACAAAATCATGACCTGAGCTGAAGTTGGATGCTCAATCAACTGAGCCACCCAGACACCCCATGTTATTTTTTATTGTTTTAATGTTTATCTTTGTGAAAGAGAGAGAGAGAGAGAGAGAGAGAGAGCGAGCGAGCAAGTGAGCAGAGGGTCAGAGAGAGAGGGAGACAGAATCTGAAGCAGGCTTTAGGCACAGAGTCTGATACAGGGCTCAAATCCACGAATCATGAGATCATGACCTGATCCAAAGTGGGACCCTTAATGGACTGAGACACCCAGGCACCCTGTTTTTGTGTGTGATTATAAATACCATAGTTAACATCATTGGCACTATACCGAACTGAATTTGTTTTTAGTAGTTTTACTGTAAAACCAATGCATATCCATTCTAGAAAGCTTTAAACATAAACTGTTATCCATAGAACCACTGTAGACCATATACCAAATCTTTATTCATTCAACAGCCATTTTTCAGTACCTACTAGATAGTAGACACTGCTTTAGATGTGATATCTGCTCTGCAGAGTTAACATCCTAGTGCATATTTAGTGACATGTCTGTCACCTATGTGCAGAAATGGGTGTGCTTTTAAAAAAGGATTATGCTACTTACAAGTTACATTGTAATCTGATTTTTCTCCTATAAAATTAAGAACTTCTTTCCATGACTTTGAACCAACCATTACAATATCATCTTTAATAGCTGCAGAAGAATGATTCATATAGATGCACCATAGTTTATTTAATCTCTGATAATGAGACACTTTTTTAATATTTATTTATTTTTGAGAGACAGAATGAGACAGACCATGAGTGGGGGAGGAACAGAAAGAGGAAGACACAGAATCCGAAGCAGACTCCAGGCTCTGAACTGTCGGCACTGAGCCCGATGCGGGGCTTGAACTCAGGAACCGTGAGATCATGACCTGAGCCAAAGTAGGAAGCTCAGCTGACTGAGCCACCCAGGTGCCCCAGATGCTCTCTTATTCTATTCCTGTTTGCATTTGAAATCCATAACATGCATATTTTGCTTGTCTTTGATAGTGGAACTAGTATGACCTCCACACGACAAGAAGGCTCAGGCGGTGATGTCTGTCCTCCTCATCCTTATACCACCTCTAAGTGGATTTCACGATGAGTTCTTTTATAATGTAACCAAGTGTTATTTGTACCACCAGATAGGAACATAAGCACACAATTCGAGGTGGCGGTTTCCTCTGTAGCCATAGCATCGTGAACCTTTCTAAAAGATCACTTGAAGAGAAATAGGAAACAGACTGGAGATCCTGCATGAAGATTAAAAATGGTATTTTCTCCTGTCTACTCTAAAGCTTTTTCTAATCTGTTATCTGCTACCAGATATAAAATCACTAGAAAGGCTAGTTTGATTGACTGGTGATTGATTTTTTTTTTCCCAAGGGTAAGCTTGGTACTTAACACTTAACAGAAAGCATTATCCACTTTGCTTGGTCCTGTCATGGGCATTTTTAAATTATCCATGAGATCTTAGAGGTGTTTAGTAGTAATTAGGGAGGTTGACAAAAACCACTCCTTTTCTTTCCCACCTTTCCGTGTCTTTCTCTCCACATAATACCACATCCCTTTAGCTCTTTGTACGGAAGTAAACTACATCTGAGGGAGAGAAGTAGGACAGAGCAGAGTAGAAGGAGTTCCAGAGGAGCAGGCAGAGGAAAAAGACTGTGACAGGTCCACACGGGCACTCAATTCTCCTGTCTTGGGAAGTCTTGGCCAAGGTCCAAAGGAGTTTACTCCATTGTCTTTTCAGTCCTAATATCCTAAAATCCATAGATAGGGTACACAATCTAGCTACAATGCTTTGTGAAATGGTCAAAGAAACTGGATGCTACCTTCAAGGATTATGAAATTTGGCTAAATATATTTTCTTTGCAAAAACCTTGATTGTGACAAATCCGTCTGCTTTTTAAAGTCAACTTCTGAAGTTAATAGTGAATAACTATATGTATAAATATATATCTCGGGATGATTGGACTTCCACATTTATATCCAGAACACTATTCCTTAGCTGTATTTCATGTGACACATAGGACATCCTGAGAGGTGTCATAAAGCCAAAATACACGAGTCACTTCATTTCCCCTCTTGGAACCCTCCTGCTTGAGATTAAGGTCTGCATATTCCTAACAGATTTCTGAATCCAGCATTGTCTTCTACATACTCCAAATATTTCCTGATGAAACCAAGTTAAGTTTGTTCTATTTGTTTAGGGCCTGCTGACTTGAAGCTAGCTGAATAAACGTTGTTGTTGTTGTTGTTGTTGTTGTTGTTGTAGGTATTAGAAGTAAATAGGTTCATGGAATAAAAATCAACAGAACTCTTTTGTGTATATAATATATAATTGCAGAAACTCTAACACAAGCTTCATGGCTTATTTCTAGTAATCAGACTAGCAAGGTTTCTTGCTAGTATGTATGGTCTTAATTGTCAGGCTGCTGACCCAGGATAGTTCTTCAAGGTGGTCCTGATATGCCCTTGATAGGCACCCATCACTAATTGTCCTTATAACTGCTCTTGATTTTTAAGATACATTTCTTTTGTCTTCTTCAAATCTTGATGATATTAAGGAAGAGCAAATAGTCATTGGAAGACTTGGTGAAGACACAATGCTCCCTTGCTTATTTAAGAGTGTGCCTGAAGTACTAATTCCTTGGAAGAATCAAGAGAGCTATGTGTCCTCACACTAAAAAGACCATGACTATTTGGAAATACAAGATAAAAGATACAAACAGGACTTCCCTCTTTCATAGTGAAATTCACAATGGGAAGGCCTTCTTATCTTTTAGAAGATTAAGCGTTCTGGATGAAGGAATTTACATATGCTACGTGGGAACGGCATCTAGAAACATCGTAAACAAAGTGGTACTAGAGGTGGGAGGTTAGTATGCACAGAAGGTTTTATAAAACATAGCAATAATATCATTCTATGTTTTCCTTAAGTATCTTTTTCTTAATTGAATATGCTATGGGCTACTTTCCAGGTCAATATATACAAATCTACCTCCTTTTTTAAATACATGATATCTCAGAGTGTAGACATGCTATAATTGATACATTCATTCCTCAACTGGTAGATATTCTGGTATTTCCAGTGTTCTACATGTAAAAAAGTGTTGTGATGAGCATCCTTGTATTTAATAGTGGGAAATGATCTGAAAGAAAAGTATCAGAAAATTTTAATACATTACTTTGACCCCTTAGTCTTATCAGCATCTAATATTAATTTCTGCCTATATGCTATCTTTTAAAATGTTGAATTACTGGCTTAATTTTTGTTTTTTAAGTTTAATTTTAACTTATATGCTTTCTTCCTGTCTGTATTAACTTTATTTATTGGGGGGAGGGGCATTTTCTAGCAGATTGTTTAATCCAGCACTTGTTTCATCTGTCTCATTTAGCTGCTTCAGATCTTAACTCAGAAATCTAAGAATCACATGTAAACGAAGAATCAAAAAGGCTCTGGGTTTCTACCTGAAGAGTACAGAGTACTGTATGAGCCCTAGTTTATATTGGTTGCTCACTGAGTCATTAGATTTCTTTCTAGAGTTCTTGCCACAGAATGAAGATTGCTAGTTGCTAAGTATCTGCACATGCTTTTTTCTTTCACTTGTAGATAACCAGCCTGTATCTTAAGTTTCTACAGAGTTTTTGTTTTGTTTTTCCTTTCATAACTGCCAAGTTTTGCTCATAAAGCTTAGCTTTTCATTTCATGGGTATTAAAATAAGTGCTCTACACAGATGGCTTAAACAGAAGCTAATGACAGTCCCTCACATGTCCTTCTTTCTCCCTCCTGGCTTTCATCACACCTGTGATAAAGTATGAAATGAGGAACACAGATAGTTTCTTAATATGCAGTGTGTGCAGTGTTTATCTTCATCCACTTATCACGTAGAAAATGGACATACAGCCATCTCTGAAAACAATATGGAAGTAACTGAGTCGTTGGGTTTTTATATAAATAGTATGATAAATATTACAGGACCAAATTTATCTTGTGAATGTGCTATTGAAAACTCACTGCTGAAACTAACATGGACAAGGGAATGGACAATGAAAGTAGGCTCCTTTGGGCTTTTTGTGTGCATGTGCTATGTCGGAGGTTGGCAGGGAATTAGGATTGATTTACAGAGAAAGAAGGGAGCACCAAAGAAAGAAAATGCATCTGCACCAGTTAGAAGACCAAATGACAGGCCCAGGTCTGATATACACTGGCTATGTTATCTTAGGCAACCATTTTTAAGTCTAAGCACTAGCTCCTCATTGGTAAAACAGAAGTAATTCCTACCTGTTAGGTGTTTGAGTTGAAGGAAAACATTTGGAAAATGGAAAGTAGCAAATCTGTTCATGAATATTACTATATTTCTCAATGATGTGTCCTCTAAATAGGATTTCCTACCTGCATTGTACTTCAAAAGATGAGAAGATACTTGCCTATTAAGTTACAATCTGTGATGTTTGCCGTTCTTTCAACTAAGAATTAATTTGCATTATTGCCTCTCTTTATTCTCTTTACATAGTATTATCACATTAAGCTTTAGCAACAACGCTATCATAGCATGAAGACTTCTTGATACTCCTTCGTCTTATTTATCTAAAAAAAAAAAAAACCCCTAAATTTTGATCAGTCTCTAAATGTATAACTTACTATTGAAGATTAAGAGGAAGAAAAATTAATTTGATATTTCCTATCCAATTCCAAGGAAAAATGTTTTATATTTTAGAAGCAGAGAAAAAAAGATTTTAAGTAAATCTCCATTATATGGAGAAAGTAGAGGTTAACTATCCTTTTTGGGCTTCTGTCCCAAGTTTTGTATTCTCAAAATGCTTGCCAAAAAGACCCTGAATTATGAGTGATTCACCAACTTTACATAATTTCAGTGTTGAAGGTGGGGACACCCAATACTCACTTTTCCAGGCAGTAATGGGAATATGGAAAAGTGTTGAAATGAAAATGTTAATATTAAATTGTAAATACTTTCTATGGAAAATTGTGTCTTCTCACATATATCCAGAACTGAGTATCCAGAAGCATCTACAGTTCCTTAAGCTCAGTGTCATTTCCTCTTGTTGGGGATTCTTTATATGCCAAGTTTGTTGCTCTCAGACTGTGAACCCAAGAATGTGGACTCTTACTCATTTCTGGATCCACAGCATCTAGTAAAAACATGTAAAAATTAAATTGGGAAAACAGCATAGCAAAGGGAGCAATTAATTCTGTTCACTATGGTTGGATATGAATGGGTTGTTAGAGAATATATGCTTACGGAGGTTGCATAGGGCAGAGGTTTAAAAGAAAATTTAGAATTTCCGGAGGATATAGGCATTCCAGGTTAAAAAGCACAAAGCACAAAGAAGTAAATATTGCCCAAATTTTTAGAAGTATAAGTGGTTGAGAGTGAAGCTAAAATAGCAAGAGCTAAGCCTGGAGAGGGAGGCAAAAATCAGATCAAAGGCCTTGGTCTTGCTAAGTAGCTTGACCAGGGTTCTGAAGGAAGTATGGAGCCAGAGAAGGATTTGAGGCATCAGAGACCCAGATTTGCATTTTAGATGGTTCACTTTGGCATCAGTCTTTTGCAGGTGGAGGGTGAAGTAAGTCGAGAGCCCAGGGAGAGAATTCATGGTAATCCACAGAGGTCAGCTACAGAACTGCAGAATAGGAAGGACCGATGGATCTAGATCTGGAGGGGCAAGGAGAATACCTAGCATAGTCTCTGCTCTAACAGAGCTCAGTCCAGTGGGCGCTTACCTCCACATAGTTGGAAATATACTAGTAATGGGCAGGAAAAGGGACTTCATGCAGAAAGAGCAATTAAGTGGTTGAGACCGTTCAAGTAACACTAGGGGGTAGATAGTGGCAAGAGGGGAGTTCTGGGGAACACTAGCACTTGAAGGGTCAGAAGAAGGACACTGAGCTTGAAAGGGTGGTAGCAACATTCTGAATGCTCACCAAAGGGCAATAGGAGTTAGAAACAAGGAGTGAAAAAGTGCTAGCTGGCCCAGCGTTAGGCCTCCTTAAAAGTCTAAACTTAACCTTGGGAAGTGTTAAAATGGTGGTAGCACAGCATTTTCTTTCAAGAAATGCATTTCCAAAGATATTTGTCAAAGACTTTCTAAGTATAACTTAGAATATTCATTTAAAAATTGTATTTTCATTGATGTTTCCTTTTCTATTGTTATTAGATGAACTTCATAAAATGCAGAGTGAAAATGTTGCACTCTAATGAAAACTTGTGAACAGTACTTTTTTTTTTTTTAACTGAATCAAGATTTCCAAAGTGGAAAAGGAGACCTCCTCCATCCTGGCTCACTTTCTGAGCTCCTCACAAGATACAATTATCAGTGAACCTTGATTTTCATGGAACAAAGACCTAAACAGAGTGACTTCTCTCTGACTTTCAAGGATCTTAGTCTTTCAGATAGTGGGGAATACTTGTGTATTATTTCTTCAATCAAATATACCTTACTCACCATCCAAATGCTGCATGTAGTAGGTAAGTTACAAGTAGGGTTGGATAATGGGTTTTGGCTATAGCAATAGAGATTGTGAATATCAAATAGGAAAATTAGGTTGGCATTTAAAAAATAATTTTGATTAGTATTCTTGAAAATGTTATCTATGGTGATATTTTTGGCCAAGATACTTCTTTCAAACACACAAAAGTCCTGCATTGAAAAAAAAATTTTTTTTAACTCCCATAAGATTGCCTCTTCATGGTTTCAGGGCTTCAGAAATGTAGAGGGAATTTACATGATATGGTGACTTGTGTCTGAATATCTTCAATTTCTGCTCACTACTGTGCTTAAACTGTGCTTTAGGACCTGGGATTTGGGGAGTGAGGCTTCAGGCACAGTAAGAAGTTAGAACTGGGGCTCTGATAGATGCAGGGGAAGCCTGGTCTGTGAACCTGGTGGAAACAGTCACCAAGGGACTTTGGAAGCACTAAGTGATGCCTAATTCAGTTCATTTTTTATCTTTACTGATAGTTAAGTTCTAAAAATCTTTATGGAGAGGGGACTAGAAATATTTTAGAGTCATGGCATATGTATTCAGGAAGTTGACTTTCTAGGTGGGCTGGTTGATCCCCTTACCCTTCAGCTATTAACATATCAGAGGAAATCATGGTAGCTCTGTATTATTAAAGATACTTGAGTCAGTTGAATATTTGTTTTAAAAAAATTCCTGTCATTCTAGTTGTGAAAATTAGGGGGAATAACAGATACGGAGATAAAAACAGAGTTGTCCTTAGGTCAAGTGTTCTTCAAATAGAAGCTCGTAGACACTGAGAGACAACACTCCCTTTGTGTAGAGCTGTCATTTTGAGAATGCTGAAAAGTGGGGTGCATTTCAAGTGCCTATTTTTCTCCAAAATAAGAATGTTAGTTTTATGTAAAATACAGTTAAGCTTTCATTTTAGTTTTCAAATGTTGCCTCATTTTGGAGTATAAGGAAAAAAACAGGAAGATATGGTCTGAAGACCACATATGACCCATCTTTCTAATCAGAGATCTAATCTTTAGTTTACACAAAGCAAAGCATCAGGACCATTGCATCTCTGACAAAAGCAGCTTTTCAGGACCTCTCATTCCCAAGTAAATCCTGGCCCATTGAAACTGGAGGAGGATCGTCCCATACTTACTCCCAGGAAGAGGTGTGTACTGCGAGTTACCCTCATGGGGCAGAAAACAGGGCAAACACTACTAGTATCCTCGACATCACTCTTTTGAGGAAACTTGGTTTTCTGTTTTGAATTGCAATTTTCTACTTGTTATCTTGCCCTGGAGATGCTGCAACATTTAAAAAGAAGCCCAGATTTGGGGGCAAGAGGGTTATGATTCCTAGAGTCTAGACCTACTCTATAAAATTGCATGGAATTGAATGGAATTTAGTAATTCTTGCTATATTTTGTGGAATCACTATGTGATGTTGGGCAAATCTTTTTACAGATGGGGGAAGTAAGGGTCATGAGTAAAGTAAGAAAATGCTATACCTTGCAGGACTTTCTTCAGGAGGAAAAGCATACATATGAAAATGCTTTTAAGAGTCAACATTTCTACTTAAATTGCTCACCCTCTATATGGGTATAGAATTTCATAATGACTATATATAAAGTAATGTTCTGCAATCACTAACAATATATATATATATTACTTTATTAATAAAGACTATGCTAATAATGGACATCTGTTATATAGAGTTATTCATTTTAAAGAATAGCTATAAACATTTTTTCATCTTGCATTGGCCTATGTGCTCTAATGCTTGCCCCCACTCTGTGGCAGAACATATATCACAAGATTAGCACAGAACTTAAGGTCTTCAAGTTTCTGCCTTCTGGGTCCTATTTCTTTCAATATTAATTACAAATAGTTCCAACAACAATGCTGAAAAAACTCTGGCTACTCCAGTGATTCTGTGGAGCCTCAAGGACCCGCTATTATCCTGGTGTTCACCTGTCACTACTCAAGACCATGGCTTCTACACCACTCTGCTCCTCACCTCTGTACTTACCCATGTTCCTCTATGCCCCTGTCTTCTTCATGCCAAGGGTGAACTCTGTCCTCCCTTCATCCTCCAAGGAGGATGCTGAGCAGAGGTTAGTCTATAGTCATAATTATCCTTTTGTTAATTCCCTTTACAATATAAAAAATAAGAACTCACAGTGCATAATAGGCTCATTGCCTTTCAAGGCTGCAGACTTTTTCTCCTGTGATACCCACTCCCTACTAAGCCCCAAATTGGTTAATATTCCAGTTTATGCAGGTTTCCCACAATAGAGGCATTGAGACTGTGAGGTATTTATGCTCATGAATGCAGAAATAACTAGTTTTTAAAACAGTAAATAGTAAATGTTTCCTTTGGTAATTTTTCTTCCACTTACAGACTTTTTGTTTTATTTAGAACAGAGTTAAAAAGGAATTACCTGGATAATTATCCTGTCTCTGGTGCCTTTGGTTTTGCTGGTATTTTGCATGTCCCTTATTAAGTCAAGACTTTGCATCCATTTCAGCAGAGGTAGGTATCTCATGATGGAGAATTTGGGCTCTGTCCCTCGGTGGTCAAGTTTAGGTGTATAAAAGATGACCTGCAGCTAACCGTACATGGCTGCTGGGCTTGTAACCAGACCTGAATTTTCTAGAGATTTATTTGTAAAACTTATCAGCAACCTTTGAAAATGCTCCCACATTTCCACCTAACTATTCTACTTCTAACAAGTTTATCCTGAGTTAAATGGTCAAAGATATAACAAGTTATACATTAGCACCTGCATTGCAGCACACTGAAAAAATTTAAATCTGGCATTAATACACAAAATGATCAAATTTATCTTGCATTGAAAACCAGCTGGAATGAAATCAGCCCAAACTTTAAAAATGAATGCCTTTGGAAAGAGTTTGTCCCCTCTGTCTGGACTGGTTTTAGTCCCTGTACTCTGTTTTCTCTTTCTTTGAGCTTTGTCTATGGTGCTACTTCTTTGTCCTTTATAGGCCATTTTATTTTAATCCTTGTTACATTTTTAAAACACTTTTTCTAGAGTTTCTGGGACAAATCTGTGTTACTTACAGTAATTTAATACTTATGGTAATTTAAAATTATACATTAAGATGCCATGGTCACAGGACTTCTTAGAAGACTTTGCTTTTATTGACAGAATTAGACCCAGAAAAAACTTTTTTTAGACCAGGAAACTGGGGTCCAAGTAGTTAGGGACATGAAACAGTCTTATGTATACCTTTTAAGATGACGCTAACTAGTGGCCGAGGGAGATCTAGGCTCCAAGTAGCTCTCTTACTCCGTAGTCTTTCTGAGAAGACTGAGTGTCTTGAGAGGTTACGATATATCTCATGTCCCTTCCTCTGGTTGATAATTGCCCTTTGCCCCCGAGGAAGTTAGGGGATTTGGCCGTAGCAGACACCATTATTGAAGACAAGATTTTTACATGAGACACTGAGCAAGAGTTTCACCAATTCTACCCCTGTGATTGTACTAATTGACAGGCTAGTACTGCCTATCACTTGGTCCTCCTGACCCTCAGATGGCTGGAAGTAAACAAAATGGGAAATCCAAGGCAAGTCTAGTTTGTTCCCCAGATGCAACCTCTGACCTGATACAATGATGATTGTGACTAGATTAGGGTTCACATTACAGAACAGAGGGGCACTACATACTGCTCAAGAATGACATTTTAGTTTCTATGTTGGAAGTGTGCAAAAGTCAAGGCCCAACAGAAAATACCTGGCACACCCAAAACTGTACAAAGGGGAACACATAAAATAGTGCATTTCCCCAGAACTGGGAGCAGCTCATTTGCCAGCAAATTATAAGCTTGAAGGGACAAGGAGAGGGTGTAGTTCCTAAAACCTGGAAGGAGACTGTCATATAAAATCAGATGCCTTGGAGGGCGAATGACTTTCAGTTGAAGGATACAGACAGACCAAGACGACCTTACAAGGAAAGAACTGGAAAAAAAATATGTGACTTTGCCCTTTCTCTGGTCTCTACCTCAACTGGAAGCCAGAGGGAAGACTGTGGAAGGAACTTATTCAGGTAAGCTTCCCAGGGCAGAGAGAAGGCTGGGTTCTGATTCTGGAGGAGCAATCAGGAGGTATCAACAAAAACAACATCAGGGTATTGGCTACTTAAAAAAATAACATTCTGTAGTTCTGTAGTTAGGCTGAGAATGTATTTCAAGCTGTTATACCAATGGCCCCCAAACCTTGCCTACCTTCAGATCCTTGTAGTATCCTATGACCATAGTTCATATTTTCTTCTTTAAATTCCCTTTTCCTAGTATTGTTTTAAAATTTCCTTAGTCTAGGACACATATAAATTATACCAGATTTTAGCAAGGCACAAAAGGCAGACCTTCCTTGGAAAATGGTGTTGTATCCCTTTTCCTTTGCCATCCCTCTGGGCTTAACCATCATCTCTTTGAATGTTATTTTCTACTCTTAACAGTTAGTAGGAATCAGGCCAACAACCCTAAAAAGCCAGGTATTCCTGGCCTGGTTGAATAGCCTTTATCCCTGCTTTGGAACACCTGAATCCACTATGAGAATTTATTGCTCTTTGTAGCTGATGAGGTATTTCTATACTGAATGCATTTTTAGTGATGTTTGTTGGAAGAAAGATATGAAAGGAGGAGTGACTAAGGTGAATCTAATAACATAATTGTACTGAGTTAGGAATAAGAAAGAAGTTGAGTGTTTGCAAAGAGATTGTTTTTAAGTTTTTCTTTTTTCTCCCCGTAGAAAAGTACTCTGTCTCTACTGATGAGAGAGCCAACACTGCTAATGATACAGAAGAAAACAAGGTAAAGTCTAATCCTTATCAAACCATTTATAGTATAAGAATGCTACTGTGAAAAAGTGATTGATTCACATTTCATCATGTAAGACTTTTATGGGGGGGGGGAAGGTGAGAGGAATCATAGGATAACTTAACAAGATAAAAATACAATTAGGACTTTTTCCAAAGTCCAAAATTAAGCAGGTGCTACTTAAATAAGTGGCTGCTCTTTCTCACTGCCTACTGTTATTTATAGAGATATCCAATGGCACTATGCATGATGATGGAAGCATGGAACTGAATATCAGTCAAGAGAAATACAAAGTAGAGAGAAGCAGATTACTGTTTCTGCCCAGATTCAGATGGCTGGCCATCCATACTTTTCCAGCCACTTATAGGCTCCTTAGGTACTGAATTTACTTACAAATTACAGTTTGATTGCAAATTCAGTTACTTAAAATGGAGTTTAAATTTTTTGCTGCTGCACACCTTTTGTGAGTCCATTAATCAGAATATAAATGAGAGCACAGGGTGGGGTAAACTCACTTTTCTACTGGTTAAAAACTCAGGAACTAATCTAGGAGGGAGATTAAAATTGAGACTTCATAACTACTTACAACTGTCTCATGGGTCCCTGATTCCAGATGCAAACAATAGCTCCAGAGCACCCCTCTCCCCCAAACCAAGACAAAACAGTATGATCATTAAATGCTTAAAACAAAAAAGAGTATTATGACATTAACAATGGTCATGTAAAGTCCATTTTTCTTGGTTCTAGGCTATTACAAAACACCCACACAGTACAGGCAATGAAGCAGGACTGTGGTAACATATGATAAGCATCCTTAATATCCAGCAACTTCACTTATTCTCTCTTTACCAATAGTACTACCATTGGAAAAATTTGTTACCATTGTCTTTTCCACGATTACATTTACTCTTCAAGTCCTAACCATCACTCACTGACTCCCTACCTGGATCAAGATTATGAATGCCTGGATGCCAAGGATTCCAATTCAATTAGCCCAAGAGGCCACAGTGGGACTCCCAACAAGATCTTGGAAGAAATTATCACTAAGTGTTGATTGAAAATCTGATCAACTAATGATGGGTGAGAGAGCACATAGAAGCAGAAATCACCTTGGTGAAAAACTTAGCAATTGATACGCTAAGGTATTGTACTCCAGTTTTATATGAATAGTTAATATTAGTTTAACCAACTAAATTTAGTATGGTGAGTCTTGGGACTCCAAAGTCTAAAAATGTCAGTATCTCCAAGATTGCCTAGAGCAAGGGGCCCTATCAACTCAAGAACTGACATCTCTGAGGTTGGGTTATACCTTCCAACACCAGGTTTGCATAGCTGAGTGACATTAACTATGAAGATAATTTGATTCACTCTTCTGGCTCAGTTGTCATATTGTTAATCAGCCTTATAATAAATTTAGATTTCCACATAATTTTTTATGCAAAGACAGAATGGATAGCCCAGCTGACTTGATCGCTTCCCTTTAATTTTAATCAATTTATAAGAAAGAAAAAGTCTAATCAGCATTTTTGTGACTTAAGTTTTGACCCTGTATTTTATAGGAAAAAAAAATCAACCTTGAATTGTATGTTAATGCTACCTGGTCCAATTTTCTCTAAGTGTTTGCTACAATGCTATGACAGGTATTCATCATAAACTGTAAAGTATTGACATCATTATAAAGAAAAATTTTAAATGTCAGTAGAAAATGCTCAGAACTACTATTGTCTTACAGTGATGAGGAGGGACAGAGTGAAAGACTAAAAAGACTAAAGTCAACAAATTCAGGATGGCAGACAAGAATGAACTTGGGTCCTTCAATGCTGTTGAGCCTTGAACTATTCTTGGAACCACCTGTATGAATCAGGGTTGGGTCAGAAAGGCACACTGCTGAGAATGCTAGAATAAAGATTTCTTATATAGAATCAGCCTTACACAATCCTGGGCATTGGTGAAGAAGTCCATGTCAGGCTGTCCCCTCTGCATCTGGGGCTGTACCTCAGATGGCTGTAGGTCAGCTGTGCTAGTGATCAGGAAGGAGAGCTGGATGTGAAGTAGGGATAAACTGAAATCCCTAAGAACAAACGAACTTTTGCCCACACTTAGCCAGCCTCCACACTGGAGCTGAAGGAGGGATCTTCACTGCCAACCCTCTCTTTAGGCCTGGGGTAATATTTGCCAGCTATCAGTGCCTGGGGCCATACCACGACCTAAACAGCATAAAATGAACAGCTGCATCTTTACCACTTCCTCTCAAATGTGGTGAAAATTTCTCTTGTGACCAACTCCAATCCAGAACAAACAGGGAAAGGAAATCCAGGAAATGTACCTCTAGATTAGCTACATTGGCACAATACAAAGCCAGCAGCCCCCCTAACACTATACTGATTGTCTTATATGAGAAGCTTTTTCAGTGTTGAAAAATGCACTGGCATGTAGGCCACCCAGGTATAGATTAGGAGGATTTTCTCTACAAGTTCTAAATGTCTGTGACTATATGTAAATTACAGTGCTAAGAGAAAAGTTGATCAACTCCCACCATTAGGGTCTAAAAATATAGACTTACTGTTAAATGAGTTCAGCAAAATTTGCTAACTTCAGTAATAACAATTTACCAACATACCCTAGACCTCATCATCCATAAATACTATGCATTGAAGTAATATGTATTTTTTAACTTAAGAATTTAAAAGACTCTTATATTATTTAATCTTTTATGTAAAATGTTTACTTGTATTTGAGGACCAAAAAAATCCCCATTAACCTGGGAAGCAAGGATACTCCAATACATTTTCTAATCACCTTGTTTAAACTGCTATTCATGCCACATAAAAAATTTTTTTAATGCTTGTTTCAAATGCAACATAAGTTTTCAGCCATTAAATGATACCATGCTTGTACTTGTCCAACTTCTGTTTTTCATAAGCAAGGACTGCTTATTTTTCATGAGCCTGAAAAACAGAATATGAGTGTCCTGTGAATTCCTGTGGCTTTCTTCAGTGGGGCACACACACCCAGAGCCAAGCCCAGTCCTTTCCAGAGTAAGCAGACCTTCGCCAACTCCTCATTAGCTTCAAAGGGATATGGGGAATTGAGGCAATTATGTGCATTACAGAAAGCAGACACAGGTAATTCATCTGAAGGACGTGCTTGGATACTCTGAATTTTCGGCCTGCCAAGCCTTGCCAGTGAAGGCAGTACCCCCTACAAAATAAAGGGAAAGGCTGTGGCCATATCACCAAATGGCTCCACAGCCCAGACACACAATTCTATCAGAAAACGTTTTCACTTGGTTTATGACAGTTGAGAGATTTTCAGGCTTTCCTTCTGTAAATGGGAAACAATTAGTCATCACACTGCCAAGGATGGTTTTCATATTCATCTTGGGCCTCTCAGAGGCAATTTCTGCTTCACTCATTTTACTTTGTTGGAAACAACTGTGACAAAGTCGACTGTATTACATCTGTTTTGCAGCCCTTTTGACCTCCTGCAGCTGAGTGCAAATGTAGGCTGTGTGAGGCATTTCCCCAGACAAAACTATTATATGCAGCTCGGGGGCAGGCATATTGGTTTATGTCCACCCAAACCAATGCCCTGACCCTCTCAAATTGGGGCCAGGGTTCAAATCTCTTGTGTGGACCTTTGCACATAGGCCTTATCCCCAAGACAACTGTTCAGGCATCAGGAAGAAATTTCTGGAGTGTACCAATGACCCAGGCTTCTCATCTTTAGATCTAATCCTATTCAATACAACCAACTTTTCGATTCTCCTTCAAAAGAGATTATTTTGACCTCCTTCCAGGTAGTATTTTATTATGGGCAACCCTATTTACTTATCATGCAGAGTTAGTAATTTGCTTATAAGAAGACAACCAGGCAGGTACCGCTTTTTTAAAAATGAAAAGGTAGCAATCTGTGCTAGAGACTGTGCTGACAGCTAATGTCTTATCCAATGTTAGTTCATTTCTCCTAAAACTAGACCTCATTTAAAAACCCTTTGTTCCTGGCAAATTTCAGCAAGAAAGCTGAGCTTCCTATGGTTTAAATGTTTGTATGACCCCAAAATTCATCTGTTTGAAATCTCAATCCCCACAGTGATGGTATTAGGAGGTGGGGCTTTATGCATGCGGGTGGAGTTCTCATGAATGGGGTTAGTGCTTTATAAAAAAAAATCCCTAGAGACCTGTTCTTCCCACCCCCCTTCCCCCCCGCCCCCCAACCCTTTCACTATGTGAGGACACGTTGAGAAAAGAGCTATCTATGAGCAAGTGGTCCTCCCCAGATATTGAATCTGCCAGCACCATGATCCTGGACTTCCCAGCCTAAAGGACTGTGAGAAATGTTCATTGTTTATAAGCGATCCAGTCTCTGACATTCTGTTATAGTAACCTGAACACATCCTAACCCCAAGAAGCCCACTGTTCAGTGGTCTTTGTCATGCTGCCACTTTGCTAGTAAAGTTAGGGTAGTAGCCGGTACCATGGGATCAAAAAAGGCGTGTCATGACCCACAGATATGGAAATATCTTTTCCCCTATTTTAGGACAGAACCAGGAATCAAGCTAGAAAAGACAAGTGCATTATTCTCCACTGCCTCAACTTTAAAGCTCACCCCCCAGGTCTCCATACTGATCCAGTATAAAGTCATGTACTTGTCTGCTTAGAAAGACTTCTCTTGGAGTTTCAAACAGATCCATCTATACTTTTTAAATCATCTTTGCTCTCTGGACTTCTGTTTTATAAAGGTGAATCCACGACCTGGAACTCAGAGCCTACAAGTTCACTGGAATTAAGCATTTGGGAAATATAAATACAATGTGTATTCCACCCAAATGCTTAGCACTTAATGTTATCTGGACAAGGAGAATTTAGTAAATAGGGAAGACCTTAAAGAGAAAAAAATAACAAAGAAATTTCTTGTTCTACTTGAACAAGAAAACCCTGGACACACACACTTTAAGAATTAGAACAGAGTTGAATATCTGACATACCTTTTGTGTAAACTCTTTTGCTTTAATTTTGAGTTTATTGACTTGAGATTCTGCTATCTCTGCCCTTTCCTTGGCTTCGTTCAACTCATGTTGCTGCTTCTTATACTTGGAAAGATATTGATTGGCTTGTGCTTCCTATAAAAATAAAAAAATGAAAAATATCCCTGTGCCTACATAGTCATTTTCTCGGCTTTGACATGAGAAAGTTGAAAGATATGTGAAAGGAATATAAACTTCTGAGTATTGAATGAAATATATTTTGTTATGATTTATAAGGAATCAGACTTTCTAGCAGGCACAATATCTATTTTTATAACCATTGTTCTTTGGAAATTTAGAACCTGCTCAGCACGTTCCACTAATTGGATGTAGTATGGTTTTCACAGCCATCTTACATGTTAGAAAAACCACAATCATTTTGCCATTTCTACTTTACCTCTGAGTGAAAGGGGCTTATCTTTAAAATTATATGCCAATAGGTAATTATTACACATAGCAGTGTTTTAGCCCAAATTATATAAATAATCAATTCAAAACCCCTGGTGAGATATTAGGTATATGAATTACATTCTATGTTGCTATGGGTTGGCAACCAGGGTTGGCAAGTACATTTCAAATGATGGCAATTTTGGCCAGAGTTATGTCCAGGCTCATAAAGAAAAAGGACTGTGAACCACATTTATACTCACCCCAAAATTTTGGGGTTAAGGCCCCAGGATGACTATCTGGCCCACAATTTGCCATCCCTATATGACATCATGTTTTTACTTATTTCTTGCAATGCCCACATCTGAGTGTAACCACAAGGCTGAGGGTGAAAGCTCTGGCTCCCTGAAGGAAAAGGTAACAAGTTTTTGAGCATGGGTGATAATTCTAGTTTGAGAAAAACTAGAGAATGAACAGACTTTAAGCTGAGCTGGTCCTCTCTACCAAAGTGCTCATCTATCTTCATTAATCAAAAACAATGGCTGGGAAATCCATGAAGCTCTAATGGTCCCCAGGTACTTACAGCTGCCTCCATTTGCTGCTTGTAACTTTGTACTTTTAGCTGAAGTTTATCCATCAGAGTCTGCATCCTGCTCAGATTTTTCTTGTCATCCTCGGCCTGAAATACATAGGTAGGTATATGAAAGTGAGTTGAATGGTCCAGCAGTCTGCACTGGGAGCAGCTTCATGTGAGAAAATAAAAGTTAGGAAATTTATTTTTTTAACTTATTTTTTTAGTTTTTGAGAGGGATAGGGAAAGAATGAGTGGGAGGAGGGGCAGAGGGCGAGGGAAACAGAATCTGAAGCACATTGGACTGTCAGCACAGAGCCTGACATGGGGCTCAAACCCACAGACTGTGAGATCATGACCTGAGCCCAAATCACATACTCAACTGACAGAGCCACCCGGGTGTCTTGGTTACGAACTTTACTAAACAACTTATTTGAGCTGTGATTTGAAAAATAGGTCTGACTTTACTTATTGTAAAGTTCTGAAAAATTAGCAATGACAGTCACTTCTCCTAAGAGCCCTCCCATCCTAACTAAGCTATACCAGCCTGCGGTTTATCAGTAGGAATGAAGTACCATAACAGAAGCTGTGTGTGCAAAACTAGAAACCAGTCCTCCCCTGCCACTAATCAAACCAACTCTTCCCCTTACACTTTCTAATTGATGCTGGCTTTGGGTGATGGGATTATAGAAAAGGTAAGTCTTCTGGAATTCTGGTGTGGGCATCAGCAGAAAGGAAAATTCTACGAGCTGTGGGGACCTTGGGGTGTACACTCACTGCTTCCATTGCAATCCAGGCTTTGGCTGGACAAAAGAAATCTAGTAAAATAGTGTTTCTCAGCTGTACTCTACAGAGCCCTGGGGATTCTGAGAACTAGGAGGGGGTAGGCACACAGGTAGATAAGTCTCTGCATGTCACCCACTTTGCCATGCCATTTTAGCTAGAGTATCTCCACTTTGGAGCTGTTGCGCTTTCCAAAAGAATATCTCAATTGGCTGATGGTTGAGATACTGATTTTGTTTGTTTATTTTGAGAGAGACAGAGACAGCATGAATGGGGGAGGGGCAGAGAAAGAGGGAGGGAGAGAATCCCAAGCAACCTCTGTGCTGCCAGTACAGAGCCAATGTGGAGCTTGAACTCATGAAACTGGAAGGTCATGACCTGAGTCAAAATCAAGAGTCAGACACTTAACCAAGCAAGCCACCCAGGTGCCCCAAGATACTGATTTAATCAAGACCTGCCCCCTGCTGCTCAAATGATTTTCCTGTTTTCATATTATCTATTTCATAAAATGTCAATACCTTTGGTGACTTTCACAGTCTTTCCACTGACCTTCCACTGCCTTCCACAAACTTCCTCCACTCCAATTAAAGTTATCTCTTATTACCTCACAGTTTTCTTACTTATTCCCTTCTCTGTAAGTTTAGTCCATATTCCCCCTGGACACAGCTGCCAGGGAACAGATAGTAACACCAAGTCTTTCCACAAAAGAGGACTATTTGCTTATCTTAGTAGCTGCAGCCTAAGAAAGGCTTCTAATTTAACAACATCAAGGGGCTGATAGCAATACTTTCCAATGACTGGAAAGTCAGGTAAGCATCATATTCACTCTTGCCCTCTGCCTCACTCCAATTTGCTAATATCCCTCAGAAAGGAGGCTTCTGCACATACAGTGCCCTGGTTTTGTGGCTGCTCCCCATAAAATACCCCATGAAGGCATGACTCTGGTGGCCAGTGGTACTTAAATTTATGAGTCCTATAGGACTGCAATGAAAGGAAATAGTGCTTAGCCAGCTGCCCCCTCCCCCACGATGTCACGTACAGAAGAATACTGAAATGCCATCTTTCTGTAAAAGAGACCAATTCATTTAACTTAGTAGCTGTCATTGAAAAGCTGGCTTCTAATTTAACATATGTCAGTACTCAGAGACTGGGAAGGGTGGTGGGGGTCAAATGTATGCTGTCTTCCCCACTCCAGTTTGCTACTACTGCCAAGAAAGGAGCTTGTGCACAGGTCTGGTGCCCTGGATTTTGTAGCCCAGATGACACATCCTTTGAAAGCCTGGCTCTAGTGACCAGCAGGGCTTGTATTCAAAGGTCCAATGGTATGGCAGTAAACAAAGAAACAGTTATTAAATGACTATCACCCGAAGGCTCAGCAGAGATAAAAGAGACAGAAATGGGCATCTCCTAGTCTTCCCCTAGAAGAAGTTTATATGCATATTTTAAAAGCTCCTACCTGAAGATCCAGGTTCTAATCAGCCTGCAGCTAGGTACTGAGATCCTCCCCTTTTGGATACCAATAGGCTAGGACACCCTAAACTATTGGGAGCCACTATGAACAAAGAAGATTGCTTGGACAATGACAAAGGTTTTGGAAACAACCAAAAGCTAAAGCATTGTTGAACAAAAGGATCGTGTCCTACATGAGACTACTCATTCAAGTCTGGGAGATGTAGCTCTTTTACCTACTGCATAGAAATCAACACAGAAAGTTAAATAAAATGAAGAAAGAGAAAAATGTGCTTCAAACAGAAGAGCAAAATAAAATCTCAGAAAAAGAGATAAGTGATTTACCTGATAGAGTTCAAAACAATGGTCATAAAGATGCTCACCAAGCTCAGGAGGACAATGCATGAATGAAGTGAAAATTTCAACAAAAAGAAAATATAAGAAAGTACAAAACAGAATCACAGTGATGAAAAATATAACAAGTAACTGAAAAGTACAACGGGGTGTTCAACAAAAGACTAGGTGAAGCAGAAGAAAGGATAAATTGAATACACGGAGTGGAATTCATCTCATCAGAGGAGCAAAAAGATAAAGAATGATAAAGAGTGATAACTTAAGAGACTTACAGAAGAACATCAAGTTGACCAACATTTACACTCTAGGAGTCCCAGAAGGAGAGAAAAGGGCAAAAATTTGAAAAAAATAATGGCTAAAAAGTTCCATAACCTGGGGAATGAAACAGACATCCAGGAAGTTCAGAGACTTTCAAATGAAATGAACCCAAAGAGACCCACCACACCAGAACACATAATACTAAATTGTCAAAGACAAGGAGAGAATCTTAAAAGTATCAAGATAAAAACAACTTGTTAACCCCATAGGACTGCATAAGCAGATTTTTCAGCAAAAACATTCCAGGCCATAAGGGAATGGTACAATACATTCAAAGTGTTAATACAATGGAGTACTACATGGCAATGAGAAAGAATGAGATATGGCCATTTGTAGCAAAGTGGATAGACATCGAGGGTGTCATGCTAAGCGAAATAAGTCAGGTGGAAAAGGACAAATACCAAATGTTTGCACTCATAGTCTGACAGAGAAACCTAACAGAGGACCATAGGGAGGGGAAGGGGGAAAAAGAGTTGGGGAGAGAGAGGGACACAAATCATGAGAGACTATTGAATACTGAAAATGAACCAAGGGCTGAAGGGGGAGGGGGAGAGTGGTAAGGGGGTTCTGGTCATGGAGGAGGGCACTTGTGGGGAGAAGCACTGGATGTTATATGGAAACCAATTTGACAATAAACTATTATTTAAAAAAATAAAGTGATTCAACTTTAGGGAACAACAAAAAT
The DNA here is from genome assembly GCF_006229205.1 of Suricata suricatta. Taxonomy (NCBI): domain Eukaryota; kingdom Metazoa; phylum Chordata; class Mammalia; order Carnivora; family Herpestidae; genus Suricata; species Suricata suricatta. The sequence goes on from NC_043704.1 coordinate 55,400,917, forward strand.
AAAAAGTATTAAAAGAAAGAAAGAAAGAAAAAACCCTGCCAATTAAGAATACCCTACTTAGCAAAGATGTCCTCAAAACTGAAAGAGATAAACAGTTTTCCAGATAAGCAAAAACTATAAAGTAATTCAGACCATTAGGCTCCCTTTACAAGAAATGTAAAAGAAACTTCTATAAACTGAAATGAAGGGGCACTAATTAGTAACAGGTAAATGTGTGTGTGTGTGTGTGTGTGTGTGTGTGTATCAGAATAATGTTTATTTGGTGGTGGGTAAATCACATACATCTAGTAATCTAGTATCTACAAAAATAGTAAAAAATAACTTCCAATATCTGTTAATGAATACAAAAGATAAAAATATGTAAATTGTGACATCAAAATAACATAAATGTGGTCAGGGAGGAGAGTAAAAAATGTGGAGCTTTAGAATGTATCCCAATTGAAGTTTAAGATAGACCATTATAAATACAGGTTGTTTCATATAAGCCTCATGGTAACCACAAAGCAGAAACCTATGGTAGATATACAAAAGATAAAGAGAAAAGAATGTAACCATACTACAGAAAATCATCAAATCACAAAGGTGCAAGAGAAGAAGGAAGTAACAACAAAATGACAAAACAGCCAGAAAACTAACAAAATGGCAATTATGTACATTCCTATCAAAAATTACTTTAAATATAAGTGGACCAAAATTTCCAATCAAAAGACAGAAGGGTTTAAAAAAAAAAAAAAAGACAGAGTGGTTGAATGGATACAAAAAGGAAACTCTCTATCTCCTGCCTACAAGACACTCACTTCAGATCTAAAGACATGCAGACTAAAAGTCTGAAGTAATGCAACAAGATATTCCATGCAAACATTAATCAAAATGAAGGTGGAGTATTAGACAAAATGGATATTAAGACAAAGATCCTAATGAGAGACAAAGGTCATTATATAATGATAAAGGGGCAAATTCAACAAGAGGATATAGCATTTGTAAATATCTATGCACCAATATAGGTATATCTACACGTATAAAGCAAATATTAGCAGACCTAAAGGGAGAAATAAACAGCAATACAATAAAAATAGGGAACTTTAATTCCCAATCTTCATCAATATATTATACTGACAGAAAATCATCCAGGAAATATAATCCTTAAATAAAACATTAGACCAGATGGATTTCATAGACTGTATACATTCCAACCAAAAGGAACAGAATACACATTATTCCCAAGCATACATATAATATTCCTCAGGATAGATCATATGTTAGGCCACAAAACAAGTCTTAATAAATTTAAAGGGATTGAAGTCACATCAGGTATCTTTTCTGACCATAACAGTATGAAACTAGAAATTATAAGAAAAAACCCTGGAAAATTCTCAAATATAGGAAAACTAAACAATATCACTAAACAACCAATGAGTCAAAGAAGAAATCAAAAGAGAAATAAAAAAGTACCTTGAGACAAATGAAAGTGGAAATACAACATACCAAAACTTCTGAGCTGCAGCAAAGGCAATTCTGAGAAGTTAATAGTAATAAATGTCTACATTAAGAAATGAATAAAGATCTCAAATAAACAATCGAAATTTATGCCTTAAGGAACTAGAAGGACAAATACCAAAGTTAGCAGAAGAAAGGAAATAACAAAGATCAGAATGAAAATAAACATAGACTAAAAAGCCAATAGAAAAAAACAATGAAACTAAGAGCTGTTTTTTTAAAGATAAAATTGATAAATGTTTAGCTGGATTCATCAAGAAAAAAGAGAAAGGATGAAGATAAAAATAGTAATAAAAGAGGAGACATTACAACTGATCATAGAAACTACTATAAACAAGTATAAGCCAAAAATTGATAACCTAGAAGAAATGAATAAATTCAGAAAGTTGCCAGATTCAAAATTAATATACATATATCTGTTGTTTTTCTAGACACTAAAATGAAGTAGCAGAAAAAGAAATTAAGAAAACAATTCTAGTTACAAGTGCACCAAAAGAATAAAATAACTAAAAATAAACGTAACCAAGAAGATAAGAGGCCTGTACTCTGAACTATAAAATGTTGCTGAAAGTAAATGAAAATAACACAAACAAATGGAAGGATATTCCATGCTCACGGATTGGAAGAATGAATATTGTTAAAACATCCATACTACAAAGACACCTAGGTAGGTCAGTTGGTTAACTGTCTGACTTCGGCTCAGGTCATGATCTCATGGTTCATGGATTCGAGCCCCACATCGGGTTCTGTACGGACAGCTCAGAGACTGGAGTCTGCTTCGAATTCTGTCTTCCTCTCTCTCTGCCCCTCCCTGGCTCACTTGCTCTTGCTCTCTCTTTCTCTCTCACTCTCACTCTCTCTCTCTCTCTCAAATATAAATAAACATTAAAAAAATTTTTTTAATATCCATACTACCCAAAGCAATCTACAGATTCATTCAATAACACTCCTTATTAAAATACCAATAGTATTTTTCACAGATCTAAAACAAATAATTCTAAAATTTGTAGAACCACAAAAGACCCCAAATAGCCAAATCAGTCTTGAGAAAGAATAAAGCTGGAGCCATAAAAGTTTCAAATTTCAAAATGTACTACAAAGCTACAATAATCCAAACAGTATGGTACTGGCATGAAAATAAGCACATAGAGCCACAGAATAGAATAGAGAGCCCAATAATAAACGTACACTTATATGGTCAGTTAGTCTATGACAAAGGCAACAAGAACATACAATGAAGAAAAACAGTCTCTTTAGTAAATGGTGCTGGGAAATCTGGACCACTAAATGCAAAATAATTAATCTGGACCGCTTTCTTCTTAAGTCATACACAAGAATATACTCCAAATGTATTAAAGGCTTAAATGTGAGACCTAAAACAATAAAACTCCTAGAAGAAAACATAGGAAGTAAACTCTTGAATGTTGCCTTAGCAACATATTTATAGATGTGTCGCCTTAGGCAAGGGAAACAAAAGCAAAAATAAGCTTTTAGGATTATGCCAGCAAAGGAAACCATAAATGAAACAAAAAGGCAACCTACTGAGTAGGAGAATATATATGCAAATGATATACCTGGTTAAAGGGTTAATATCCAAAATATATAAGGAACTTATGTAATTCAATGTCCAAAAAACCGAAATAATCTGATTTAAAATGGGCAGAGGACCTGAATAGACATTTTTCCAAAGAAGGCATTTAGCTAGCCAACAGGCACATGAAAAAATTATCAACATCACTAATTATTAGGGAAATGCAAATCAAAACCCCTATAAGATATCACCTTACACCTGCTCCAGGATTGGAAGAATTAATATTGTTAAAATATCCATCTTATCCATAGTAATTCATAGATTCAGTGCAGCCCCTATCATAATTTCAACTGCATTTTTCACAGAACAATTTAAAAATTTGTATGGAATCACAAAAGGCCTCTAACAGCCAAAGGAATCTTGAGAAAGAAGAAGAAAACTCAAGGCATAATGCTTCCTGATTTCAAACTATATTATAAAACTATAGTAATCAAAACAGTATGGTATTGACATAAAAACAGGCACATAGATCAATGAAGCAAAATATAAAGTACAGAAATAAACCCACACATATATGGTCACTTAATTTATGACAAAAGAGATAAGAATATACAAGGATAGCCTCCTCAATAAATGGTACTGGGAAACTTGGACACCTACGTGCAAAAGAATGGAACTAAACCACTTTGTTATACTATACACAAAACTAGTCAAAATTGCTTAAAGAGGGGAGGGAAAAGGGGAAGGGGGAATGATAGAGGAGGGCACTTGTGGGGAAGAGCACTGGGTGTTATATGGAAACCAATTTGAGAATAAAAAAATGGCTTAAAGACTTAAATGTAAGATGTAAAACCTAGAACCATAAAATTCCTAGAGGAAAACAGAGAGTAAGCTCCTTGAAATTGGTGTTGGCCATGAAATTTGGATTTGACATCAAAAACAATGGCAACAGATACAAAAATAAATAAGCAGAACTACAGCAAAAAATTTCTATGCAGCAAAGGAAACCATCAAAAAAATAAAAAAAGAAAAAGAAAAGCCAACCTATGGAATAGGAGGAAATATTTTTAAATCATATACCTGATAAGGGATTAGTATCTCAAATCATAAAGAACTCATACAACTGAATAACAAAACAAAACAGGAAACAAAAAAATATGCTTTAAAAAAGGGGCAGAGGAACAGAAACATGCAAAATGCTTAACATCATTAATTATCAGGGAAATGGAAATCAAAGCAACTATCAGATATCACTTCACACTGTCAGAATGGCTATAATAAAAAACTCAAGAAACAGGTGTTGGCAAAGATGTAGAGAAAAAGGAACCCTCATGCACTGTTGGTGGGAATGCAAACTAGTATAGACACTGTGGAAAACAGTAGAAAGTATCTTGAACAAATTAGAGGACAGAGGAGCTGAATCCCATAATTCTACTACTGGGTATTTATCCAAAGAATATGAAAACACTAATTTGCAAAGATATGTACATCTCTATGTTTATTGCAGCATTATTTTTAATAGCCAAAATATGGAAGCAATCCAAGTGTCCATCAAATGCAGCATGGATAAAGACATATATACACACTATAGATATTACTCAGCCATAAATAAATAAATAAATAAATAAATAAATAAAATTTTGCCATTTGCAACAACACAGATGGATCTAAAGGGTATAATGCTAAGTGAAATAGGTCAGAGAGAGACAAATACCATATGATTTCATTCGTATGAGGAATTTAAGAAACAAAGCAAACAATAAAAAAAGAGACAAATAAAAAACCACACTCTTAAATATAGAGAACAAATTGGTAGTTACCAGAAGGGAGATGGGTAGGGGGAATGTGTGAAATAGGTGAAGGGGATTAAGAGAATGCTTATCTCAATGAGCAGTGAGCAATGTATAGAATTGCTAAATCATTATATTGTACCCCTGAAACTAATGTAACACTGTACATTAATTATGCTGGAATTTTACTTTTAAATTTTTTAAAATTTTATTTAAATCCAAACTAGTTAACAGTGTGGTAATGGTTTCAGGAGTAGAATTGAGTGCTTCATCACTTACATCTGACACCCAGTGCTCAACCCAACAAGTGCCTCCTTAATGCCCATCATCCATTAGCCCATCCACCAACCCAGCACCCCTCCAGCAACCCTCAGTTTGCCCTCTGTATTTAAGAGTCTCTTATGGTTTGTCTCCCTCTAGTTTTTGGCTTATTTTTCCTTCCCTTCCTCTATGTTCATCTGTTATGTTTCAAATGAACAGAGGGTCTGAAGAGAGATTTTTTTCAAAGAAGATATACAAATGGTCAATAGGTACATGAAAAGGTGCTCAACATCACTTACAATCAAGGAAATGCAAATCAAAACCATAATGAGATATCAAAAAGACAAGAAATAGCAAGTATTGATGAGAATGTGGAGAAAAGGGAACCCTTGTGCACTATTGTTAGGGATACAAATTGATACAATCACAGTGGAAAACAGTATGGAGCTTCCTCAAAAAATCGAAAATAGAATACCATATGATTTAGAAATTCCACTCCTGGTTACTGATCTGAAGGAAACAAAATCACTATCTTGAAATATCTCATGTTCATGACAGCATTATTTACAATAGACAAGACATGGAAATAACCTAAGAGTCCATCAACAAATGAATGACTAAAGAAAATGTGCTATATGTACAATGGAATCTTATTCAGCTATAAAAAGAAGGGGTCTTGTCATTTGTAATCCCAAGGACATTATACTAGTAAAAGAAGTCAGAGAAAAACAAATAATCTATGATCTCACTCGTATATAAAATCTAGAAAACCAAACTTACATAAACCAAAAAAGAACTGGTGGTTGCCAAAGGCAAGGGTCTATGGGGGTGGGGAAAATGGGTCAATGTGGTCAAGAAGTACAAAATTCCAGTTGTAAGATAAGGAAGTCCTCAGAATGCATGTTGAGCATGGTGACTATAGTTAACAATATGATGCTATATATTTGTAAGTCAGGAAGAGAGTAAATCTTAAGAGTTCTTAGCACAAGAAAAAAATTATAGTTATGGATGTTAACCAACCTTGTGATAATCACTTCACAATGTAAACAAAGATCAAATTATTACATTGTACACACAACACTAATGCAAGTTATGTGCCAGGTTTATCTCAATATAAATAAATATATAAGTAAATAAATAAAGCTTTAGCCAAGCCATTTCTGGCCTAGAATACTCACCCACCCCACCTAAAAGTATAATCTGACAGTAGATAACTACTCATTTTAAGTTTACTAAGCCAGGGACCAAGATATAAGAAAATGAGACAGGTCAACCTTTTCAACAAAATCTACTCTGTTTTCATCTCCCTATCCCTCTTCCTCCCAGGTTTAAGAAATTTGAAGATTCACAGAATTATGTGTTTATAAGAAGTTCTAAAACCAACAGGTTTAATTGCTTAAAACCTGCAAGTAAATTTTCTGTGAGGTAAAGAAAGCCACAAACAAGAAAACCGAGGAAGGCTGGAAGTGGTTGCTGATGTTAATGAGCTCCTCCCACTTGAAAAGGCAAAGCCTTTGTTAGGCTCAGGCTCACATCTCAGCCCTGAGGCATCACAGCACTGTGATAGCCCCGGTTGCCAGTGGCTCAGATTTCCCTTCAAGCAAAGACCTTGCCATTAAGCAGTGAGGAGGGCACTTACCTGAAAACCTCCAACTTTGGGATCTACTGCAGCATTTACACTGAGATCACCACTCCCCAGGCAGCCCCCGGCCAATAACCGGCCCAAAGATGACCGGGATCTGGCGATTTTTGCCCAACATGGGGCTCCTTTCCAGGCAACCCTTGTGCTGGAGACTGCTCAGAGGGGATGCGCTACAATGTGAAGCTTCTATCCCATCCTCCTTCCTTCACCCTTTCCTTTCCCGGGTATCAGACTCGAATTGTGGTCTAAAGGCTTTCTCTGCCCTGATCTTGCTTGCTCTCCCCTTTGTCTTTTCCAGGTGTTATGTCTGATAAATCTCTTATTCTTCTCAAACCCCATCCTGTCTTCTGGTTCCTGGAGAAGCTACCTCGCACCACATTTTGTTTCCTTATCTCTAAAAATGAAGATACTATATTTGTAATTAGATTCGTAAGGATTAAATAACATCTATACATAGATCCTTGAATATAGAAAGCAGTGGAAGATAAAATGGAGCAGGTGGATGGGAGGGGGCAGAAAGACTGTCTGTACCTGCTAGAATAGTTGTCAGTCCCTTGTCCTACATCCTGCTTTATTGCACATTATTCTAGGTACTGGAGAGAGAAAATAGGATGAGTTTCCAAATGCTAGAGGGACATACAGGGGAAGATAAATGCTCAATGGGGACTGGCCATAGAACCATTGGGGCTGGGGTCACATTTGATTCCCTTTCCAATGTAGTAGGATCTTCCCAGAGGATGTTTCCTAGGAAATGAAAACCGTATTTATGCCCCTTTCAAAATGACATTTTCAGTTGGCACCAATGACGTACTGTCACAAAACACCCTGCCTCATAGTCCTGGTGGTTATTTTGATGTTAAAGGAGCACAGATTGGATTGAGACAGCATCTATCTTGCATATTTCAAAAACAGGTACTGATGTCCAGGCATGTGGAGCGCTCTCTAACGTCTCTTTAAAGTTACAGGGCCTAGCTTAATATCTTGGCGTTAAATAGGTGCTCAATAGGTGTTATCTGATTTAACAGCAGAAAATCATTGCATAATTGAATAGACATACTGTAAGAATTGTGCACTTAGAAGAAATTAAGAGCTACACTTCCATACTAGTACAAAGGGAAACAATAAGGCTATTTCTATGAAGAAACAAAGATAAAACACAATAGAACAAGAATGCATTCTTTGGGACAATGAAAACCAAAAAAGTATAGCCTTCGGCATTTTGTTCTATAATGAACTTGTCTTCGGAGAGGAAAAAAATGTAAGTATAATCCACAGGAAACTGAAAAGAAGAAAAACCCAGACATTATTAACAAGCAGCATGTGACATCCTCTGTGTAGGTGGCTTCCTCACCCCCCTCAAAAGAAAGGTAGAATACACATCTTTCATGCTCCCAAGGTGTTTACTGCCTTAGCCACACATCCCAGGGGCTCACTCCCGAGTGGTTTTGATATAACTAGCATCGTCTAAAGGAGTGTCAGACTAACTCGTCTTAGAAAAGAACTCCTTCTTCAGTAAAGAAGAGCTGTGCAAGGAGCTCATTTCATCTTAATTAGCCCAAGACGCTGCTTCTGAAGTGTACTGCTTTCTTATCAACACTTTCCTTCCCACCGCAAGGAAGGAAGACACTGGCATCTCTAACAACAGCTCAGCCTCAGGAACCAGAGCCGGGACTGGCAGATCTTGCATTCATACTGCCAATGTTGCTGTGAAAGCAGGTGCCCGGAAGGAATTTGCCCTTTCACTGACATAAGCTGTCTAGTGCAGCAGGAAAGGGCTAGAGAGTGATCTCTGGCATCTGTGTTCAACAGCCGGAACACAAGGTGCCTCGTCTGTGCCAGGAAGATGCTGGGCCACAGAAGGGCACACAGCACAGTGCCTCTGCGCTCATGGACTCCATGGTCCCGACCGTTTGAAGAAAAGGGAAGAAAGGTTAGAAAATAAAACCGAAGGTGAAGGATTATATGGTTGCTTTGGAAATGCATTAACTACTGGTAAGAAGTCTTCTCATCTCTTTTTCCTTATTTGCTTGAGACCAATGTTAGTTTCCAAGAAAATAACCTGCGAGCTCCAAGCACCGTATTTAGCAGTGACCACCTGGCACAGGTACCCAACAGGGTCCCCAATGGCCTGGAGTATTTGTGCAACCAGAAAACCGGAGGGAGCATGTCCCCAGCTCTGATGTAGCCGGTGTCCCATGGAACGTGCTGGCCGAGGAGCCACAGCCTTCCTCTGTCAGCCAGTTCATTTACACATTGTTCTCACTCAGCCTCTCACAGGAAGGCATCTTTCCGCGAGCGCCCCAGACGTTATGTGTGAAAAAATAAGCCTGGTATAAATAGCTTTTCACTTCTAATTGCAACTTGCGCTCACATTTTGCTTCCTGAGAGCTCTGAAAAAGGACGGACCCAGAGCACTCATAGCACAGGAGCCCCGGGCCTGCCAGTCCATGTCTACCGCTGAAAGAGCGCACAAAGACGGGGAAGAACAGCCGCAGACATCGGACGCCATTTCAGGCGTGGAGGGCACCTGCTCCAACGCACAAACGGGTGGTAGTTTCCCGGAGTACCTGATAGGTCAGCTCTTTGAGGCAGCGCTCCAGCCTGCGGGCTCCCCTCTGGGCCTCTGCACTGCGGCGGGTTTCATCCTCCAGTTCACCTTCCAGTGCTCGAACCTGCAACAAAACCCTGACCTCAGACCACCTCAGACCGCAGGCCGGCAGCCAGCAAGCCCGGGTGGCAGTGAATCTGCCAGCTGGCCCGGTCATTTGAAACAGACCAAAGTCATCAAGAAAGTTGGGTCTGCTCTCTTTCTGGCAGTGGTTAAACAGGGCGGCCACTCGGAAGACACTGCCTCACCAAAATGAAGGTGGTTGAATTATGTGAGTTTATAAAAGGATCATTTAAACCCTCATCCATGCAGAAATGGTACGTTTCCTGTGAGATTATAAAATTACACACACCCTTGTGTATGAATGTAGGCTAATATACAGAGAATAAACTATATAGTGCACACTTTAGGGATTAGGTCAATGTACAACCTGATCTTAAGTCTCTTCCTCCATGTTCAGCCCTGACTCGCTGAAATCTGACCTTGAGTCTATGTGGCAGATACGTCCCACCCTGCGGGACAGTGCTGTTTTGTGGGAAGGCAATAGTACAGACAATCTGCCTGTAGTGTCACAGAGTCGTCCAGGCAAGGTTAGCATAACGTTCATTCAACAAATATTTTATGCCTACCACACAGGGGATCCCAAGCCTAGGAAGACAGCAGTGAAAAGAAAAAACAAAAATTTCTCCACTGTGTAAGTATACATTTTAACGAGAGGAAACACACAAAGTAAGATATAGAATATGTTTGATGGTGAGATGTGATTTGGGGAAATAAAACAATTAGCAATAATCGTGCCTCACATAAAGCTCATTGGTGACGACCCTGCCACTGTGCAGAGCTGAGAAACAAAACAGAAAGGGGTATAGAGAGTTGCTGGAAGAAGAGTATTGACTGCTCCTTCTCTTCCTCTACCTGTCCACGGCTCTTTTTAAAAACAATTTTTTAATTTTTTTTTTTAAGGAGAGAGAGAGAGCATTAACGGGAGGGGCAGAGAGAAGGAAACATTGAATAGGAAGCAGGCTCCAGGCTCTGGGCTGTCAGCACAGAGCCTGACACAGGGCTTGAACCCATGAACCATGAGATTATGACCCGAGCTGAAGTCGGACACGTAACCCCCTGAACCACCCAGGTGTCCGTGCCTTCTACTTGACACAAATGCTACCTTCTCAATGTGACCTTTTTGACTCCCCTTTTAGACTGCAAAGTCCAATGCTCCAGGGCATGAATGTGCTCACAACGTCTGACCCCATCTCTTACTCACTCCCCCTCCACTCCAGACACACTGTCCTTGCTCTTCCTTAGAGAGGGCCGTCAGGAGTTACGCAAGTTCCTTGTGGACGAAGCCCACTAAAAAATCTACACCCCCGTTGCATAGAAACTTAATACATAATTCTATCATTTGGGATAGGAGACTCTGAGCCCCCCCCTTTAATGTTTTCTCATGTGTGCGTGTGTATGTTTAAGTTGATTTAAAAGCCTCAGGGAAAATCATTTATTATATCAAATCCTAGACATCATATAATTTCACCTGTAAATATTTCATTATATAATCCTAACAAATAATAATATTGTGATTATGGTTTTATGAAAAGTAATCATAATTTCTTAGTATCAGCTGATACTCAGAAGCTCATTGCTACTGAGTTAGCATGGATTCAAGGCTTAATGGTGGAAAAACAATAATTGGAAACAGAATTAAATCCTACAATCTTAAATTTGGATTAGAAATACCAGTATCATTCGTGTATTGTTTTTAATTAGGGAAAAAACACATATTCTAAGGTCTTTAATTTTATACCTATATATTTTTTTTCTCCTACTAAAAATCGTGGTTCTTATACAATCAAAGTTAAATGATTATTGGTTAAAGAATTATATTAATCTTACTGATAGTGTTAATGATAAGACACTGTCATTTGATGGGCACCTGGGTGGCTCAGTCAGCTGAGCATCTGACTTTAGCTCAGGTCATTATCTCACAGTTCACGGGTTTGAGCCTCACGTTGGGCTTTGTGCTAATAGGCGGAACCTGCTTTGGATTCTCTGTCTCCCCCTCTCTCTGCTCCTCCCTCTTTCTCAAAAATAAATAAACATTTGGAAAAAATTTAAAAGATGCTGTTATTTGAAACTACAAGTGTAATTGGCTTTATTCAATTTTTTTTTGTCCTAGATATATTCCCTGAGGGATGTACAAACCACTATGTTTAAAATTCACTAGGGATAATTCTTCTGTGTATGTTTTATGCCCCTCAACCTGATATACAGTTAGCTTCAGTTGTTTCCATTTGTCTTAACATTTTACATATTGGTTTGTTTTATTCTGCTCTTTGATTTAAACATGGTTTTTAAAAAATACTTATGAAGCATGTAAATGTTTTATATGATTTTGCCATCAAAACAACTAAACAAAGTTCATTCAGAAGGTCTTTCATCTCTGTGTTCTTCTCCTATGGTGGCTATTTTTATTGTTTTTTTTTTAATTGTCACCATTTCTTTTTGAAAATATAAAAAAATGTATATATACACCTGTCTTCTATATTACCCGCCTCTTGCACAAAGGCTGTAGACTCTACCTATTGTCTGTGTCTTTTATCATGATCATACTGCTAGATGAGATCTCTGGAACGTATTACAGAAACCTTCCTCAGTCCTTTTTAATCAGCATGATTATATGGATGAACCATAGATGTGCATTAGAATTCTACTGTATGGGTATACCATAAGTGTACAAAAGCAATTTTCAGAGGTCCTTCTGAACCATCAAGTCTCAGTCAAATATTCTTCCTATTCTTCTAGCATTTGTCATCCAACCTGTACATAGTCATTGAAATTGATTCAATAATTTTAAAAATCCTATTTTCAAGATAGATCTTCCTGTTTCTTGTTAAGCTCCCTGAAGGCAGGTGCTACATCATTTCTGTCAGCCCCTCCTACAACTTCACTAAGCATTTCTTGATCCTTGATTTAGTTGTCCCCCTTCCCCCTTTCTCTGGCTGTTAAAAAACGGGCATTCTCTGCAGAGGAAGTAACAGGAACAGAGGCACAGAAGCAAGCCTGCAAGGGTGTATCTGGACATAGGAGGTGAGTCTGGCTGTAGGGTGCCTACAGTTGGCGTGGCTGAATGGGAAGAGATGCATTTTCACTTAACAGAAGGAGGGAAGGTAGAGTTTATCCAGCCTAAAGAAAGTCTTAGTTGATGGCCCAAGGTCAAGCAAGAATGAATGAATATATTGAGATCTGACACTATCAATGATCTAGAAGTACTAACAGCAGAAGTGATGGGAGAGCTAGGTAACATCTGGAAACATATCCCAGGATGATAAGTCCTTGAACTGGGAGTTGTCATGACCCCAGGATGACCCAGACAGACACCTACCCTAGATTCTAGTTTCTGGATTTGCTTTCTACTCCCCATCAGGGCAGTCTGGTCAGCTTCATTCAATCTTTTTTGTAAGTCTTTAATCGTCTGCTCCATATTCTTTCTCATCTTCTCCAAGTGGGCATTAGTGTCTTGCTCTTTCTTCAGTTCTTCTGATATGTTTGCTGCCTACAACATAAACAAAGGGACTGTGATAAGCTGGGAAGCCAACTGACCTTCACATTTCCACCCACAATCTTCAGGTCCTTATCTAACTATTTATCATGCCTTCCTCTGTGTATCAATCTCCTCCCAGTGCTCTGTCCCTAACCTGGGTCACCCTCAAGTTTGTTAATGATATGGCAATCAAGATGACATCAACTACCAGAGAGACTGGGGTGAGGAGTAGCAAAAACACACCAGAGATTAAGTACTGCATGAGTGCCGCACAACACCTGTATTGAAAGAAAGATGACCAACTGAAGCAAAGCTTTGAACTGAATAAAGGCCAGGACCCGTCCTCTAACATCACGCACCAGGAAAAGTATGGAGGGATGCCCACGAGGATCTTTCACATCTCTCTTTTATTATTCTGTGATTCACAACAGCAAACAAATTTAGGCTCCAGGAATTTGGCAGCTACAGATGCTCTCGGTGCCAATAATCCGGCACAAGGAAGGTTAATTCTTGTTTGTGAAGCCTGCTTTTGGCTTTGGCTATGTGTACAAGGGCTTGGTGTCTCGATGAAATTATTAAGAACCGGTTCACGAATCTCTCAGTGCATTTAATGTAAGAACACTGTCCTCCCAGCCAAAGCTTCTCTGTCTATCAGGTTACCAACCATCTGTATAATTTAAGTGTGAGACGTCTGTGCAGATGGTGAGGGCAAAGAATGAATTATGGAGGCAACTCTGGGTTCTCCTATGTGGGGCTGGGACTCAGAGCTGAACTATGTGAGAATTAGAAGGTGGGGGATGAGGTAGTGAGTTCATTTTTCAACGTTTTCAAAAATCTTACAAAGGCACAGTAAAGCATAGTCTTCATAATATGTGACTGTATACATTTCCCAAGCTGAAGTAGAAACTTTTTTATTTTTCTCTATGTAGATTTTCATAAATGTTAAACATATTATTTTTCTTTTGGCCATCAAACATGTTCAAGCTTTCACACACTCTTTTCCATCAGAGATCAGAAGTGTATCTGTTCTCTGCCTCAATACAAAACAGCTGAGTGAGGGGCACTCGGGTGGCTCAGTCAGTTAAGTGCCAAACTTCAGCTCAGGTCATGATCATGGGTTTGAGTCCCACCTAGGGCTCTGTGCTGACAGCTCAGAATCAGAAGCCTGCTTCAGATTCTGTGTCTCCCTCTCTCTGCCCCTCCCCCACTCATGCTCGGTCTCTCTCAAAAATAAATAAACATTAAAAAAATACAAGACAGCTGAGTGACAGGCATGCTTCTCCATTCTTAGAGAGGGCTGGATTATACAGTGACCTGGTGCCCAGGATTTGGTGCAAAAGTTTTGTTTAGTTCCTCAACTGCCAAATAACTCAGGCAAATAGAGACACAAGCTCTTCCCATCCTCTGAATTTTAAAATGACTAATATAAAATCTAATGGAATATCTTGTCTCCCCAGTTCTGATATCCCTTTCAACAAGAGGATCAGCTTCCATTCACACAGCAACGTCAGGGCTGCTGTGTACGGTTGGGCATTTGATGGACCACACAGAGTCACACGACAGGGACCGGTGAGTAGAGGCTGCAGTTAAGTCCGCACTCTCCTCAGCAAGACTGGGACCTACCAGACCTTCCACCTCCCTCTACTAATATTTGTGCTGAGTGTTGCCTTCTGCCCGCTGTGCCCTTTGAGAGAAGTGCTACAGCTGTCCCCAGGGGGTACCTGGCAGTGGCCCTTCTCCAGTTCCCATGAAGTTTCAGTCAAGGCCAGCTGCCGGCTGCCAGTACCAAACTTAGCGCCCTTTAGAAAAAGCACTTCCATCAACAATGTTAAACTTGCAAATAAAGAAACCTGAAACCAGCCCTGAAACCTTCTTTACCAACCTGACGGTGCTACTCAAGCAATAGTATGGGTTGGGAAAAAGTGTTCTTTCCAGACCATCATGATAAAACCATCACAGACTCTAGGAAAATAGTGGTTTGTAAGGACTTACAGAAGAATTGTTTTAGACTCTATAGATATTGATTCACAAGTGGAAAGTGGCTTAACTTAAAAAAAACACAATTCTTCCTTTCATGAGGTTTTGCTTATAGCAGTTCAACTGCTCCTTTTTATTGTCTGAGCCGTTTGGAAGGGAGGAGCTAATTGGCCTAATTTTTCAAAATGGAAAGAGAGAGAGGCGGAGGGGTCAGCTAACCTCCTCCTGGCTATATGGAGAATCAATAGAATTCTTTTTGGCTACAGATTTGCCTCTGCCCCTTGGCTACTGCCCCAGTCAACTCTGGAAGATAGGAACGAGCAGTCAGTCAATGAATGCACCTCAGTGGCTGCCTTCTTGGCCTTCTCTTCTGCATTTTGACACTTCTGCACTGCCTCTTCAGCTTCTTTCTGCATCCTGGCAACATCGGCTTCCAGCTTCTTCTTCTGGCTGAGGAGGCTTGTGTTCTAAAGTAAAGCAGCACTCTTATTAGGCAAGTTGAGACCAGTGATACAAAAGCAAGCTGACAGGTTGAGGACATGCAACAGGAATGGGCTCTGGCCAGAAGAGAGTTCTGTTCTAAGCAGCCATAGTCAGTGAAGCAACCAAGCCCGGGAAGCCACAATGGAACACCCTCCTTTGCCAAAGGCGTATTTGAATGGAAGGGACTTCATCCGTTAGAGGTTCGATATTAAAGACATAGCAGTTTGTCTGAATAAGAAACTAGAAATGGATCCAGGTAATCCACAAGCCCCCAAAATGTGTTTGATTTTCAACTTGTTGAGGAATATGTGGTAGAAGCAAGTGTTCCAGAGCACAAGTAAGGTCAGCTGTGGGAAGCAGGAAGGTGGGGAATAAAAATCAATGTCCAGCATGTTGCACTAGAAAAAATAAAAACAAAAAGGAAAATCCAATTTCCTCTTCATCTACCTCCCTTTCTATCTGACTTTACAATGAGGAGGAGGAAAGTGTAGCTCAAATGAATTTCATGCCCCAGGCCTTGGGAAGCCCCCACCCCGTGGGAGGATTATTGCTGTTCTGGGGCAGGGACTGCCCTAATTCTTTCTTTCCTGGGTTGTGACACTAGAGGTTGAGGCCCCTTTTGCTGCTATTTGGTCCATGTTTGAAGCACAACTTTTCTGAGGGTGTGAAACCTTAGCACAGAGAATGTATATAAAAAGCACAGGCTTCCTATTTTTGATTTCTCTTCATTGTCCTTTTACTTTTCTTTAGCTAAGTGCCTTTCTCTATGGCAGGATTGTACCTTAGAAATAGAAAGAAAGATATTCCAACTTCACGGGTTCTGTTCTGCTTCCTCAGTGGACTGAAGCGTCTTCATCAAGGCTGCCATGCTCTGTCCTCATAGAGAGCTAGGTTCTGTGCCCCTTGCCCCTGCCTGGGATTCTCCCTGGTAGTGGTAGTGGTGGTGGCGATAAGTGTACCTCACTGGACTGTTCTCTGGATGCTCACGGCACGTAACTCCATAGAAACTCTTTCTTTGTAAAGGAAGGTACAAATATAAATGCTGACTTGTTTATACATAGAATCATTTAAAATCTGAGGAGATAATGATCAAAATCTTTTTAAGCTGAATGGCTCTTTAATTGGTTCTTTTTGGGAGGAAGGGGGTTAGGTGGTATGTGCAAAAGGGCAGTCTAGATGGTCACAGTTCAGGTTTGAAAAAGAACACATGTCATCACCCAAGGATAAGTTTGGCCTTGTATGTTTATTCTAGGCCTAGAGGTCTGGGAATGCAGAAAGAACTAAGAATGTTCCATTAAAGACTCATTATGCTGTCAAAAGATTGACAGCATTCTATTAATTGCAAGGTGTCCCCCCACATGATTAAGGTTGGGGAGAGGTCCTGGTGAGCAATGTAGTGTCACCTAGGTGTGCTGGTCAAAGGTTCGTCTCTGGACCAGCATCATTATCTGAGTATTCATTTGATTCTTGGGTCCTACTGCAGAGATTCTGATTCAGTCATTCTGGAATAAGATCTGAGAATTTGCACTTCTGTGTTAGTTTCTGTTATATGCCTAAATTTTCATAAATCCTACCCTAGAGATCAGGTCTCCATGGCCTATTTTTTTGTTGTTGTTTTTGCTTTTTCAAATTCATCTCCTCCTCTCTGTCTGCTTCTGTCCTGGCTGATGTCCTCATCTCTCTCTCTGGGTTAGTGTTTTTTCATCATTTGGGGACCCACTGGTGCATCATCAGTTATAATATGCATGGCAAATGATTTATTACCAATAGCTATTAAGTCCTACAGATAGATGATTACTTTTTAAAAATTCAATAGCCTACTTTATAAAAATCCTGCTCATTGTATTTAGATAAGCTTTCTTGAGAGAGAAGAAAATCTTGAAGTGAGTTAGCCTGCCAGAAATTATGCAAAACATACAGCCTATTTGTTCCTTATCACATGATATCTAAATAGGGTTGTGTCATGCACAATGTTTTGATGGACACAAAAGTCAAACTGTAAGCAAAAACGAATTGCAATGCCTCCCAGCTGGCACATCACTGGCTGATCCTTCCTTTTTCTAGCATTTCTCGGTGGGGGCACAATTGGCATTCCGTGAAGGGCAATTCTTTGTGCAGGGGGATTATCCAATACCTAACACAAATATCGGTATCTCTGAACCCTGCCCACTAAATGTCAGTGGCACTTTCCAGTCACTGTGGCAACCAAAATGACGTTTCTAAATACTCCAGAGTATGGCAGTTCTGTCTATAGTTGTTTTAATCCACCCTTCACAGCAATCACCAGAGTAAACTTCCTAAAATGAAAATCTGATCATTTCACTCTCAGCTACTCAAAATTCTTCAGTGGATCCCCGTTAGCTGCAAGACAGAATTCAAACTGCATCAGCTTTTGACTCAAGGTTCCTGGGGACCTGGCTTTCCCTGCCTCTTAGCATCATTCCTCTGATCTCTCCTGCCCCTACCCCACTATGGTCTATGAGTACAGCAATTTCCCTCAGCAGCCCACATCTCCTCCTCCCCCATGCTTCTGTCCTCGGCTTTTCTCTGACAGGTTGCTTATGTACCCTTCATGACTCTGATTAAGCATATTGTGCATCTAGCTAGGCCTAGGACTGTCAGCGATGGCTTTCTGTAGGGCTGTGCCTGCTCTGACACTATACTCCAGCAGAGCACTGAGTTCCTTACTTGCCTCTTCACTTTTTTAGGACAATAGAAAACATTTCGCATATATAGCACGTACAACTGCTCAGGTTATGGTGAGTGCCCTATAAAATGTTGAATGATCCACTTACTATACACATTTGTTCGAGACACTACGGTTTCCCACTGGTTCTGTGAGAATGGCAAACAATCTAAGAATTCTTGCTTCATGTCACTTACATAACCTTCCACGAGGAGCCAGAGTCCTGACAGCTCATATCTGTCAGCAGCCACTTAGAATTGTTAGAAATCTCCTGGCTCTGAGGCAGGAGCATTTTTTTTTTAATCCTGGGAAGCTGGGAGAACCTGTGGCTTGGAGGGAACAGGAGAAACAGGCCAATGGTTCTGGTACACTAGGAAATGTTCATCTCTCCCAAGCTTCCTGGCTGTCAATGCCCTGAGAGTCCATTGTTTTGGACTCAGTGCTATGGATAATATTGTGTCCCCTCCAAAGGAGATATGCTGAAGTCTCTAAATGTGATCTTATTTGGAAATCAGGACTTTACAGAGGTAATCAAGTTAAAATGAGGTCATTAGCAGGTGTCCAAATCCAATATGACTGATGTCCTTATTAAAAAAAGGGAAATTTAGAAACAGATACTAACAGAAGAAAGATGAGACTGAGATATGTAGAGAGAGTTCCATGTGGAGGCAGGGGATTGAAGTGATGCAAACAGACACCACAGATTGCTAAAAATCACCAAAAGCTAGAAAAAGGCAAGGAAGAATTGACCTGAGATTCAGAGGGAACATGGCCCAGCCAACAACTTGGTTTCGGTCACGTAGTGTTGAATACTGTGGGAGAATAAATTTCTGATGTTTTAAGCCATCCAGTTTGTGGTTCTGAGAGCAGTCCTGGGAACCTAATACATGAATGAAGAGTTTGCCCACTGCTGTCAAAGACTCGCCCTATGCCTCATATGCCGCATCCATTGCCTGACATCGCAACTATTATGGCTCAAGGCTGAACAATAAGTGGAAACCATTGCCTTCACCCAGCTAATCCAGCTAATGGGGAGAGTTTATGGGCCTCACCTGGATATGGAAAAGACTGATTCTCTCTGTGGCCTGTAGGAGCTCTTCCTCCGCCAGCTTGCGCCCACATTCCGTCTGTTCATTCAAGGACCTCAGTTCCTCTAGCTCAGACTGGAGAAGAGAGTTGTGCCTCTCAGCCACAGCCACCTGCTCCTTCAGCTCACTGTTCAGGTGTGTGCTGTCATCTAACTGCACCCGCAGGTCCTGTGAGGGAAAACACAGGCCCGGGGCACAGATTGCTCTGAGTTCAATGGAATACGCACCAGCATGCATGCTCTGAGCGAAACTCACCAATGTAAGCGTGTTCCTGCTCTCTTGAATGTTTAGATTTGTGGTCCTTTTATTACTCAACACAATCTGTCTTTTGGTTTACTTATTTCCTGCCCCTATTATGCAACTTGTACCTGGATTTGAATCTGAAGCTGGCCCAGGGATTTCGTTGTCTCTGACACCTGTCGGTTGGCACAGCTAAGCTGGAGTTCCATGTCACTGAGGTTCCCTTCCACATTCTTCTTCAGCCGTGTCACTTCAATTCTGCTCCTAGTTTCAGAATCCAGACTAGACTGCAGGGAGTCAATAGTGCATTGCTGATTCCTCCTAATTTTAGAATAACATTTAGGGGAAAAAATCATGCACCCAAATTAAGAAAGGTTACCTGCTGTGCATATAATAGTTTAGGAAACAGAAAAAAATTAAAATTCAAGGAAAACTCTGGGTAATTAACAAAATGAGTCTAAGGGTTGTCATTTTAAAAACAGAAGTTGAAGGATTGGGTTAGTGAGCATCATAATAGATTAAGATTCCCAGGCCAACTTTTCACAAGAATCAAGGAAAGTGCCAGGAGAGAATCTTCGTGAAGTTCCAGTGGGACAGCTTGAGCCTTACCTAAGACCCCTTAAGGGAAGGTGTAGGGCAAACACCATTTTTTAGAGTGGGTAAGGATGAAGGAAGGATGCTTTTCCAGACAGCCATAATATTTAAGCTACTTTCAATGGCAAAATATGTCTGAACAAGGCAAGAAAGAGCCACCTAGGCTTAAGTCCCAAGGACAAGCAATACTGCACTAATGGCCTATAGTTGCTTAGCCCTTCTAGAATAGCATGGTTTAGCTTTCTCTAGGAGTTGGAGTATAGTCACGGGTAGGCTGAGAAAACCAACTACTGTGTGAGGATTGAGTTGCTTCAATATTCTTTCATAACAACAAAAACCCTGTGCTGAAACTATATTTGCAAAGTGACAGAAGCTTAGACAATAGATGTGTGTTCAGAAAAACAATGAAAAAATCTAGGGAACTTATGGCAATCAGTTCCCAGACTTCCTGTAGTTAGTTTGGGACTGTGTGACTGAATGCTAACCACTGGATCATGGGCAGAAACGTTTCTAGGCCTCGCCCATACAACACTTTTACTTGTATCATCCAGTACTGCTCTCTTCCTCATCAATGGCAAACTTGGTGGCCACATACAGAAGACTGTGGCACCACAGAGATGAAAAGAACCTGGGTTCTTGAATGACTTTGAAGAATAGTGGCTCACTCTCTAGCCTAGCCTATATTGAACTCAGACACAAAACAAAGATGAACTTTGATAGTTTTAAGTCATCAAGATTTGGTGTTTGTGAGCTATATGCCTTGTCAAGCTCACCCTGTGAAACAGGACTTAGTGCTGGAAGGACAAAACAGACAGGAGATGAGCCTTCCTATTCTTCTTCATCATAGAGTCCATTATCACAAATAGCAAAAATTTACTCATCTTGGATTATAATTATGTTCTGCACTGAAATGTCACTGAACATGTGTCCTGAGCTTTGAGGCCAATTGGGAAGGTATATAGCCCACAGGGGGTAGTTATGAAGCTCAAGTTTCTAATTGGGTAACAGGTGAATGGGCCACTTTTCATGACCAATCCTTCTTCCCATTGGTGGGTGGAAATATCACAAGTAGTTGTGGAAATGTATAGAAGAATGTAAAGCCCAGAGTTAGCACCTCTCCTCTGCTAACCATATGTTCCTGGCCCCTAAAAGTTGAGATCAGCCTCTCATGCTTATCCTTAGGTCCTGGGACTTTGTTCAGCTTCCAGGTCAGAATCCTACAGGAGTACCAGTACATAAAGTTAACTCAGACAGTTATAGCTGAATATGTACCTCCCCATTTATATGTTGAACCCCTAAACCCAAGCACCTCAGAATGTGGCTATCTTTAGAGACATGGCCTCTATAAGAGGTGATTCAGGTAAGATGAGGCTACTAGGTGAGGGCTAATTTAATCTGATTAAGAGAAAATTTGGACACACACAAACACATCAGGGATTCACATGCACAGAGGAAAGACCGTATGACAAGAGGACAGCCATCTGCAAGCCAAGGAGATGCCTCAGGAGAAACCAAACTTTCCAATACCTTATTTTGGACTTCCAACTTCCAGAATAGTGAAAAAATAAATTTATGTTGTTCAAGCCACCCAGTCTGCATTTCATTATGCCAGCCCAAGCAGACTTATACAGTGACCATACTATCCACATCACTAAAAGCTTTAAGACTTTTTTGTTTTATACTGGGGAAATTCATTGTTGCCACAGCTGAATCTCTTTATACAGGAACACTAAAGAATCCCTAGTTCGGTGTCAAAATCCTCTATATAAAGATACATTCTACTTAAGCAGACAATGTTTCAAACTGTACTTTTCTACAGTTGTTTATGACTCTTCATAAGTGCCTGCAGACAGTAGAAAGTGCTATGGTTTGAGAGGCTTGGATATGATACAGGCCTAAAGAATGGCCTCTAGACCATCAACACATTTTATGCATAGTCAAGAAATCTTTAAAATGAAAACTCCTCCAAGTACATTAAAAAAGAAGAAGAAGAAGCACTCAGGACCAGGACAATATAGTAAGAAGTTCTTTCCCCCTCCCCCTTAATGTGAAATGCAATTTGAAAAAAGAAACCAAATGTAAAAAAAAAAATCAGTATAAAAACTTATAACTTGAGGGAAACCATCAACAAAGCAAAACGGCCACCTACCGAATGGGAAAAAATATTTGCAAATGATATATGCAGTAAGTGATTAATATCCAAAATATATAAAGAACATATACAACTCAACACAAAAAATAGTGGCAATGATAATAATATGATTAAAAATGGGCATAGGACCTGAATAGACTTCTTGCCAAAAAAGACACAGATGGACAGCAAACACATGAAAAGATGCTCAATATCACTCATCATCAGGGAGATGCAAATCAAAACCACCATGAAATATCACCTTACACCTGTCAGAATGGCTAAAAAACAAAAATAATGAGCGTTGGTGAGGATATGAAGAAAAAGAAGGTTCCTCTGGCACTGTTGGTGGGAATGCAAATTTGTGCAATCCCTATGAGGAACAGTATGAATGTTCCTTAAAAAATAAAAAATAGAATTACATATGATCAAGTAATTATACTACTGAATATTTACCCAACAAATACATAAACACTAATTCTAAAAGATATGTTTACCCCTATGTTTACTGCAGCATTATTTACAATAGCAAAGTATAGAAGCAACCTCAGTGTCCATCAATAGATGAATGAAGAAGAGGTGATATAGACTTCCAGGGGGAGATGGCAGAGTAGAAAGACCCTAAGCCCACCTCATCCCATGGATACAACTAGGTAATACCTACATTAGTGTAAATAAACCAGAAAACAACACAAAGACTGGCAGAACCAACTCTCCACAGCTAATATTAGAGAAGAGACCATGTGAAAGGAGTAAGAAGGTGAAGATGGAGACATGGTCTGGAGCTAAATGGACCTATGGGACCATCCAAAGGAGTGAGATGCAGAGATGAAGGAACCAGACCTTCACACCAAGCACCCCAGGCATAAGGAACCCATACAGGGAGGCCAAAAACCCTTATAACCTTTGGCTATCAAACTAAGAAGGGCCTGGCTTCACAAGCTCTTACAATTAGGCTTAATACCTGGAACTTTAATAAAAATCAATGACATGGCCTCTGAGAGAACAATAGGAAACTGAACTCACTCCTTAAAGAGACAGCATGACAAGCAGTCCCTCAGAGATACATCATCGAAGCAGCAGTTTGTAAAGTTCTTGGTATATATGGGAAGACTTATTTATTAATCTTCATAAGGCCGCTACTTTCAAGAGTAGGAGATGTAGCTGACTTTCCTAACACATAGAAACAAATACAGAGAGTTAGACAAATAAGGAATAAGAGAAATATGTTCCAAATGAAAGAGGAGGATAAAATCACAGCAAAAGACTAAATAAAACCAAGATTATATGCCTGAAAGAGAATTTAAGGTAATGATCATAAAGATACTCACTGGACTTGAGTAAAGAATGGAGGAACTCAGTGAGGCCCTCAGCAAAAATATAGAAAATGTAAAAAAGAACTAGACATGTAGAGCTCAATAACTGAAATTAAAAATATACTAGATGAAATAGTAGACTAGAGGGGTGTCTGGGTGGTTCAGTTGGTTAAGCCTCCGACTTTGGCTCAGGTCATGATCGCACAGTTTGTGAGTTCGAGCCCTGTGTTGGACTCTGTGCTGACAGCATGGAGCCTAGAGCCTGCTTCCAGTTCTGTGTCTCTCCCTCTCTCTGCCCCTCCCCTGCTCTCTCTCGCTCTCTCTCTCTCTCTCTCTCTCAAAAACAAATAAACATTAAAAAATAAATTTAAACATCTAAAATAAAAAGAAATCGTAGACTAGAGGAAGCAGAACACTCCCTCAACCTGGAAGAGAGTATTGCAAAGCAATCAAGCTGAACAGGAGAGGGAAAAAAAATAAAAATAAAAAATAGACTTAGGGGACTCAACGATACCATCAAATGTAATAACATTTGCATTGTAGAGATTCCAGAGGGAGAAGAGAGATAAAATGGGCCAAAACATTTATTTGAAGAAATAATAGGTAAAAATTTCCCAAATCTGGGGAAGGAAACAGAAATCCAGATTCAGGAGGCAATGGGAGTCCCCAACAAAATCAACCCAAAGAAGTCCACCTCAAAACTCATCATAATTAAAAAGGTAAAAAGAAATTAAAAAGCATTTCAAAATCAGAAAGAGAAAACAGTTACATACAAGGGAAATTCCGTAAGGCTATCTGTTTAGCAGAAATTTTGTAGGCCAGAAGAGAAAGGCATAATATATTCAAAGTGATAAAAGGAAAAACCTGCAAATGACAATATTTGATCCAGCAAGGATATCATTCATAATAGAAGGAAAGTTAAAAAGCTCCCAAATAAAAGTTACAGGCATTCATGACAACTAAACCAGCCCTACAAGAAATATTAGAGACTTTTTTAAGGTTTATTTATTTGAGAAAGAGAGTCCAAGCAGGAGAGAAGCAGAGAGAGAGAAAGAGAGAGAGAATCCCAGATAATGAGATCATGATCTGAGCCAAAAATCAAGTCAGACCCTCAATCAACTGAGCCATCCAGGTGTCCTAGAAATATTCGAGACTTTTTGAGTAGAAAGACTTTAAGTAGGAAGAGTAAGAAAAGTAGGAAGCACAAAATCAGTAAAATTAGGTATATCTATAAAATCAGGGGACTCACAAAATAAAAGGATGTAAAATATGACACCATGTACCTAAAATGTGGAGGGGAGAGGAATAAAGAATAGGTTCAAACTTAAGAGACTGCTATATGCATTTTGTATACAAACATGATGGTAATCACAAATCAAAAACCAGTAACAGAAATGCTAAACGGAGGGGGGGTGGATCCAGGTATATCATTAAAGAAAGCCAGCAAATCATGACAGAAAAGAGCAAGAGAAGAAATGAACAGAAGAACTACAAAAACACCATAAAACAAGTAACAAAATGGCGTTAAGTATATACCTATCAATAATTACTTTGAATATAAATGGTCTAAATGCTCTAATCAAAAGACATAGAGTGACCAAATGGATAAAAAAGCAAGACC
Organism: Suricata suricatta; assembly: GCF_006229205.1. NCBI lineage: Eukaryota > Metazoa > Chordata > Mammalia > Carnivora > Herpestidae > Suricata > Suricata suricatta. Next base: position 55,425,920 of record NC_043704.1, read on the forward strand.
CACCTATTTGCTATTTCATACTGAAAGACATTTACAGATTGAAAGTGAAAGGAGGGTTGTGGCCATGTGGCTCATCTTGGCTGTCATCTCCTTCCTACCACTCCTCTCACTCTACTGCCAGCCTGACAGTGCTGACTACCTATAATGTAGCCTCAACAAGGAGAGGCATACATCCAGCTCTCCTGCATCCACTCCTTCTTATGCCCTGCTCAGACTGATGTAGGTCAACATATACTGCTGAACCAAGCTGCATGTGTGCAGACTCAGCAAGAAGTGCAAAACTTGGGGCCCCAACAGCACCTTCCTGGCTACAGAAAATGGGCTGGTGCAGCAGCAAGTACAGGCAAGAGCAGGCACTGTGCATATGCCGATGTAGAGCCAGGAGACAGCAGCATAATGGACAGTGTCATGTGGGTGGGGACGAGGGCCACTGAAATGTCAGGGCCTGGCCAGGGGCAACCAAACTGGGCACACTGTCTCCTAGAGGTCTCTGGTCCCTCAGGCACCTCTCAGGTGCTAGCTCACACTCCATGGAATTCTGTGCCACGATGTGTGCCAGGCAAGCAACAATGTGTGCCTAGACAAGGAGGACTGGGGCACAAGAAGCACTTCATTTTCATGCCTGTGGTCATGAGCATGTTGCTGTTCTTCTGGTTTTCCGTCTTCTTCAGCTACAGTCTATAGTCTATCTGCCCTGAGGCTTGCCAGGTGCCAACCTGCTCTTCAAGTTCTTTTTCTGGATCAGCTACTGCAACAGCTTGCTCCTTCTGGTCATCTACACTATCTTTAACTAGGGCTTCTAAAGTTCCCTCAAGCAGAGGAGAAGGGACTTCAGGCAGTGAGCTGCATGCCCCACCTATAGGAGACCCTGGATAGCTACAAACAGAGGAGTAGAAAGATGTCGCTCCCCCAAGAGACCCAGGGATGGGTTAGCCTTAAGGGCACAGGGCAGGGCAGGAGCATAGGCTGAGAGACTGTAGGGTGCCTAGGGAGGGAAGAAGAGAGAGAGGTGATCCCACTGCCTTTCCATCTCAGCAAAGGGCTGCTTCTGGGGCTCTGGTCCTGGATCTGGGTCTGGTAGCCCTGCTGAAGTATGGCTGTGATGTCAGCGTCTTAGAAGAGGCAAATGGAACATCTCAAATGGGGAGAAAGTTGCCCCCTCAATACATACCGCTACCCTGATTCACCTCTGAGCAAGGGCTGACTTCCCTAGGACCTGGTAGTGGGGCAGCTGTCTTGGGGGAGGAAAGAGGGCACTGACAATCTCTGGTTCCTGAAAATATTTAAATGTTTCCCAAAAATGATAGACAAAACAGTCAAACTATCTATTTTCTAAATACAGCTTTGTTAAAAAAAAAAAAAGTGAAGGGATGAATAGCATTTATCATGCAAAAGATAAAAAAGAAAGCCAGCATAGCAATACTTATATTGGAGCAAATAGATTTTAAAACAAATACTGTAACAAGAGACAAAGAAGGACTCTATGTAATCTTAACAGGAAGAATACAACAAGAAGAAATAATAATTATAAGTATTTATGTACCCAATACAGAAGCACTCAAATACATAAAACAGTGAATAACAAACATGAATAAAGTAACTGATAGTAATACAAAAATAGTAGGGGACATTCACATCCTACTTACACCAATGGACAGATCATCCAAACAGAAAATCAATAAGGAAACAGTGGCTTTGGATGATACACTGGACCAGATGGCCTTAACAGATATATGCAGAATATTCCATCCTAAAACAGAATACACATTCTTTTCAAGGGCACATGGAACATTCTCCAGAACAGAGCACATATTAGGCAACAAAACAAATTTCAATGAATTCAAAAGGATTGAAGTCCTATCATTCATCTTGTCCAACCATAATGCTATAAAACTAGAAATCACAAGAAAAAAATCTGTAAATAACACAACTGTATGGAGGTTAAATAACGTACTACTAAATAATGAATGGGTCAACAAATAAATCAAAAAGGAAGTTAAAAAATATCGGGGTACCTGTGTGGCTCAGTTGGTTGAGTGTTGAACTTCAGCTCAGGTCATGATCTCCTGGTTCATGGCTTTGAGCCCCACATTGGGCTTTGGGCTGAAAGCATGGAGCCTGCTTCAGATTATCTGCCTCCTTATCTCTGCCCCTCCCCCCTCTCAAAAATAAATAAACATTTTTAAAAATATGCATGGAGAAAAGTGAAAATGAAACACAGTGGTCCCAAATCTTTGGGATGCAGCAAAAGCTGTTCTAACTAAGAAGGACATTTATAGCAATATAGGTCTACCTCAAGAAGCCAGAAAAATCTCAAATAAACAATTTAACCTTACCTAAGAAGCTAGAAAAAGAACAAAACCCAAGACCAGCAGAAGGAAGAAAATAATAAAGATTATAGCATAAATAAACTAAAAAACCATAGAATGGATCAATGAAACCAGGAACTGGTTCTTTGAAAAGGTCAACAAAATTGATAAACCATTAGCCAGAGTCAGAGAGAGAGACAGACAGACAGAGAGACAGGACTCAAATAAACAAAATCAGAATGAAAGAGAAATAACAACCAATACCACAGAAACACAAAGGATTATAAGAGAATGTTATGAAAAATTATACACCAACAAACCAGACAGCCTAGAAGGAAATTGATAAACTCCTAGAAACATGTAACCTCCCAAAACCAAATTGGGAGGAAATAGAAATTTTGAACAAACCAATTATCAGCAATGAAATTGAAATAGTAATAAGAAAAAAAATCTCCCAACAAACAAAAGTCCAGGACCTGATGGCTTTGCAGGTGAATTCTAGCAAACATTTAAAGAAGGCTTCATAACTATTCTACTCAAATTATTTCAAAAAATAGAAGAGGAAGGGAAACTTCCAAACTCATTCTATGAGGCCAGCATTACCGATACCAAAATCAGATAGAGACACTAGAAAAACACAGAACTATGGGGCAATATCTCTGATGAACATAGATGCAAAAATCCTCAACAAAATATTAGCGAATCAAATCCAACCAACCATTAAAAAAGTGTTCACCATGGTCAAGTGGGATTTATTCCTGGGATACAAGCATGGTTCAATATTTGCAAATCCATGTGATACATCACATAAAAAGAAAAAATAAAAACCGCAGATCATTTCAATTGATGGAGAAAAAGCATTTGACAAAGTACAACATCTATTCATGAAAATAAGTCTCAACATGGTAGGTTTACAGGGAACATACCTGAGCATGATAAATAAAGACCATATATGAAAAACCCACAGCTAACATTATATCCAATGGTGAAAAACTGAAAGCTTTTCCCCTAAGATTAGGAACAAGACAAGGATGTCCGTCCTCACCACTTTATTCAACACAGTACTGGAAGCTCTCAACACAGCAATCAGACAACAAAAAGAAATAAAATCATCCATATTGGTGAGGAAGAAGTAAAACCTTCACTATTTGCAGACGACATGATAGTATATACAAACACTCCCCGAAAATACTACTTAAACTGATAAATTAATTCAGTAGATCATAGGATACAAAATTAATATAAAGAAATCCATTGCATTTCTAACAGTAATAATGAATTAATGGAAAGAGAAATAAAGGTTCTGGTCCACTCTCCCCAGGATGGTGAGGATGAGCCTGAGCTGGTGCAAAAGGAGTCCGAGGCAATGGTGGCAGACCCTGTGCCAGCAAGCATCTGAAAGTTGGACCTCACCCTCCAGAGGAAAGCTGGGGGAGGGCCGGCATCAGTCAGATGCTGGAGCTGCAGCCCTGGGCACCCTTCACTGCTGAGCCTGGATGGGCCCTGTGAGGAACTCTGGATTTGGGGGTGCCCCTAACCCTAAGGGCAGGTATCTTGAATGAGCCACTGTGATTTTCATTTAAATCTTTGTAGTCTTTGAAAAAGAATAGAAGAAAAAACAATCTCACTTATAATTGCACCAAAATGATATAATACCCAGGAATGGACTTAATTAAGAAGGTAAAAGACCTGTACTCTGAAAACCATAAAACATTGATGAAATAAATTGAAGAGGACACAAAAAAATGGAAAGACATTCCAGGCTCATGGATTAGAAGAATAAATATTGTTAAAAGGCTCATGCTACCCAAAGTAACCCATAGATTTAATGCAATTCCTATCAAAATGCCAGCAGCATTTTTCACAGAACTAGAATAATCCTAAAATTTGTATAGAACCACAAAAGGCTCTAAAGAGCCAAAGCAATCTTGAAAATTAGGAACAAAACTGGAGGTATCACAATCTCATATTTCAAGATACACTACAAGGCTGAAGTTATCAAAACAGTATGATACTGGCACAAAAACAGATACATAGATGAACAGAATAGAATAGAGAATCCAAAAATAAACCCATAATTATACGGTCAATTGATCTACTACAAAGGAAGCAAGAATATGGAATGTGAAAAAGGCAGTCTCTTCAAAAAATGGTGCTGGAAAAACTGGACAACTACATGTAAAATAATGAAATAGGACCATTTTCTTACACCATATACAAAAATAAACTCCAAGTAGATTAAAGCTCTAAATGTGAGACTTAAAACCATAAAATTCCTACAAGATAGCACAGGTAGCAATTTCTCTGACATTAGCTTTAGCAACATTTTTCTAGATATGTCCTCAGGTAAGGGAAATAAAAGCAAAAATAACTAATGGGACTACAACTCAAAATACAAAGCTTTTACACAGCATAGGAAACATCAACAAAACTAAAAAACTATCTAATGAGTGGGACATTTGCAAATGACATACCGATAAAGGGTTAGTGCTCAAAATATCTAAAAAACTTGAACGATTCAACACCAAAAAACTATTGCCTATCCAATTAAATTATAGGCAAAAGACACGAACAGACATTTCTCCAAGGAAGACCTATCGATGGACAACAGATACATAAAAAGAAGCTCAACTTCACTTATCTTCAAGGAAATGCAAATCAAAACCACAATGCAACATCACCTCACACCTGTCAGAATGGTAAAATCAAAAATCTAAGAAACAGGAAGTGTTGGTGAAGATGTTGAGAAATAGGAATGCTCATGCACTTTTGGTCAGAATGCAAACTGGTACAGTCACTGTGGATAACAGTATGGATGCTCCTCAAAAAATTAAAAATACAATTAGCATATGATCCAGTAATTCCATTACTGGTTATTTACCCAAAGAAAACTAAACCTCTAACTTGAAAAGATATATGCACTTCTATGTTTATTGAGGTATTATTTACAATAGTCCAATTATGGAGGCAGCCCAAGTGTCCATAAATAAGAGAAATGGAGACAGAAGATGTGGTATATACATATGTATATATGTGACTCAGTTTATACTTTACATATGGATATTACTCAGTCATAAAAAAGAATGGAATTTTGGATGGATCTAGAAGGTATAATGGATAGACCTAGTGAGTATAATGCTAAATGAAATAAGTCAGTCAGAGAAAGAATAATAGCACACAATTTCATTTAGATATGGAATTTAAGAAACACAACACACCAACAAAGAAAAAAAGAAACCAAAAAACAGACTCTTAACCATAACAAACAAAGTGATAGTTACCAGACAGGAGTGGGTAGTGAGATAGGGAGATGGGTGAAATAGGTAAAAGGGATTAAGAGTACACGTATCATAATGAACCCTGAGTAATATATAGAATTGTTGAATCACCGTATTGTACACCTGAAATGAAGATAACACTGTATGTTACGTTTTTTTTTAAATTCAGAATTTAAAAAAATTAAAACTTGAAAAAGCTAATGACTTTAAATGGACAGTCAATTCATTAGGTCACTTTTTTTCTCCTGCAATCTTGTTTATCTGTATCAGAGAAATGCAAAATTTTGCTTAATTCTAATACATATGATTTAGCTTTAAAATGATTAACAAGGTATTTTCCTAACTAAATACAATGTCTGAGTATGAAATCGTTATTTCTTGAAGACATGCTAAAATATTTTACTTAGAAATGAGAAGAGACTTAAACATATTCTTCTGACAGAGACTCAGACAATAAATGAAATTAAGTTTGATGTAAATTAAGACCCTGTGTGAAATTTGACATCACCGAGTTCTGAGGAACAGGCCAAATGGAAGGAAAACATGATGGAACATTAAAAATAATGTGTGGACCCATGAGGCCATACAGGCCAGGGTGGGCAAACTCGAAGCTATAAGCCAAATCCAGCCATAACCACTTGATTTCCTATTGTCTACAACTGCTTTCAAGCTACACTACAAAGTTGAGGAGATAGAGACCCGACGGCCTGCCTGCAAAGCTGAAAATATTTACCATTGATGCTGCTCCAATGTTCCCCCAAATATGGCACCTTGGCCTATTAAATATCTTAAGCTCAAAGAGTTTGGGAAAACAATGAGTCAGGAAGATCACTCAACTCTGTCCTTCTTCCCTGAATGTAGGAGATAAACCTCCCATGTGAAAGATACCCTCCCCTGTACAGAAGGAAGGGAGGGTCCCAGAGAGCAGTTTAGGGTCAAGAGGGCTGTATAAACAAACCTTGTTAATTCTTCAGCATTTAAACTACCACTAGCCCAAATCTCTGTGCCATGTCAATTCTTCACAAGTTTATTGTTTCTTTGACTAAAAGGGATAAAACTTCCTGCTGTGGTTGCGTCCCCAGGTCTTCATTCTTTTGTGAAGACTCCCATGTAGATGTAAAAATTCAATAAAATGTGTAGACTTTTCTCCTGTTAAACTGTCTTAAGTCAGTTTAATTCTTAGGATCAGCTAGAGACCCAAAGAGGGTAAGGAGAATTGTTTTCTTCCCCATGCTATCTGATCCTCTACAGAAAGTTTGTTCAACCCTTCCATAGGCGATCAAACCAAAGCAAGCTAATGTGCTTTGACAGAGTCAGGACTTAGTCCCTTATTGGCGAGAATTCAGCGGCACCTCCCTGGCTGTGTCTGAGAGAATACAGGCCAGGTCCGTCCTGGCCCCAGGCCGGTGAGGAGACACTCCCACACTTCAGCATTTCCCTGAACACTCTGAGTTGGAGGAGGGATGACATCTGTGGCCACTGAAAATTCAGACCCAGATGGACAACTTATTTTCAACCCAGTTCTGAGTCTGGACCCAGGTGACAGTTAGGGCTACCAGGGGCCTTCATGGTAGCTGCCATTATGCCTCCTTTTCTGTATCCAGGATGGAGAGGCCCAAAGCCAGACACCCCACCTCCTCCCCTCCCTCCATTAGTGACTGCTTTCTCACCTCCCTACCTCCACCCATGTCAATTAGAACACAGTAGGAAAAAAATGTTTTTTAAAGAAAGAAAGCCCCATCAATCCATAGAAGTTCAGGAAGCCCCGACAAGAATAGCAGGCCCAGCATCTTGCCAACACGAAGTGCTCAAATATGTATTTAACAAGAGAAACATATGATACATATCTCCCAGATGCTCATACTTTTCACCACCGGGCCTGGGGCTCACGGGGATGCGGCCTCCCCAGAGTGGAGGAGGAGTTGAATGAATCACCCAGCTGCAACACAGCACCTCAGGGCTTCTGTCTCCGCCTTGGAGTCTCTTTGGCTTCTCTGGTCCCTTCCTCACAGCCTCCTTCAGTTTCTGTGGCCTTTCCCAAGGTTTACGCAGACACAGGACCTAGAACCTCATCTCACCTTCAGGCCATATTTTCCTCGACTTCTAGAATTTACCTGGCTTCACTTGATCGCTCAGAATCCTCTGCTCTGCTAGTACTTCTCCCTGCCGTTCGTGCAGATTCCTGAGGGCCCCTTCCTCTCCCAGCCGCTGAAGTCAGACCAAAGAGTCAGGTTAAACCAAGGCTTCTGATGCAATCTGCACCGGCACAGAAAGGGTCTGCGAGGGCACTTGTGATATTTTGTAAGATATGCTCATCTCTCCTTTCCGGATGTACCTATTATAGTTATTATGGATCATTAACTAAAACTCCTGACTAGCTCGCCCCACCCTCCAGCCCGCCCCTTTTTTTTTCAGCCCCTCCACAGCCCCAGCCTAGTGGTTCAGCTCTTTCTTCTCCCAGCCCTGGCTGTTTGGATCTCCGGCTTCCTTTGCACTAAGATTATTATAATTGGTGAACTGCTCTAAGACATTCAGATGTACCTGACGAGAGGCAGACTCTCTGAGGATTCATTTTTCCCTAAGCTAGGTCTATTAATAGGCGCAGGGTTGACGTTACCTGAAATGAGGTTGTTTTTTTTAACTGCACAAAGAAACGATCATTTTTGTTCCTCATGGAAGGAACTAGGGCAAATATCAAGGCCTGATGTTTTGCCCTTCATCAAAAAAAATTCTTTTAGACACTGAGTCAGAGCCTCTTAAGTAGACCAGAATTCATCCTCACAGTCAGTCCTAGAGAGGCAAGGGTCCGTGAGTGAGAGCTAGCAAGGATAACTCAAAGCACACAGAGGCCCAAATTTGGCTTGAGTCCTCATTAAAAAAAAAAAAAAAATGACCCCCACGGGAGTTTTGTCTGAATTTGGGCTGTGGGAAAGAAACCAGTCAACTGAATATATTAACAATTTTTAAAAATTATTTTAACAAACATGTTGAAAGCAAGTTGCCCGTGGAAACTCAGACTCCAGTGATTTTCCTCGCTGACATATGGCACTGACTTAATGGAACAGATCAGATAAATGATATAATCACAGTGAATTCCATGTGTTTATAATTGTGCCTTTGATCTATACAGTGTGAAGTGCTTTGCCAACATCAGTTCCCTGATCTTTCTTACCACCTTCTGTGACATGTATGGGGCTGCTTTTATCCCATCACTTCACTGAGACACTAAGAAGTGGAATGTCTAAAGTCATCAGCTTGTTATGATGAAGCTAAGAAAGGAGCCTGCGACCCATGAGTCCTGTCTAATTCAGCTTCCTGACCATTAAGACTCAGCCTCTTCAACAGGGATTCAATAAGCAGCTTAGCTCCTGGCTTCCGCCCCTCTCCAAACAAATGGGTAAAGGTGCAGGCAGGGGGTGTGTGAAAATTTCATTCTGATCTGATGCTAATTTTAATGTACAGCACCACAGTTAGTTCCTCTCCTCCACTCTTCAGTATTATCAGTCAGCTTCTTAAATGCCCAAGAAAGAGACTTATTACAGCCCTTGTACATATAATGTTGCTTTTCTGGTATGTTCTTATGAGTCTCTATGAGAACAGAAACTGCTTAATCATGAGAAAATGCTGAAAACAGACAATAATTTCATAGAGGTGTTCCCTTATATTAATAGTGGTGAGCTTACTAGAAAGATCTGGCATAGGGCTAGACTGGCTAAGTGTCTTTGGGAATGTTCCTGCAGAGGCCATAAAGGCAGCCAAACACAGCATGTTCTGCTCAGTCAAGGACTCTGGGATATGCAAATGTGGCTCATCAAAATAATCTCAGATACCTAAAATTTTCTATTTCTTCATCTTTCTCTGAAAGCTTTCTTTCAAGTTCTGCTTTAGCTTCCAAGAGTTCAAGCTGGAAGCGAAGAATCTTGCTTTCATTACGTTCCAGAGCTCCCTGAAACACATAAATTAAAAGTACTGAGTTAAGTCTGCTTTATGGATATCAACTTTTTTTTTTCTCAAAATGTATGTCACTATTGCAGCTCTCTTTGGAGTTGCTGGGAGGGCTCTAAGTTCAAATCAGGTCCCTGAAGATTGGAACAGGATGAGAGAGACAAGTGACTGCTTCTGTTTGTCACGTCACTTACAGCTTTGACATTCTTAGGGCTCTTGGCTGTAGTTCAAGAACTAGAATTCTAAAGCATTTTTTTTAAATAGAAAAATTCAATCTTGTCTGTGACTATATTTAAACTTTTAAATTCATTACTCTTTCTTAATATAGTTCATCCTCAGGATGAATCAATAAAAGGATCAAAACTAGAACAAGGAAAGTGATAACTCCTACCTGGAATCTTTTATTTAATTCTGGACATCAAGGAGGAACAGAGAAAAAAAGGTGAAAGCAGTCAGAGAACAAAAAACAGGATAGTGTCCAAATATTGTCAAAGGAAGAACAATAAAGGAATTCAGGAAGTACCTGACACATAACACTCAGTGTGAGCCGTCACCGCCATAATTATTAATACTACTTCAAACGGATTGCTTTGACAGCTAGGGAAATCTCTGGCCCCTTTGAGTATTTAAATATAGGCAAGGCAATTACCACCAGGGATGTGATAAAGGTGATTCAAGTTTAAAAGTAGAGCTTTGATTAAACCTTTAATGCCTATTCCAAAGGCACCATTTATATAGCAGTAGAAACAAACAGAACATTCGGAGGGTACCAAGGAAGATGTTTATAAAGGGCCCAAGCGTGACAACAATCTATGGGTCAGTTAACAAGTGGCAGACAGTCCTGAGGGCTGGAGTAGTTTTACAGCCTCTTCTGAGACATGCTTACCACATACAACCAAAAGTAGAAAGTGAAACTGAGTAGCAATTTCAAGATAAAAAGAAGAAAGATGTTAGGAATTTTAATATGCCTTAAGGCCTTGCTGGTGTTCCCTCAACACTACCTTCAATATAAGAGAAAATAAATCAAAAACCAAGGCTTGGATAGCAATTTCCTGCAACGAAACGGGGCCCTTCCTTCAGGGGGAAACTGTCACCTCTCACCCTCTAGAATCTACAGAGAAAGTGAATCTTTGGAGAAGGTGACCTGGGATAATTTGAGTTTTGTGGCTTCAGAAATAATCTGATAAAGATTCTCATAAAGGCTCACCCAGGAAAACAAATAACCCAATTTTACAAATACATGTCCAAGTTGATGAAGCATTCATGGATGCTGCGGAAGATAAAACTGGAGAAAATGCAAATAGAATATAATGCCATCTAGTGGTGGTCAGTGGTATGATTTCTATGGCCTTCTCACCTAGGATGCGCTTCAATACGCAAAAAAGTCTGTATGTTATATCAGACTAAAATTGCCCCCACCCAATCATATCTCTCATTGGCTTGTCATAGTGCCTGAAATTTCTGCCATAAAAATTACTTCTTTACAAAGTCCCTATCCAGGATGGCCAGTGGACCAAAGGGAACAAGTTAATGAAACAAAGTTCACCAACTTTGTTCACCAACCAGCCTTGTTAGGTGACACGACACACCCCAGCAAATAAGAGGATTCTATATGAAATGCAGAAGACCTCAGGGAAACAGTTATTCACAAAAAGGCAAGAGCTGTGTCAAAAGCCATCCACTTGACAACTCTGGATGTGGGGGATATGTATGGGCACATCTTCTGTCTGGCTGGTTTCTTACAGAAATGTAGTGATAAGATATATTTAACAGACATTGCTTGGCATGGAATAGTCCTTTGGGGTCTAATTTTCCATTATCATACCTTCCAAAAGGCTCTGTTGAAAACTGACTGCTTTGCCTTTTAAAACCATCTTCTCAGTTGGAGGGTGAGTGGTGGGGGCTGTGTTTTAAGTACTGGCTGCTTAGTCTACGGGAGGGTCAAGAAGATGGAATTCAGCTATGAGAAAAGAGGCTTTGCAAGGCGCGTTAACTGTTTAGTGACCATGACGGATGATTCTTTTTAGGTCATTCTCTTTGGCATAAAATCTTCTCAGTGGTTCTTTCCATCACTGGCACACACTGAGGGATAAAGTCAGAGACTGCTCTTGAACTTTTAACCCAGAGCACTCAGAACACTCCTGTCACTCAATCTGTACAAAGATGAGCCTTCAGGGCAAATGTTTGAGAACATCACTTTGCATTTCATTTTTAAAACTAAAGGTTTTTAGGGAAAAAGGTGTTTTGGCTGACTCTTTTTAAAGAGAGGAGGAGGCCTGAGGATATTGATTCATTCGACATTGAACAGATATTTGTTGAACCTCTACTACACACCAGTCCAATGTTCCAGGCCAGTGCTTCTCAAATGTCCGTGTAAATAATGCTACGGGATCTTGTGAAAATGCAGATTCAGATTCACCAGATCCGGGGAGAGAACTGGGAGTCTGAACGCCTGACAAGCTCCAGGGCAATGCAGCCCTAAGCAGCTGACCCTTGGGCCACATTTTGAATAGTAAAGGTCTAGGTGCTGAGGATAAATTGATGAATGAGAGACATGGTCCCTCTTTTCATTGCAACAGGTAGATGTACATCTACTACTACTTATCCTGCCCTCTGAGCCTCAATTTCTTCATGAGTAAAACCTAGTTTGCTAGGGTGATTGCATAAAATAATGCATATCCAGCACTGGGCATGGTCCCTAGCACTATAGTGGCTAACACTCGAAGAGGTGTCATTTTGTTGTTGCTGCTGCTATTACTACTAGAAAGCAGATCGCCTGCTTTGTCACAGTGACAAAAACCATCTTTGCTCTCTGGAGGTCATACCTCTGCTTCTTCCAGTGCCACCTGGACTTCAGTCTTCTCTTGTTCAATCCGTTTCTTGACCTTCTCCATTTCACTCAAGTTCTTCTTTCCTTCCCTCACCTGATTTGTCAGATTAGAAATCTCCTCTGGGGAGGGAAGAAAACAAAGTTAGCAAACGGGACCCGTCTCAGACCCATGATATATGGCACAGCAGACTGCTTCCCTGGGACCGTAGTCGTCCCACCCTTGGAAGCTTGATGGCAAGGCCACTACCGGCCCACATGGAACCCTTGTTTAAATTAGACAAAGTCACTCCTTCTTCAATACAGTATTTTGCCACCTGCCAGAAAGTTGCCCACTACAACTGGAGAGGATGGTGCTTCTCAGAGAACTGTGCCATGAACAACCTCTACAACTTTACATGGTGGTCCTTCTTGTCAGAGCCATGTCAGATTCCACCTGGTGGTGCTCTAAGACACAGACCTGAATCCTTACACTTCCAGGGTAAGTGCTCAGCTCTTGACACGAGTGGCTGCCATTTTGTCCACTGCAATTCAACACCAGGATGGGAACTTAAAGCATAAGCTGGGTCCTTGCCTGCCAGAAGTCGACATAGGAGCCCAGATAGACCGAAGAATTCAAAGGGGGTCAAGCACTTGAAGGTTTGTGGCTAGTCTCTCATGAACACAAGTCTCTTGACAGAATAAGGCATCCAGAAGTGACAAAACCTCTACCATTCAGTATTGTTACTGTCATTTCTGCCTCTTCATGGAGGAAACCTTCAGTGACTGAGAGGTGTGGAGTAGGGCCACGTACTCTGGGAATTTCCCACAGTCCTGAGGTGGCAGAAGGAGCTCAAGAGCATGCCTTCTCCTCTGGTTTTGAGACCCCTGGGTGTGATGTGATGCAATGTGAGATGACGTGATGTGACAAGAGGTTTGAAAAGTTACAAAGCCTTAGGGCACCTGGACCTTGGCTCAGGTCATGATCGCACAGTTTGTAGGTTTGAGCCCCATGTCAGACTCTGTGCTGACAGCTCAGAGCCCGGAGTATGATCTGGATTCTGTGTCTCCCTCACTATCTGCCCTTCCTCCCACCCTCTCTGATCTCTCTTTCTCTCAAGAAAACAACCAACCAACCAAACAAACAAAAAAAACCTTAAAGCAAATTAGAAAAAAAAGAAAAAAAAAAGAAAAACTACAAAACCAAGTCCTTTAGATGGCAATTCTTATGTAATAAATCCCAAAAGAGCACTCAGGGCCGTGGTTCTCCATACCTCCAAATCGCCTGGTGAGCTTGTGAAAAAGACTTCTGCCCAAGCCCCACCCCAAAGCAAGTGTGGTCCCCAGACCAGCAGCACTGGCCTCACCGGCAATTTGTTAGAAATGCAGATTCTCAGACCCCATCCTAGACCCAGTGAATCAGAAACTCTGGGGGAAGGGCCCAGCCATCTATTTTAACAAGCCCTCCAGGTGGCCTGGATGCCTGCTAAAGGTTTCTAACCACTGTCCCAGCACCTGTCACATGCTGCGGCAGTGACCTTATCATGGACTCTGTGGGCCAACAGGGAGGCAACATTCATCGATGCCTCCAATAGTAATGAACTTGCTCCCAGGGCATCTCAGGGTTTTAATGCGCATCCCTGATGGTGCTGGTGTAAGTTGGCAGTCACTTTGAAAGGCTGCTTGGCAGTATCTCAAAATTTAGAAGTTCATTCCTTTAACCCAGCCGTTTTGTTTCTAGGAATCTACCCCTACTGAAATATTATTACATGTCCACAAATATATGTGCAGCACGTACACTATAGTACTACTTATAATTGTGAAAAATCATTTCTAAACTGAACAAGGTCTCATTAAATAAGCATTTACCATTGTTATTATAAAACACTATGGAACTATTAGCAATCATGCAGCAGGTCTTTGCACAAACATGCAAAGAGCATCACAAGACACGTGGAAGGTGGCGTATGCTGGAGTCAGGCTGGCTGGGCCCAAATCTCAGATCTGCTTTTGATCAACTGCGAACTTGGACCAGTTCTTAATCTTACATGATTTAACATAATCTGTATTTTACAGACAAAGAAGCTAACATAAAGGACTGAGAATTAAATAATGAATGGATACATACACAACAGAGTCTGGCACATAGTGTACCTATAGAAATATTTTTTAAATTAGAAAATATACTGACAAATGTAAAAAAGAGAAAAGGTGTCAAATACTGTGTAATTTGAATAGTACTCGCATGAATATATGCATGGGAAATCTCGGTAAAGAGAACTGATATGAATGATAAAGAAATTCTTAATAGTGGCTTTCTTGACAGAGGGAACCTAGGGCTCAGGTCAGAAAGCAATCCTTTTTCAGGGCACCTGGGTGGCTCAGTTGGTTAAGCCTCTGACTTCGGCTCAGGTCATGATCTCGCAGTTCATAGGTTCCAGCCCCACATCTGGCTCTGTGCTGACAGCTCAGAGCCTGGAGCCTGCTTCAGATTCTGTGTCTCCCTCTCTCTCTGCCCCTCCCCAGACTCATACTCTGTCTCTCAAAAATAAATAAACATTAAAAAAATAAAAGAAAATAGTCTTATTTTTGGAATTTAATAAAAATAACAACTGTAATTTTTAAAAGGTTTCCAAAAATAGTATTAAAAGTGGAAAAGCGAAAACCTGAGCGGGACCACAATGCCGAGGGGCTCCCTGTGGAGGACAGCCCTGCCCTGGAAGCCAGGGCGCCTCGACACCACCTTGCCCTGCTCTGGCTCAAGCCCAGCTGAGTACCTTGGAGATTCCTGTTCGCCCTCTGAAGCGTCTCCTGGCTCACAGTGCTCTCCTCCAAGGCGTGCCTGAGTTTGAGGAGCTCCATGCTAAGGGCGCGCACCTCCTCCTGAGAGGCCTCCAGCACTGCCTGTGACTCTGCCTGCTTCTGCCTCCAGTCATCAAAGCATTTGTCCAAGTGCTGCTGCCTCCGGTCCAGTATCGCTGCTGAGGAACGGGCCTTCCCGAGGTCCCACAGGGTGTCCCCAAGCTCGAGCTGCAGTTGGTGCCTGGTCCTCTCCAGGGAGGCATTTCTGGCATTGGCTACTCCCACGGCTTCAGCAGCCTCCTGCAAACTAATTGCCAGCTTCTTCCTAGAAGGGGAGACCCAAACAAGTGGCAGATGACGCTTCAGCCCTCAAAGAGCTCAGCCAGTTTGTCCTGGATTAAAACAGTGTGTGGGTGCAAAATCAGGTGGCTACTGAGGTTGGCTTAACGGTACCAAGCAAAAGGACTCTTGCCTGAAAATGATCTCCTTCTGCCTACAGGGCCCAGATAACAACTGGCCATCATCCTCTGGCCCCTGTGTCCATGTGTGCTATATTTTCCCCTACGCTTTGCCAACCTGGTCTTAGAACTCAGGATCTCTGAATCCTATAAGTGTTTGCTTACCCTGAACCTCCTATAAGCAATACAGACTTTGTTGATGACTGAAGAAATGGGAAGAAGAAGATTGTATTGAACGCCCCACCAAAAGTAAGCAGTTGTTAAAAGTTCTTAGGCACATTGGGGTGCCTGGGTGGCTTAGTCAGTTAAGCATCCGACTCTTGATTTCAGCTCAGGTCATGATCTCACAATTCTGAGTTCGAGCCCTGAGTCAGGCTCTGTGCTAATACAGAGCCTGCTTGGTTGGGATTCTCTCTCTCTCTCTCTCTCTCTCTTTCTCTCTCTCTCTCCCCCTCCCTCCCCTGCTCTCTTTCTCTCTCTCTAAATAAATAAATAAATAAATGTTTTTTAAAAAAAGTTCTTAGGTACATATAATCGTTAAAGATCTCCTTGCTACATTGCTTCCAAGGAACATTCTTTGGTTCTTTCCTGCTCATTCGCTCTCCCTCTTATCATGTGGCTCCTAAACAGGCCCAAATTCTGAATTTTCTCTGAATTTCTTCTCCATCCCAGGTCCTCTTCTCAAATTCATATACTCAAATCCATGCCATTGTTATGCTCACTTAACAGGTCCCACTGCTCTCAGAGGGGACTCGCCCCCCTGTTGTCCCTCCAGCATCCTTTGAGATGGAGTGGCTTATTAAAGTGCTTCCTCTGCCACCCCCACAATGCAGCGCTCTGAGACTTTCTAATGGATGAAATGTGTTCTCTTGTTCACATCTCCCGCAGGGACGCTAGCAGCCCCATTCTTACCCATTCATTACACTTAGATGAAAGGTACTGTGTGTACCAAAGCTCTTTCTGATCTACTGTTATTTAACAGCAAAGACCCTCCGGAATGAACATGTGCCACACAACTAGCCCATTCGAGCAATGTGATTCTACGGCCCCTTTTTGTTGGAAGCCTTCAAAACCCAATCTGTGCTCAGCATCTTTGCTTCATTTTTCTTAAATATTAAGAGGAGATTCTAATGTATGCCATGGTGATCATAGTTAACAATTCTGACTTATATACTTGACAGTTACTGTGAGAGTAGGGCTTTAATGGTCTCACCATAATGACAACAAATGCTAATTACAGAGGGCAGAGGGTATGTTAATTAACCACATTGTGGGAAAGACTTTGCAATATGTACACATATCAAATCATCACATTGTATACATTAAACATATTCAATAGAATACAGGAATTTGGGGCCTACATGAATCTAGACTTGGTACCAGCATTTCAATGTCAATATGGATACATGAATGTCAATTACATCTCAATAAAGCTGGAGAAAAAAGGAGATTCTGAGGCCTTAGCCCATCTAAAACAGCAATCTTGTAAAATAATTACATGTATTTTAACGACTTTAGAAGTACCCAATCGGTACCAGAAAATAGGGATTTTGCTTCGGTGCCCCAACTATACTGAGGGGTTTTACCAGGACATCGGGGCTATCGGCACTAAAAGCAAGCAAGCCCACAAGTCCATTGGACACAATGGACAAGTTGGTCACCCTCGTTTCACTGATAACATTGTCTACATTTCATACCAACTACCTTTTGTGCTTCAACTTGCCAACCGGAAGTTCTTACTTAGTATGTAGCAGTAGAATCTGCAAGGAGAGGTGGAACATTAAGAAACCAAATCCCCGTCCTTAGGGAATGTGGAATTTGGAAGCAGTCAGCTGGGTCTCAGGTGAGCTTATTTCAGCTAGACACACTCATGCTGTGAAAGCAAGCTTGGAAATCAGAGCAGGCAGACCCTGAACTTGCCAATTAAAAAAAAAAAAAAAAAGAATGCTAGAGGGCTTTTTTTTTTTTTTTTTTTTTTTTTTTTTTTTGTAGCTCTGCCTCCCTGGGGTGACTTAGAAGGAAAGCATAATATAGACAAAGTTTTATTTATTTGATATTCAACTAAGTTTAAAGCAGAAGAGATATTTGGATACTACCACGTTGTCCGGAATTTCTCGTGAGTTGTCATGTGTTACAGGAAAACAATTTGTTAGCTCAACAAAATCCCGCAGTTGTAAGTGGTCTATGTACTTTCCCTCTTTTCTGCCCCTCCCACAGAAATCTTCAAACACAGGGACTGGTAGGCCTTTGCACCAGAAATTTTCCATCACAGAAGAAAAATATCTTACTTTAGAAGCAAATGCCATATTTCAGATATGAGGAGCCATTTCAGTTCAAAGCCCCACTTTTCTGTGGTCCAGAGTTTTTCAAACATGTACTGCAGATATTTTTAGTATCTGTCATCCCAAAGCCCTTTTGTGGCTTCAGAGACAGATTACTTGGTACCCCTTTTGGGACAGGACACAGAGACTGTTAAGCAAGTGCCCAGCCATGTCTCTCAAATATTTGGGTGAAGAACTGAAAAACAATATTTTTGGTGAAACTAAAGAGAGCTATATTGATCTGCTCTGAGCTTTTGCTAAGCTATCCAGCCAGGGACACATTCTTTTGAGTAAAACTTTAATGACTATAAAGCTGGGGTTGGTTTGACACTTTCTCGCAAATTTACACAGTTCTTTGACCTCTGAGCAAAATGTTTCAGTTCTACACCCCAGTACCAAGTCTTGATTCATCTGGGCCCCAAGCTCCTACAGTTCCCGAGAAGGACTTCTAACATCTTTATGTAGTGTTGGCTATAAAACTGACATTCTAACCTCAGAGGTGGTCTGAGGGTGATTTCTTTTCAAAGAAACGTCTGTCCCTTAAGGCATGATGACAGATCCTGATATGTTTCCAGCCATCCCTGTCCAGCTTCACAGACCGCTTTGTAGTCTTCAGGTTGTAGACCAGAGACATAATGACTTTAATGTATGGAGACGTGTACACACATACAGACTCAATTATTTTGATGTTCCAGATGAAGTCTAGGATTTTTAAGTGCTAGCCCATTTTCAAACCACAGCTCAAAGTCGCATTTTCTATGAAGACTTGCCTTGTGCCCTAGCAAGAGCCTCCTTTCTTTCTTTCACCAGGACCTCTTTATAGTCTTTCTTACTTTGTATTATAATTGTTAGTGTGTAGCCTCACTGGACACGTGTTCCTTGCCAGCAGTGGCTGTTTCAGCTTTAGTCTCGGGCTTATTCACACACTTGGTAAGGAGTTGCTAAGTGTATACATGAGGCCTTTAAGACACAGCCATTGCCCTCATCCCCCGCTGTGTAACTGCCTCCAGGTTCAGTGTACCTGGCCCTACTCACTTGGCATCCTCCAAGTCTTCTGTTCTCTGAGTGGTGTCCTCTGCATACTTCCTCCTCCACTGCACCATTTCAGCTTTGCCTTTGGATAGAGCCCGAAGCAGCTCAGCCTTGGCCTCTTGGTCTTCCTCATATTGCTCTCGGAGAAGGTCACAGTCACGCTTGGCCGACTGCAGGGCCTGGGCCAGAGCACTCTGTGACTTAACAGACACAGCACATGTTTAAAAAAAAAAAAAAAAGGCATCACTACTATTAACAACGAGACGCTTGGAGGTGACATCATTTAAAAATTTTTTTAGAGAAGGTTAATAACAACCTGTCACAAATGCAAGCTGAACCTGAACCTAGTAAGATAATACCAGGGAAAGAATTGGGGACAAGAAAAGATAGAGTATCTAATTGCTGCCGGTATAACAGGGAAGAGAGTTCTATTTAGGGAAATGCCTGCCTGACTATGTGGGCTTCGGGAATAGGAAGCCCTGGAGTTCTGGAAATAGTGGAGGATGCAGAGGTAGCAAGAACATTCCCACCATTCAGGCAGTAAGATTTATATTTAGCACTATATAAGGTTCAGGTGTTATTTGGACTAAAAAGGATCCCTGAGATTTGGTCCAGCTTTTCATTCACTAATGAAAAAACAAAATCTTTTATTTCACATGTAGATCTCTGAAAACCATCTCACCATTCTAAAACAGCACTATCTAATATAGCTTTTTAAAAAATTTTAGATAGAAATAGAGTGAGTGGAGGAGAGAGGGAGACAAATAGAGAGAGAGAATCTCATGCAGGCTCCATGGAGCTCAATATGGGTCTCGATCCCACAACCCTGGAATCACCTAAGCCAAAATCAAGAGTCAGACATTCAATCCACTGAGCCACCCAGGTGCCCCTGCAATAGAACTTTCTATAGTGATGAAAAAATTTTATATCTGTACCATCCAATATGGTAACCATAGCCACAGGTGGCTATTAAACACTCAAAATATGCTTAGTACCATGTATGGTCAAAACTGAATTTTAGTTTTTATTAACATAAATTTTAATTTAGATAGCCATCTGTAGAGGCTACCATACTTTTGGGACAGCAGAGCTCAATTCAGTGAAAATTCCTGTCACTTATATGGTGGTCTGGTTAGCCTATTCACAAGAGATAATCTAGTCTAGTGGAAAGAACCTAGTCTAGCAGAGTCTCTGCCAGTCCTCATGGGTCTTTTCTGCACATTAGAAAAAAAGCATCTTCTCAGGTGGTTGCAGCTCTGAGAGCACAAGGCTTAGTTAAAGGCAGCCTCAGCCAGACACGCTTGGGCAGGGAAAGAGGAGCAACAGTACACATTGACCCTGAGAAGGACGCAGGTTTTGAAATCCAATAAAATTGGCTTTAAATTGCCTACCTCTTATATATTTATTGAGCACTTGTTCAAGGTATTCATGTTTACAGAAGTGAGTGAGACGCAGACAAAGTCTTTGCCCTATGGCACCATAAAGGAGTGAGTGGATACACAAAACAAACATATAAGCAAATTAATTTTTTTTTAAATGCTGACAGCAGAAAGAAACGAAAATGGAGTGACACAATGCAGAATGTTTGGCTCCTTCCCGTCACTGCCCAAAGCCCTTGAGGATGGGCCTGAAGCAGTGGAAAGAGCAGCTAAGAAAGTCTGGGGGAAGGAATAATGGTGGCTTGCTTAAGAGGCAGAGAGGCAGCCTGGGTGACTGGAGGGGAGGAAGTGAGGGAAGCAGAGGTGTGATGTGAGGTCACGGAAGGAAGCTGGAACCAACGCAGAGGGGTCTCATGGGCCGGCTCGAGGCCACTGGGAAGTCAGCCAGAGGGATCCTCTAAAATATAAACTAAATCACTCACTACCTGCATCAATTCCTTGACTCTCTATTACTCGCTGTATGACCTTGGCCATGTTATTTTTCTTCTCAGAACCTTGGTTTCTTCATGTAAAAAGATCTAATTCTACTGGCTTCATAGGGCTTATATGAAGATTGAAATACCGTAAGAGAAGTATCTAGCAGAATGTACAAACCATGGTAGCCACTTAAAAATGTGCATATAGTATTAGGGCTCCTGAGTGGCTCAGTAGGTTAAGTAGCCAACTCTTGAGTTTGGTTCAGATCATGATCCCACGGTTTGTGAATTGGAGCCCTGTGTCAGGCTCTGCACTGATGACACAGAGCCTGCTCAGGATTCTCTCTCCCTATCTGCCCCCCCCCCCACTTGCTTGCGTGAGTGCATGAGCTCCCTCTTTCTCTCAAAATAAATAAACATTAAAAAAATGTATATATAATATAGAAAATAAGGAGAGTGGAGGAAATAAAATATTTGAGAACAGAAGTTTATAGTCTCAATGACCTTCACCTCAGAGTAGATGCCTTTGCAGTGAGATTACAAATAAGTGAGGCACTTTGGGGTATTAGCAATAAGGTGCCTTGAATATGAATGAAGAATTAACTTGAAACAACCAGAGCTCAAAGAATTTCTTCTCATGTTAGTCACCATGCTTTCCCCTTAAAGAGCCGCTTTCACTGGGGTCACCTGCTAACGACATTATATGCCCTCTTGGGAAGAAATTACCAATATGTACAATTTATTGACAACTTAAAAGTAATATTGAACTTAACCCACCCCATTTATTTCATTCTGTTAATTTATTTAATTCCACCTCTTGGCACAATTCAGAATCAAAGATCCATAAAGAGCCTTGCTGACTTACTGTTTAAGTAATAATGTAAAATGGAAATACGCAGTCTGCTTGCTTTAAATCTGACAAACTAGACAAGCAATTTGAATCACTGAGGAAGATGCTTTAGTGACCAAGGTCCTTTCCCAGAACATTCAAGGTCCACCGTGTTCTTTTTCCCAAAGCTTTTGAGGCACTTCCCTTTCCCCTTTTATATGAGAAGATATTGAGGCTGCCCCATCAAGAAGTAGTATTTTTTACACATATGGTCAGGCTACTGGTGAGAAATAATAGATGCATTACTTTGGACTCCTCTTCCAGTCGTCCTTTTAGTTCTTCTATCTGTTGAGTGAGGCTGCTCTTCTCCCTGAAAAGTTGGTTTATCAGAGCCTCCTTTTCTTCTAGCCTCCTGAGGAACTCTCCTGTAGAGAGATTACACAAAGTGAGTCCATCAGAGCCTTCCTCCTGATCCACTCCCTCCTCACGTACCTTGTTCACTTGAAGGGCAACCACAGTGACTCCTACCACATATTTATAATACTTAGAAAGGGTCTGAGAGTTCAGTTGTCAGCAGTACCATAGCAATGTTCCATTCCAGGACTCACAAAGGAGCCCTGATAAAGAACTGATGTTTAGCCATGAGTTTGAGTCAATAGCAGGTAACATGAGCTACCATATATTGAGAATCTTCCGTACAGTAGGTACTACTGCCTGGTTACATTCTCATAACTCCTTGATTATGTTAGTATTATATTACCCACATTACAAAAAGGAAACCAGGGAGACTTACTTAAATATGATGGAGACACAAACATGCACAGCCAGCAGTTGGTGGAGGTAGATTCAAATTAAGTTTTTAACCCTGAAGAACACATTCTTTTATGTTATGCTCCCTTGTTTATTTCGTGTGGCACTACCAATTTCTGGCTATATCGTTTCTAGATAATTATAACTTCTTTGCCTCACTTCTAAAGTGAGGACAACAAAAAAAAATTGTTAATGGAAATTAAATGAGTGTGAATGTGTTTTGTAGACTAATTGCTAAGTAATATTAGAAATAGTCATTAAATAGTGCAGGATATGACCACGGAGTGGGTGAGGGGATTCCATTACACTATAGTCTACCCTCTCTGATAGGTAGACTGATGATAGGACAGAAATGTCTTGGTTATTGGCAACAGTACCAAATGCTGAGCCAATCCTGGGCAGAGGCAGTTGTTTCCATAGTGTAATTAGTGCAACACTAAAATCCCCAAATATTTATGACCCCCATATCTCTTCCTATAAACAAGTTCTAAAACTCTCAGCTTCCTAAGAAAGCATCTGTTTAGGCTAAAGCAGCAGTTCTCAAACTTTCTGATCTCAGGAACATTCTATATGCTTGGAATTTATTAAGGACACCAAAGAGATTTTGCTTACATGGATTTTATTTTTAATAGATAGTATATTTGAAATTAAAAGGAATATGTTGTATGAATTCATTTTCAAATAATAAAAATCTTAGTGATATGTTAACATGTTAATAGAAACACTTTTTTTCTAACTTTTTAAAAATATTTATTCATTTTTTAGAGAAAGTGTGAGTGGGGGGGTAGCAAAGAGAGAGGGAGACACAGAATCTGAAGCAGGTTTCAGACTCTGAGCTGTAAGAATAGCACCCGAAGTGGGGCTTGAACCCATGAGTGGTGAGATCATGACCTGAGCCGAAGTCAAATGCTCAACCTACTGAGTCACCCAGGTGCCCTAACAATTTTTTAAAGAAAAAAAATGTTTTCCAAAAAAAAAAAGGGTAGTGAGAAAAATGACATTATTTTACATTTTTAAAAATCTCTGGCTTAATAAAAGCTAGATTTTCATATTTGCCTCTGAAGTCAATCTATTGTAATACACTTGTTTTATTAAAGTGTGTGAAGAAAATCTAGCCTGGAAAAGGGAGATGTATTTTTATAGTCTTTTCATTTAAAACATTGCTTTTCATAGCCTTTTCAGATAATTGTGACCGTTATTTGATACTACACCAAAACTCAACAAATAGAAAATTTTTCATGGATTTGTTGCAACATGTTACTTTGTTACATTAAACCTTATGAGTCTATCTTAAACTTTGAATGGATCTTTCACCCACACATGATTGCATAACATCACACAGTGGTGATTTGAAAAATATGTGTTCACTGAATTATGCAGATCTTCCAAAATGTTGACACATTCCATAATATAATAGGTTAAAAAAGCATGTTTGTTAACATCACTAGGGATATCACCAGAAAAGTCTTTAAGAATTGAGAGCATGGAGCTCATGATGGCATATACAGGTTGTCAAAATCTGATTTCTCCCTAAAAGCTCCAACTTACTATTGGCAACAGATAATATCAGTTGTTTTCTTTGAAACAACAGGTTCACTTTGTTCATATTTGAGAAAATATCTGCCAGATATCAAAGTCAGAATATACTTTGTTAATTGTCCTTTCAAGTAAATAAGATACTCCCTAAAAACACCTGCTAGCTCAACCCAGAACTTAATCACACAGTATGCTTCAGGGGGTAGGGCGGTGATGGGTGAAATAGGTGAAGGGAATTGAGTACACTTATCATGATGAGCACTGAGAAAAGTATAGAATTGTTCAATCACTATATTATACACCTGAAACTGATATAATGCTATGTTAACTGTACTGAAATTAAAATTTTTATACTTCTTAAAAGAAAAAAACATGAAGTACGTTAAGCATATTTCTCTTTTGTCAGAGAGAATATTAAAAAGATATACACTTGGGGTCAAGATGTGATAAGATTAATTTTTACTGCCTTATTAAGGACATTCTTACCTAAAATTGACTCCCCACCCTTAAAAACTGTATGTGCCAGTGAATATAATGATTAATAGTACAGCGTGGTGCCACTGTCTTGATGCGTGCCTCGATGAGGCTCCAGTAGTTTTAATTGTCACTGCTTTTGCAGCATCAATATAAATTGCAAAAGAACTAAAAAAGCAATCATTTTAACCTCATAAACCCCCTACACGGGTCTTGATGATTTCTGGTGTTCTGTGGACCAAACCATAAAGGGTGACAACATCATATTGAAAAGGAGCCTGAAGAAATGTTGATCCACTAGGGGGTTGAGACTAACATATCACATATCTTATCGAACAAGTGCCCACTTCATACGGTTGGCTTTAAAAGTGGAGTGTGATATGTTGCCAGGGAAGGGCATGAGACTAGTGGGTAAAAAAGCAACAAAAAGTCTGGAGCATAGACTCAGTGAGGAGAAGGGAAGTTTGGATAGGCATGTATTTAAAATTTAATTCACACAAAGCCAAAAGGTGAAAATAAGAATTAAAGGAAGGAAAAAAAGGTCCTTCATCCTGAGCAGATTTATTGCTTCACACCCACTTTCACTCCACTCACTCACCCACTAATTTCCTCATCAAAAAAGTGAGTAGAAAATTAATGCCAATAACCTAGGGGGAGGTAGGCAGTGCCTATCACAACTTTATACAGCACATCTTTTACAGCCAGACATATAGGTATTCTTCCGTCTTGCTGCTGGACCATGGAGTCCACAGACTATGTCCTAAAGGGCAGGGAGCAACTTGGGGATTTTAATACAAGGCTGTCATACACCCTGCCCCACAGTAAGAGTCCTAGTCAGTGTCCCTGCTAGAACCATAATGTAGCTTTAGTACTAGACTTACCATCTAGAAACAGGTATCCACTAACAGAAGGCTGTGATGCAGTCCAAATGGTCTTTATTCTTTTTGTCAAGTGTGTGCCTCTGGGCAAAGAATATTGTTTGTTTTCATTGACCTAGGAATGTGAACTCTGGAAATATATTCCTAAAAATAATTCTAATTACAGAGAAACAGCTAGTCACATGCTGTTCACAGCAGAGAAACAAGTCAAGTTACAAGGCAAGGTTAAGTAAACTATAGTGCCTCTACTTGATGGGTTAGAAGCAGCCATTATAAATGACTAAGTATGAAAGAGGAAAAAAAAACCCTTGGACAAATTGAATAAAGAAAAAAGAAAACAAATAAATTGCCACAATGTAAAAGATTGGGGGAAAAAACCCATGAAACACACAAAAACCTATCAATGGTAGTTGAAAGTACAGAGTAAATCCTGGGACATTGTTCTACTTTTTATTTATCAAATGTTTGTGCAGCGCCAATAAGTGGCAGGCATTATTCTAGATGACTGACATACATCAGTGAATAAAACAAAGCTTACATGAAGCTTACATTCTCACAGACAGAGACAGGCAAATAAGCACATTTATCATGTCAAGTATGTCATTTGTTTGAAGGTATTAAATACTCTAAGAAAGAAGCACAGAGAATGGTTGAGAGCACTCAAACGTCGCCTTCTCAACAAGGCCTATCCTGACGTCCCCCGGATATGTGCTTGATTAACCCTCATCTTCAAGTCTCTGAAGAATTAACAGAGTATTCTGGGCAGAGGGAAAAGCTAGGGCAAGACCCAACGATACCAGTGTGCCTGGTGTGTCGAAAACTCAACCAAGGCAGAATGAGACAAGGGGAAAGTCGTAGAAGAGGTTAGAGAGATGATGAGGGGCCCAATTATGTGGCCTTTGTAGGCTATTTCATAGACTATGGCTTTAATAAGTACATTTAAAAAAAAGGTGGTTTATTATCGAAAATTAGAAAACAATGCCTGTTTCAGTGAGGTTGACACTATAAAAAGTCATGCCTTACAGGCTGTGTGGACAGCCTCTGCCATCTTTGGATCTTGAGAGCTGCTTGATCCAACTGCATATTGCTTTTCTCCTTCCAGAGGAGAGCCTGGGGCGGGGCGGGGGCGGGGGTGAGCCTCCCAAGGCAGCACGTAAGTAACCTTTACCAGACAAGAACATATCTGTGGACAAGGTTAACCCAGAGGCTGCATTCCTCCCCTAGAATCTTTAAATGCTCACTCAGTTTCAGTGACTGATTCATCATCTCAGGAGTCCCTCCACCAGGCTGCTGGGACTGAGGCTGGCTCACAGATGAAGCCGCACATTTACTTACCATTCTCACTCTGTAGCTTTGTCTTCTGTGTTTTTAGGTCGTTTGCCAACTGATTCATTTCATCTAGTTTCACATTTGCTTCATTCAAGCGCTCTTCATACAGGCTACAGAGCTTCTCAGAGTTAGCCTAGGGGTTGAGAATGAAGAGTTGGATATGGCTCGTGGGGATCCTGCTGAATTAGTTGCATAAGAAAGGGAGAGCTCAGATCCTGGGATCCTTGTGTTCTCTTATGCTCTGAAGACCTCAGCTAACATTTGGGAAAATGTAGCTTCTAATTTTGTCACACACAGTAAACTCAAGGTCTGGGCCTTTAAGGGGCCCGAAGTTATGAGGCTCTAAGTATCAGGGAGAAACCCAGCTCCCTGAGTATTGGGACCCACTCTGGAATTCTTTGCTGTTTTGAAGAAGGAAGCATACCAAACACTGATGAAGTACATAACCACTTCCTGACACTAAATTATATATTTAACTATCTTTCTCTCCCACTAGGTTTCATGAAACTAGATGTTCTGTTGGATCACAGATAGCCCCCTAGTGCCTAGAATAGTATCTAGCACATGTCAAGAAATTCAATAAACAATTGGGGACATCAGAGGAGAGGGAAGAAACAGGGGAAAGAGGAAGGAAATCCAAAGGGCTGACCAAGCAGTAGAGGAGAAAGTAGGTAGATCTGAGCTGCAATGACTTAATGGAAATTTGAACTGTCAAAGCAACTGCACCCTCCAGATCACTAAGGCTATAGGCTCAACATAACTCTATTGGGTTAACACTTCAATTCTAAACTCCAGCTTCTCAGAATGGTTACCTTGTGCTTGGAGAAAAGGATATGCCCTTTGGCCTTTGAACTTCCACCTATTTAAGTAACCAACCTAACCATTAGATTTTTGCCACACTCTGAACTGTAATGGTAGGACTTTGAGACTCAAGGTTCTAAAACAGGACCAAGAACTGCCAGACGTATAATGCTTGTGTCCCCTTTACCTAGCTGTAATTTGCATCCTTGCTATTAATATGGTCAGAAAGGACACTGGTGGCTCTATAGACCCATAGTTCTATTGGTAGCTGTTTTTGAGTCTTGCTGTTTACATGTATTAAATCTTCTTATTCAATACAACAGTTCCAGAAGAGCTTTGCTTTTACAACGAGGTCCATAGAAAAGGAATAATTAAGACAACAAAGAAGGGATCACACCAATGGCATTCCAAGAAAATGGTGATATTTGTGAAATCTGGTGGTAAGCCTATAGTATGAATGCTAACTTAATTTGTATGATGTAGCAATGGCCCAGAACCAGAAACATGTGTTAAGATGCCAGGTTTAGTCTTCTGGGAAACTCCTGAAACTGCAAAAACCTTGGAGACCTCCAGCTAGAGACAACACTGTGTTGAAGATCATTCTCTTCAAGCTTACATTAGTGACTATTCTAAATGCGCAATGAAAAACTACTCGATTATATCTTCTTATATTCTTAAAGCATTGTTCAGTGCTGGACACAAAATGGGTACTTAACAGATGTCTAAGATAATTGAATCACAGCTTTGGTGAGAGATTGGCAAACATGCCCACTAAAGTTTACTTGTAGGTCACATTCAAGCTTTGCTTATAAGCTCCAAGGGGTGCCTGGGTGGCTCAGTTGGTTGAGCATCCTACTTTGGCTCAGATCATGATCTTACAATTTGTGGGCCTGGAGCCTGCTTCTGATTCTGTGTGTACCTCTTTCTCTGCTCCTCCCCTGCTCATGATCTCTTTCTGTCTCTCAAAAATAAATAAATGTTTAAAAAAATTTTCAGAAGAAAGCCCCAACTCCAAATTTATTTTTTTTAGCTTGGTCAAGGTATTATCCACTGATTAGGAAACAAGTGAAGAGCCAAGCAGGCACATGCCCATTTGGAAGCTGATAAAGAATGTCATAGAGTTCAAGCTCAAAGATGTTCCATAGCACACCCAGGCTTGCTGGCGATTATGTGGCCGAACTTGGCAGAGAATCAATGACCAGCTTCTCATACAATGCCACCAGCATCATGTAGGATACAGCACTGATGTTAAAGGTCAAGCACATTCAGTTATCTATATTCTCCACGTACTACTAAAGAAAAACTATAGTAGTAATAAATGTAACAGTCTTTTGACAAAATGAAATGTCTAATTATATTTATATGTTGAATAGGTTTGCTTTTCTTCCTAAAAGCAATTTTAAAAAGTTGGCACTGTCATTTTTTTTTTATCAAAATATCCCTTAAAAGTTCAGATTGCCTCTGTTTTATAAATGAGAAAACAGAGTCAGAATGACTAAACACGTTGTCCAAATACACAGAGCTAGTATTAGAGTCAAGATTTGAACTGGTAACTTCCTGTGCAGAGTCAAAAAAAAATTCAAATACCAGATTCCTAAATATCTGTTATATGAAGTAGTAATAACAAAGGGAATGTTACAATGACATCCTAGTTGGCTCATATTGTCATGAGTCCTGAGTGCCAGAGGAAATGGGATAAAAATATGGTAACTGTGTGAACCATCTTTATTTTATGTTGTTTCCAATAATAAATGAGCCATTAATTAGGCTAGGAAGAAGACATCCAGGTGTGAGAAATGGCACTTCTGTTTATGGCCGTGAATATTCTATGCTATGCACCTGTTTGCTGAGGGCGAATGAACACAGATCTCTATAAGACAACTTAGTCAATGGTGTGTGGAAATGGCGAGCAAAGGAGCCAAGGAATCCCCAGGTTTTAGGAGACTCCTGTGTAGTAAAGCCCAGCTGGGCTGTGTGCAGACACAACCCCACCTGGGCAGACAGAAAAGGCACTTGCTCTGAGGCATAGCTTTAAATGGCAGGTATTGATGGACAATGTTAACCACTGGCATAGCGTTTTCTCTTTACAATGTCTTTTTATAAGTAGGATCTGCAAAAGACAATGAAATTGTTTATCTAAAAGTAGTCTATACAAGGATATATCATTCAAATAGTTTGTACCTTCAAAAGAACTTCAAA
Organism: Suricata suricatta; assembly: GCF_006229205.1. Lineage (NCBI taxonomy): Eukaryota > Metazoa > Chordata > Mammalia > Carnivora > Herpestidae > Suricata > Suricata suricatta. Next base: position 55,455,582 of record NC_043704.1, read on the forward strand.
TTTAAGCATAAGGATAGGCATTAATTTTCATACTAGGAAAGAAAAGGTTAATGGAATAATGCACATTCATCTTAAAGCTGATTCTTAAACTGCTGCCTAAAAATGCTGCCTCCCAGAAATGCAGGAACCAGTGGGAATTCAAAATAATCAAGATAATTGTGAGATTGCCTATAACTTCTAAATTTCCCTGGGCTTCTCTGTCAGCATAATATGCTTTTTGAAAATGCTTCAGTTCCCACTGTACCACTGCGTATTGGCACTCCTGGCATTATAATTCAGAAAAAGATGAATAAAAAATTCAAGAAAAAAATTTAGCATAATATATATGCCTATGAGAGTGAACAGAATCAATTTATCCCACCAGGAAATATTTAAGGTAGCAGCAGAATATGGCCACACACCACCATAAACAGAATTTGGAGTCAAGGCTCATCTCTGCCATAATTTCATGACCTTGGATAGTCACTGAATCTATGTGCCACAGAATTCCCAAGAGGCATATATAAAAGTTAATGCTAGTACTTGAGTATACAAGTTATGCGTATCATATAGTAAACATGAGTAAAATAAGACCTAGTTTCTGCCCTAGAGATGGTTTCTATTTAAGCAAAGTTAAAAGACTATATAATGCAGCAATACAAGAAAGATCCCAAAAGTGCTATAGTAATTCTAAAATGGATAAAGTTTTAATATGGGAAGTTGAACTTGAGCATTCCAAGGAGAGGGCTTAGTTTGGAAAAGGCATATTGGTGGAAAAAGGATATTTGGCAAAAGCCAAGCATATTAGCTTGGCTGAAATGGAAGGTTCGTGAAGCAAAATAATGGAACCTAAAATTGGCAGGGCAAGTTGAGTCAGATCACAGGCCACAGAGTGTCATGAAAAGCAGCAGTTTGGAGTTCACTGTTAAGCAGGGACATGGTTCTATAAAGTCATGTCTAGAAATATTCATATGTATACTACATAGGATAGATTGAGAAAATAAAAACTATAAGCAAAAAATTAGGAAACCACTTTAATAGTCAGTTAAAAGGTAATGAAAGTCCTACCTGTATGTGGGTATGGAATGGAAAACTGTAAGACAGTGAAGATTTGACCTGCTGCAAGAAATTGATTGGAAAACAAAGAACAAGAGAGGAAACACATAATCAATTACAGGCTTAGAGCCTGGAAGAAACAGGGTGCCAGTGACAGAAATGTCCAGAAAAAACAGCAGATTCAGAAGAAGGTCGTAAGTTTGGTTTTAGACATGTTAATTTGAGGAAAGGATAACATTAATGATCTTTGAAAAAACAATTTAAGAGAATACTTTTAAGTAATGCAGGGGAAAGAAAAGACACTGTGGGGATTAGAGGGGTGAGGAGATGAGTGTTGGTGAGTGGTGGGTGCTGGTCTCCAAAGATGACTTCCCAATGAACCACACCCTCTGGTATTCACACCTTTGTGTAGACCCCTACTTGTGACTTATAACTGAGTCACTCCACTGCATTGTAAGTCTGCCTCACAAGAATTGTTGAAACTTCTGCCTTGGTCTCTTGTAATACTTGCTTTTGTTCCCTAAATATCCTTGTAAGAAGTCCAAGGCCTCTGTGGTTGCCATGCTGTGAGGAAGCCCAAGCTAGGCACCTGGTGAGAGAATTTCCAACTAGCCCCAGCTGTTCTGATTGTCCCAGCCCAGGAGCCAGACATGGGAATGAATAAACCTTCAGATGACTCCAGTCTCAACTCCCATCTGAGCTAAGCCTGTCAACCCCAGAACCAAGGGAGATGATAATAAATTGCTATTTCAAACTACAAGGTTTAAGGATGATTTGTTATACAGCAATAGATAAATAGAACAATACTCTTTGGTCAGGGAGACAGATTAAGGCAGATATAGATAGACTTTGCTTTCCTCCTCCTAATATCTGAGGAAAAGTCTTTTTTATTTTGGTTTGTTTTAGCAAAGGGTGAATAATGGTTATGTGGAAAAATATTTTATTCTTTGGGACAAGAAGGAAAGAAATGGATGAGTGTAAGAAAAATATAAGGTGAAGAGAGAAGTTATGGTGAAGAGAAAAGTTATACTGAATGGTCTTGATTTTATCAGTTAGGTCTTACCATTTATTGAAAAGGATTTAGAAAGTCAGGGTTAGAATCTGAGGAAGGATTTTGTTTAAAATATAACAGAAAGTGAATTAGAAGAATAAAGAACTTCTGAGCAGCAATGAAATTCTAGAGGAAATTGGAAAGTATCGAATTCATACCTAATTAGTATGGATTTATGATGAACCTATCAACAGTTTTATGACTATGACTTCCTACTAAGATATGCAGAAACAGAAGAATTCCTGAGGATAAACAAGAGGCAGAGCAAATTATGAAGAGTAAGGACTTCTAGAGCCTCATTTGGGCTGAGTAAAGCAAATGAAGCCTACAGGGCATGGAGAAAGAATGCTTTCATTGCTGAAAGATGAGTCCATATAAAAGGCAGAATACAGATAAGAAAGAGGAGAGAGGACTTAAATCCTTACTAGATTTATATTCTAAGATAATTGGAAGTAGGGTGGCAGGGGGAGTATAGAGAAAGAGAAGGAAAAGCAGGATGTTTATGTTTCTTTTACCCAATGTGGTTTTTAAAGGGAATTAAAGCTAAATATTGCAGGAGTTGTTCAGTATCTCTGAAGAAATGCTGCATTTTTCTGGCCATGGTCCATGAAGGTTGAGCTTTATTGTTGGTCTGTCTCTTTCCCAGATAATTTCACAGATTCTGCTCACAAAGAGAATGTGACACTGGGCATAGTCCTACCTTAGATAAGCTGTGGGGTCAGTTCCAGACAACTGCAATAAAGGTACTATCACAATAAAGCAAGTCAGTGAAGTTTTTGGTTTCCCAGTGCACACAAAAGTTGTATTTACGTTACACTGTAGTCTATTAACTGCACATTAGCATTATGTCTTTTAAAAAAGCAATGTGTGTGCCATAATTTAAAATACTTTACTGTTAAAAAATGCTAACCATCATCTCATCTCATCTTGTCTTTCAAAGACTCATAATTTTTTTTGTTGGTGGAAGGCCTTGGCCTCAATGTTGATGGCTGCTGACTGACCAGGGTGCTAGTTGCTGGAGGTTGGGATGACTGTGGCAATATTTGAGAATAAGACAACAATGATTTTTGACACATCATTTGACTCTTCCTTTCATAAATGATATCTGTGTAATGTGATGCTGCTTGATAGCATTTTACCCACAGAGCTGCCTTCAGAATTGGAGTCAATCCCCTCAAACCCTGCTGCTGCTTGATCAATTAAGTTTATGTCATATTCTAAATCCTTTGTTGTCATTTCAATAACCTTCACGGCATCTTCACCAGGAGTAGATTTCATTTCAAGAAGACACTTTCTTTGCTCATCCATAGGAAGCAATTCCTCATCTGTTAAAGTTGTATCATAAAACTGAGGTGAATTTTTAGGTTCCACTTCTAATTCCAGTTCTCTTGCTTTCTTGACATCTTCAGAATGGCATCTTGAACTTCTCAAAGTTTTCTGGAAGGATTGGAACCAACTTCTTAGAAACTCCTGCTAATGTTTGGCCTCTTCTGTGAATCATGAATGTTTTTAATCTAGAATGGTGAATGCTTTCCAGAAGGTTTTCAATTTACTTTGCCCAGATCCATCAGAGGAATCACCATTTGTGACAGCTATAGACCTACAAAACGTATTTCTGACATCATGAGACTTGAAAGTCAAAATGACTCCTCGATCCATGGACTGTAGGATGGATGTTGTGTTAGCAGGCATGAAGACAACATGAATCTTCTTGTATATCTTCATCAGAGCTCTTTAGTGACAGGTGCATTGCCAATGAATAGTACTACTTTGAAAGGAATCTTCTTTTCTGAACAAATCTCAACAGTGGGCTTTAAATACGTTTTATCTTCCAGACTTTGTTGTTCCATTTCTAGAGCACAGGCAAAGTACATTTAGCATGATTCTTAAGGGCCATAGGGTTTTCAGAATGGAAAATGGGCACTGGCTTCAACTTCAGCCCCTAACAAGAGTTAGCCTGTCCTCTGAAGCCAGGCATTGCCTTCTCCTCTCTCGTTAGGAAAGTCCTAGATGGAATCCTCTTCCAACAGAAGATTTTCTACATTGAAAATCCTTATTTAGTGTGGCCACCTTCATAAATTATCTTACCTAAATCTTCTGGTAAACTTAACTGCAGTTTCTACCTCAGCACTTGCTGTTTCACCTTACGCTTTTGTATCATAGAAACAGCTTCTTTCCTTAAACATCATGAACCGACCTCTGCTAGCTTTTGACATGTCCTGCAGCTTTCTCACCTCTTGCAGCCTTCACAGAATTGAAGAGAGTTAGGCTTTTCTCTGAATTAGGCTTTGGTTTAAGAGAATGTTGTAGCTGGTTTGATCTCCTATCCAGACCACTCAAACTTTCTCCATTATCAGCAATAAGGCTATTTCACTTGCTTATAATTCATGTGCTCACTGAAGTAGCACTTTTAATTTCCTCCAGGAATTTTCCCTTCGAATTCACAACTTGGCTAACCATTTGGCATAAGAGACCTAGATAGCTCTCAGCCTGTCTTGGCTTCCAACATGCCTTCCTCACTAAGTTTAATCATTTCTAGCTTTTGATTTAAAGTGAGAGATGTACAACTCTTCTCATCACTTGAACACTTAGGAGGCATTGTAGGGTTATTAACTGGCCTGATTTCAATATTGTTGTGTTTCAGGGAAAGAGAGGCCTAAGGAGAGGAAGAGAGTTAGGAGGAAAGCCAGTTGGTGGAACACTTATCAAGTAAGTCTGCTGTTTGATATGGGCATGACTCTTGGTGCCCCCAAACAATTACAATGGTCGCATCACAGATGACTGATCACAGATCACTCTAACAAATATAATAATGATGAAAAAGTTTTAAATGTTGTGAGAATTACAAGACTGTGACATAGAGGCATGGAGTGAACAAATGCTGTTGGATAAATGGCACCAATAGACTCGCTCAGGGTTGCCACAAACCTTCAAGTGTAAAGAAAAACACAATATCTGTGAAGCTAAAGCAAAGCTCACTAAAATGAAGGAGGCCTGTATTTGTTCTGCTTAACCTAAACTAAGCCACCTCTCAACTACCAGAAGGTAGGATGCCATTACCTGTGATCTGATACTAGTCATTTGATATGAGAGCATGTACTGTATGGATTAATGGCCTAGGGAAAGAAAGAATGCATGGTGAAACTTCCTTCTCATGCTGGCTGGTCAAAGAGATACCAGAGAACATGATGGAGAAAAAGTCTCTCCCCTTAGCAAAGTTCTTTGCATCTACCATTCATTGTGGCACTGGAGCCACCCCCAAGGTGTGCTACCAGTGCAAAGCCATTATTCAAGAGAGACACACCACTCACATAGCTAGTGGCTTCACTTTCAAGCCTACTTGCTTATGTCATCACCAGAAAGACTCATAAGAAACATGGCTTGGAGCTCCAATAAAACCAGAAGCTCCTGTCAAGTTACAGTCAGGTAATAGCCATGTGACATTAACAATGTGCACTGAGCTTAAGCCTGATCTAGTCAATCAAAAGAAATATAGCCTACATTAGCAAACACTTCAAGTCACCAGTCTGGTTTATTTTTCTTTTCCTTTGCCTCCCCTAACTACTTACATGTTCTGAAGTCCATAAGGTAGACTCGGGGATGTTTACCTTAGCTCTGGTCATCTGCTCAATATTGGTCAGGAGGTCATCTACTTGTAGCTGCAAGTCACTCTTGTCTTTTTCCAATTTCTGCTTGACCTGTTGTAGATTTTCTAGCTGGCCCTGGAGCTCAGAAAGGCTGTCTGCATGTCTTTTCTTCAAAGAGGCAGAAGTTGCCTCAAAGTGCAGTGTGGCCTCTTCCATGCCTTGGCGAAGCTTCTGCAATTTTGTTTCCTGTTTCTTCATTATGTCTAACTGAGCCAACCTTGTGCCTCCTGCCTCCTCCAGCCTTTTATTCAAGTCTTCCAGTTCTTGCGTGAGGTCAGTTCTCTCCCTCTCCATCTTGGCTCGAGTGGTCCTTTCGGCTTCCAGTTCCCTTTTCAAATCCTGTATCTGAGTCTGCAGCAATAAATAATTTTGACTTTTACTAAGCACTTGTAGCATATTTTATATTCAAGAGCTTTACTGTACTTTTTAAAAATGTATCAAAACTAAGTCACATAACACTTTTGGTTCTCATCTTATAAAGGAGATAGAATACATAGAAATTAAATGATTTCCCCAAAATCACCACAAGGACCAGAATTCAAATATGCCCTTCCTCCAGATTGTCCAACCCTTGCTGATGAGCAACTTCATTAAATTCTATACATGGAGGAGAAACTACAGTAAAGAGCACTTTCCAAAAGAAGAGGAACACCTTTCATAGAACAAAAAAAATAAATTTAAGAGCTTAATAAAACTAACATGATGAATTTTATACACAATACCTCACTCATCTGGGATTCATTTACCAATCTCAATTATTAGGATCTTGGGCAAATACCTGATTAATCAAATAAATCTGAGTTCAAGCCACTTACTCGTAAGAAAGAGCATCAATTTAATTTCACACAGAGTTCTGCCAAACTTGGTTACTTGGTTTCTTAGTCTGCAGATTTCAAGTACCAAGAGATCAGAAATAATGAATTAAAATGGGTGGAGTAATGGGGAGTGCTATAGTGAATAGTAATCTGATACCATTAGAGGCAGAATTATTAGATAAAGGAAATTACTGATAAGAACTCTCAGAGCCCCAAACTCTTGTAGTATAAGGGCAAATAGCTCTACAAATCTTGATAGCATCATTATAGTACAGCACAGGAAAGCCAGTGATGTTCAGTAACATTACCTCAAACAATTAGGCATCGGTTAGGATGGGACTGAAAAAGGATAGAATCTATTTTAGAGTATGTTTTCCTTTCCTTTAAATCAGAGTACCATGGCTTAGAGGATGCCAATCTAGATCATGCCAATATGTAGGCTACCAGATCTGTAGATGAGTTGGGAGAGAGAAGGCACTAAAAAATTTGTGATTTCCACATCCAAAGTAAACGTGATCCTCTTTTCAACCAATTATTCTGGGATCCAATACATTTGTCCCAAACAATGCTATCATTAAGCAAACATTTCTGAAACATATCATCAGAAATAATCTTAGAGCATTTTTTAAAAAACTTTTTTTAATGTTTTATTTATTTTTGATACAGAGAGACACACAGCATGAGAGGGGGAGGGGCAGAGAGAGAAGGAGACACAAGACAGGAAACAGGCTCCAGGCTCTGAGCTAGCTGTCAGCACAGAGCCTGACGCGGGGCTCGAACCCACGAACGTGAGATCTGACCTGAGCCGAAGTCGGAGGCTTAACCAACTAGGCCACTCAGGTGCCCCGAGCATTTTTTTAAAGTCATCAAGGTAAGAAAATTTGTCTTGTGGGTATATTGAAGTTTTTGAGTCTTTTTATTTTGGATAAAGTCAAGTATCATTTGAAGACAAGCCTGGTGAATATGATAGATAATCAAAGATTAATATTGTGTTTGAAATCATGCCTATAAATCAGTGAGACTGGTTTTCTTATTTGGTTTAAAATGTCTCAGAAAATAATGATCAGAAAGAGGTTCAAAATTATCTTGAGTTACATTAGACAAATATTTAGCTCCAAAGGAAAAACATGTATCATACAGATGTATATGCATACAGCATATGTGAGGAGTTACATATATGTATGTATGTGTATATATCTATCCATATTTCAGTATTTATATTGCTTTCTAACATGGTCAAATAGTATAAAACAGCCACATGGTCTAAAACTTATAAGTAGCTTCCCATTATCAAATAATGCTTTGAAACTACAAGTAGGTGCAAAACAGATTTTCAGCACAGAAATAGAATTGCTTTCTGATCACAAAGACTAATCATCATAAAAAATTAAATTGCTAATACTGAATACTTACCATGGATCAGGCACTATGCTTACCTCTTAAATGTACGGTTGAATTTAATAATATTAGCTCAAAGGCTGTCAGGAAGATTAATAACTGGAAAAATATGTATCTAGGATTTTAGTACAAGGTTTGGTTCACTGCAAATACTCAACAAATTGCCTGTTTTTATTATGGTATGAAAATCTAAGCTTAAAACGTATTTTTTCCAATTCACCTGTCTGTGGAATGCCAGTGTTCCTTCTTAACCACTGCTCTTTTCTGCTTCTGTCCTTGGTTGCCTCAGGTATAAATAACTTGGCAAAGCATTTGTCATTAAAGTACTAATTATCACCCACAAATCTACAAACAGCTACATGACAAATGGTTACCTGAAGTTCCTTAACCATGTTCTGAAGCTGAACCACCAGGCCTTTCTCCTTCTCCATCTTTGAACTCATCTGATTTATTTCTAGTTCTTTCCTGTAAGTGAGAAATGTATCAAATAGAATTTCTTAGGTGATAACATTTGACTTAAATATTTAAAAAATTACAGTAGTAACACATGAAATTATTCTCTTGTAAAAATTCAACTACGAAATCTATATCTGAAGTCTCCTTTGCTACCACACCCCATCTTTGTTCCTTCCCAAGAGGTAGCCACCATTATCAATCTGGTATGAATCCTTCCAGATATTTTTCTAAGTATTAACAGATATGTGTATTTCTATAGAGGTAGAAATAGTTTCCTTTTCTTTACTGTAAAAGGTATACATTTGTATTTATAGTTCTTCCATAACTTATTTTTAACCCAATAACACATTTGAGGTTTTTCCATGTTGACCCACATATAAATTACTTCATTTAAAAATCAACTGTGACATACTATTCCATAATTTAGGCATCCTATAGTTGATTTATCCACTTCCCTATTAATAAGCCCTTAGGTTTTGCCCAATATTTTCCTTCTGTAAATAACACTGTTCATAACCGTGCCCCCTTGTGCACATGTGAGTGTTTCCTTAGAGTGGATACAGAATAGGGAATTGCTGGGTCAGGCATAAGTGTATGCTTAAAAATATATAACCCTGCCCTTTGCCCTCCAATAGAAGTGTGAGATTATTTCTCTAAATTTACGCTTAATATTAGCATACTTCTAAATTATTCCTAATCTGACAGAAATTGGAAAATTGAAATGCCTTTCTTTTTAATGTCCTTGTTTAACGCTGAGGCAGCATCCTGTCAACCATGAGAATTTAAAAATGGCCAATAAGCCAAATGAACTACCTGGTGGTATTCTTCGATCTTTTGTCTACTAGGTTGTTCATATAATTAATGAATTACAGATTTTCTTTTAGTATTTCTATTTTCTGATATCTCTTACAAATATTTCTCACACCTTGTGTAACTTGTTCCAATTTTATTTATGTTGGATTTTGCCATATAAATGTTTAGAAATGTAATATCATTAAATGTACCAACATATTCTTTTTCTGTCTTTGGCTTTTGTCACTTATTCAGGAAAACTTAAGCTGCCAATTTCCTAAGTCTTATTACCTAAATTTTCTTCCAATAATTTTTATTGTTTCAGTTGTGGTAAGAACACTTAACATGAGATGTACACTCTTAATAAATATTTAAGTGCACAAGACAGTAATGTTAACTATACAATGTTGTATAGCAGATTTCTAGAACTCAGTCATCTTGTATAACTGAAACTTTATACCCAGTGAATAACAGTCCCTACGTTCCACTCCCTCCAGCCCTAAGCAACACCATTCTACTCTGTTTCTACAAATCTGACTATTTTAGATGCTTCACATAAATGGAATCATGAAGTATTTGTTCTTCTCTGACTGCTTTATTTCACTCAGTATTGTATCCCCAAGATTCATCTATGGGGTCACGTATGGTAGAATTACCTTGTTTTTAAAGACTGAATAATAGTGGTGCCTGGGTGTCAGTCAGCTGAACATCCAGCTCTTTATTTCATCTCAGGCCACGATCTCATGGTTGTAAGACTGAGCCCTGCATTGGGCTCCATGCTGACTGTAGAGTCTGCCTGGGATTTTCTCTCTTTTCCTCTCTTTCTGGCTCTCCCTTATGTTCTCTCTCTCTCTCTCTCTCAAAAATAAAATAAATAAAATATACTAAAAGGCTGAATAAAATTCAATTATGTATAAACACTACATTTTCTTTATCCATTTATTCATCAATGGGCATTTAGGTTGTTTCCATATCTTAGCTATTGTGAATAATGCGGAATCTTCTAACAGCTTTATAGCCTTGTTTTTACATTTAATTCTTTTTTAAAAAATGTTTTAATGTTTTACTTATTTTTGAGAGAGAGAGAGACAGTGTGAGCAGGGGAGGCTGAGAGAGAGAGAATCTGAAGAGACACAGAATCTGAAGACAAGTTCCTGACTCTGAGCCAGCTGTCAGCATGGAGCCTGACACAGGGCTTGAACCTACAAACCATCAGATCATGACCTGGGCCAAAGCCAGACATCAACCAACTAAGCCACCCAGGTGCCCCTACATTTAATTCTTTAATGCAACTGGATTTTTGTGTATGAGCAGCATGAGGTAGAAATTTAACTTTCATCTCAGAAAACGAATAGCTAATACTCTCAGCACCATTCATTAAGTACTCTATCCAATCATCACTAATTTGAAATGCCACCTTTATCATGTGTTAAGCTTCTATATATATATATGTATGTGTGTGTATATATATATATGTATGTATATATATATATATATATATATACATAAATCCATTTAGAGAGAAAGTTTCACAGTTAATGTTATATCTTTCAAAAAACATGGATTTCTAAAATGCCAGAGCTCTTTGACCCATGGCCTACAAGGACCTGGAACATCATGTTCACTTTGCTGAGCTGAAACATCATCTTAAAATGGAATGCTAAGAGACCTCTATCATCATTCAGTGTTCTGTACATTTATAGGGTTACTTCTTTTCCAAACACCTATCAAGTTCAGTAACTCATTAGAATATGAACCAAACCTGAACGTGAGCATGGATCATGGCAACTCATGTATACAAACAGAAAAACCAGAAGCTCAGAGCTGCTCACTTGACTCTCTTCTCTTCTTCCCTGTGGCCCCAGTGATTGATGTGCTCCCTGCTTTACCCTGGTCTTACCTCACCCTTGAATCTCACTGTTTCCTCCTCTTATTTTATCTTTTCTCAATAACTTGAAAACCCCTAATGGTGAGAAGGAAGTCTAGCTAAGCAGGGGACGACAAGAGACAAGATGAGAAAGTCCATTTCACTGAGCAGTAAAACTAAACTTAAAAGCCACTTTGCCTTGAATTCATGTGAGCTGAAAGTTTGGCTAATTTTGATTGTTATGTTTTGCTTTAAATTTTAAGGTTTAATATTTAGATGGTAAATTACTTAATAGAAAAGCTATAAAAATATTAATGAAGTTATATCTGACAACCTTTTTTTAAATGATCAAAGGCTATATTGAATTTCATATTAAGAGGATTGGGATGTTTTGTTTTGTTTTACTTTTTATGCCATTGGTGTCATCATGAGTAAAAGTGAGCCATTTTTAGTTTGGGTTTTGTAACCTCAAATTCCAATAATTCACATCTCATATGCCTTACTCCTTTCTTTCCCATCTGCTAGTCAGATGTCTTCTAGATTATGCATTTACTCTCTTTTTAGAACCATATAATAAAGTCCAGCAAAAAAAAAAAAAATTCATTTCCTAGGCTTGTTATCTTCCCTGTCGGGTCTTGAGACATCTGGCCCTGGAGTCATGAGGACAAGTGACATGGGAAAGCTCTTCCTTCCAAGATAAGGTCTCCCTGAATCTCAGGCCCACACCACGGTGGCTTACGTCCTCAGTTTTTCTGTCAGCTGCCGCTGGCCGCCCTCCAGGTGCTCCACACTCGTGCGGTTCTGCTTCAAATCGCCTTCCAGTTTGCTCTTTTCCCTTTCACAGTTCATTCTCGCTTTCCTCTCCTGCTCAAGGGCACCCTCAAGCTGACAAAAGGAGGCATTATTTAACCAAATAGGTGAAGTTTGCACTTCACTAGATGTGTTCATTAATACTTACCTTCTGGAAAAAAAATAAAGATACAAGCACAGATTATGTAAATGATGCTGTTATGTAGACATTTAAAAATAAATATTACATGCATCACTAGGACAACAAAACGTCTAGAAATTACAGTGATGAAAAAAAATCTTTAGAGATTGAAGAATATGAGGTGGGTCCTAAGGAAGGAACCAGTAATAAATAACCAGTGAGGCTGGTTTGATTATTTCCCACTGATGGGATGCCCACTTCCTTACACGACCGCTCATTTCATGGGTGGATAAGTCCATTTACTCAGGAGTGCTTCTTCATAAGAAACCAAAAATATTCTAGTAAATTCTTCTCATGAGTCTAAACTCGGCTTCCCGGAGCAACACAAAGCTAATCTGTCTCCACATGAACATCTATGAATATAAGGTAGCTGTCCCAAGTCTCCCAACTCAGTATCACAGACCCTTTTGAACACATCTCACATGGTATGATTTCTATACCTTCTTTCCCACCTTGGTAGCCTCTTCTAGTCCATAACAGTATGTCATAGTCTCGTTCCCCGCCAAGGTGGTTGGAACATTCCAGTTTTGTCTGGATTAGTGTTGTCAGCAATACCAAGGTTGGTTTAGCAGGAGGCTAGATAACGGTTACACTATGGCTATTTGTTCATTGATATGTTTACTTTTCAGCAGTAGAAGCCATTTCCTATAATCAGCAATATATATGAAATTCAAATGGGAGGAGGAGGGAGAATTTCTGGAAGGAGTATGTAAAAAGCTGAAAGTAGATGAACTCCAGGAGAGAACAAGGAATTGTCTGTGTGTGTATGAGCGAGAGAGTGCTCGTACACACAATAAATCCTCATATTGAGGCTTTGTGAGACACACCATCAGTGGAAATAGGAAGAGAATTGAAACAACTAACAGGTAATAGAGAAAATTGATGGAAAGGCATGAGGAAAAAGAAGCAAATAATTCAAATAAAACCAGGTCACCCTTGTCAGCAATTTTATAAAGGCTAAGTTTTGGGAACAAATAAGAGAGTGAATGCATATGCTATGTCAGCGGGGCAGGGAGCAAGGGGTAGGAAGAATGGTGAGGCAACCATGAAGAGCGGTTTGAAACATCTTTATCTCAGAGGATGTTTGGAGGCAGAACACGGACACCATCTTTAGAATCTCAAAAGTATTTTCCCAAAGTGTAGGTAGAACACAGCTTGTGATTTACATATCTTTCAATTATAAATAAACCTCAGCACACCACTGGAGACACAACAGGGCCTTTAAACTAATCTTTCAACCTCATGTCAAATAGAGAACCTGCATATCTGTCGGGCAAAACACCAGGTTCTGGGGGAGCCATGGGGAAAAGTCAGTCACTTGGAGGGTAACCCTTTTTAATTCATCTCAATGCTCTCCCACTGCCCAGGGTTGTATGAAGGTTGTATTTAAAAACTGACAGATTTCATGCTGAGGCTTCTCTTTATACTGCAGAGGTTCAGTGTACATTAAGACAAAATAAACCTATGTTTCTAAATATTAAGGAAACAAACCATGCCACTAAGTTTTTCCAAAACTGTCAAGATAAATTGAGTAAAAATCAGAGGTTTGTATGCATGCAGAGAGCCAACTGGCTAGGTAGTACACTACCTACCTCATCTACTTGCCTTTCCAACTTCACCTTGGCTTTGTTCAGGTTGCTGAGTTTTTCCTCTTCTGTGCATAGGTCACCCAGCGTCTGCTGATGGACCTCCTGCATGACCTTGGCCGCTCTCTTAAGTTTGCTGATATCCTCACTTAGAGACTCCACTTCCTCAGTCAGGTTCTTGACCTGTGGGAAGATGACAATGACAGCAGCACTAGAGTTTCCATTGGGAACGTGGGCATACTGCTGGCAGCCATCTTCTTTCTTTTTTAGTACAGTCTCAACACGTATCCAATGTCATAAAGAACCAAATTCCCAATACACTGTTAAAAACTCTAAATTCACTTTTTCTTATACACACACACAGTTAGGGAATGAAGTATTCAGGTTAATCAGATATTATCAGAATAGGTTATTCAATGCCATTTTTAGAGTGTCATATTATTATATAACAAGGACACCACTTATAGGTAGTTTTGTGAGTATTCAGGGGTCATGGAGCAATCTTGTGTCTCAAATCCTGACAGTAGCAATGAAAGAAGCATTCAAGCTGTTGAAATATGCACAAATGGAAGCTGGCTATATCAGGCCCTTATGCTTTTTATGAAAGGGAACCAATGGCACAAGAGTTGCTATTTAATCGTCTGCCAAAATTAGTGTCATGTTAGAGAGCAGTTGTTTATCAGAGGTTTGGTACAGAGTCCTCGGCTGGTTTTAGTCCATACACAGATGCACAGCTTACAACCCTCAACCATAGTGGATAGCAAGTCAAAATCTTTAACTGGAAATAAAGTGACATCTTCAAGGTCGAAGTTTAAATTAATGGGTTCAGACATATTCCAGGTCATCTTTCAGCAAACTGTATCATGCTAGCTATCTTCCCCAAAAAGGATACTTACAGGCCCGATGAAACCCTTTTGCTTTTTCTATCATATTTCAGATGTAATAAGATTGAAATAAGTGAAAATGTTTCATTTGGAAAATTAAGTAGGGCTCCATAAGTTTGAATTGGATGTTTGAATTGGGACAGTACAGTTCACCAGGTACTTCATTTTATACAGGTTCTGACTCCCACCGCTGCAAAGTTGGAGGCCATCATGTTAATTAATTTGAGCCAGGCAAGTCTGGTGCTGGAACTTGACAGGGAGTAGAATTTGGGCATCCAGGCCTCCCTAACATTATAGAAAAGGTACCTTGTGTTCCGTAGCATGCTTCTCCTTCTGTGACTTCGCCAGTATTGTTTCCAGGTCATCGATTTCTTTCTTCAACTCGGAACATTCATCTTCGAGCTTCTGCCCCCTGGCAGTCAGCTCGGAATTTATCTCCTCTTCTTCCTCCACCCGCACTGACAGCACCTTGACTCTGGCCTCCAGCTGGATCTTGGATTTAATCAGCGACTCACACTGCTCTTCAACATTTGCCAGGGTCTCTTGCTCCTGCCATGATGAGGGGGAAATTGTTGCCAACAGCTGGAAATAATTTATCAGCTAGGCGAAAATGCTGCTTAACGCATAGCAAAGAGATAATTGCTTGCCCTGTGACCAGCACTTTCACCCGCCTTTCCTCAGCAGGTGAAATAATATTCCCAGTTCCCTGATCCTATTGTTGCGAAGTGGAGGAGTTGCTGGTGCTTGGAGGTGCTTTTGATCTTTGAGGCCATTCAGAAGATTAGATTACCTCTTCTAAAGCACTTAATAGAATCCTGGTGGCCTAAAGGAGCTAACATGCCTCCAAAAATCAGTGGTGTACTGTTTAAATCACAGCTTCTGGAAGCATCCACATGGGCATAGAGTTTGAGGTTGATACCTGCTCAGAATACAGTCTTTTAAGAAAGCAGTATTCCCTCAGACGTTAGAATATTTATATTATTATACATGCCCTGATGCACTGTTTTAATGCATATAGGTATTTTCTAACAAGTAGTTGTATATTTTTTATTTATAATTTGAATTCATAAATTTTACTTCCAAGTCACTAACTAGGTTTCACAACTATTTCCAATGAAAACCTTTTCCTTAATGATTCTGCCAGAGTAAATTCTAAAAGTTATACACAGAAGTGTAAAATAGCCTTTCCTTTTGTTCTTTCAAATATACTGTCTCCAATTTAAACTGAGTGACCTATTCTTCCTGTTATGGGTCAAGCAAAAAAAAAAAAGTGAAGGGGTCAATTGTCTTTTTGTCTTTTTGCCACAAAACATGTTTTATAACTTTGAACCTCTCTAATTTGTCTCTGAGGCCAAATAAAACCTCTTCTTTGAGACCAAGTTCTTAATTACCATAGGTGTCATTGCAACATAACTTCACATACATCTCGGTCTTCCATCTCTAGACCTCATTCATCCTTTACAATACACCACTTTGGGCAACTTATTAACCATCTATTTGCCTCACATAAATTGTTTCATTAGCTCAGATCAAGAAAAGAGAAAGACAAAATTCTAGACCATTGGTTTCTGGCTAACTTTTGGTGAGAGAATAGCCATCTGCCCAACAAATGGTGCCCAAAGAGGCACAGATGGGGAAGGCATCAAATAGTAAATCTCCAACATCGCTGAGGACTAAAAGAGAAAGGATAAATTCAAAACAAAACAGGAAGGGTCCATGCAGATCAGAGAAGCTTCCAATGTTTGGGAAATAATGGGAACATTAGATCTTAGTTCACACCAGGTCGACAAGCAGACTGCTTATTTGCTCTGTTCCATTCAGTATGTGTACTGGACCTGTCACCACCATTGAATGAAGACAGTCCAATCGACCATCATTGATCCATTCATTACACATGACAGCAGGATTTGAGGGCCGACTGAGCAATGGTATGTCAGGCTAACAGTAGGAACATCCTTTCCCCAGTGGCAATTATTCTCTCACATATTCAGAATGTTGATCAGAATGGGTTCACTCACTTCTGTTGGTGTTTTGAGTAAGTGAATGATTTTATAAGAACCCTTCTTTCCTTGATCGCTACTGTGTTCAGCTGTGTCCCTTAAAAATAAATAATAAAATACTTCACAGCTTTGTCGACTTTTAAAAGCTCACTTATAGGGCACCTAAGTGACTCAGTCAGTTAAGTGTCCGACTTCAGCTCAGGTCATGATCTCATGGTTTGTGGGTTCGAGCCCCGTGTTGGGCTCTGTGCTGTCAGTTAGCTCAGAGCCTGGAGCCTGCTTCAGATTCTGTGTCTCCTTCTCTCTCTGACCCTCTCCTGCTGGTGCTGTCTCTCTCTGTCTCTCAAAAATAAATAAATAAACAAACAAACATAAAAGCTCATTTACAATTTGAACTCATCTTACCCTTTTTGGGTTTGCCCTGCTGCTGCTTTATCACAGATGCAAGGTTTTTACCTACCACCCCCTGCATGAGTGGGGTCCATTTCTATCTCCCATACCAGCCTAGGTAGCACTGGCCACTCACTCTGCTCATAGGAAGAATGATGAAGACTGGAAGGCCAGATCTCATCCAAAGCTGCCTCTCCCCTGAGCCACACAAAACATGATATTACGAACTGTAATTTTCACAGTATGAATTTAAAGTAGGTTTGGAGTGGGGCCCAGGAATTTGTATTTCTAACAAGCATCCCAGGTGAGGCTGAAATATGCTAAGGTTCTGGAACTACTGCTAAGTTAAATATGTACAAAAAATATAGGTCTGGGTGAAATTATTATGCGAAATATAGCCTATTGGAACACTGACGTATAGTATAGCCCCAAAATAAAAGAATAACTTAGGTCAGTCTAAAATTACTAAATTTTCCCTGCTTTCCAATTAAGTTAAAAAAGCAGGATAAAAAGGTTTTATAATTTTATCATATGAATTGTATTATATATGGTATATAATTGTATTGGAGCCCAGTATCTTTTAATTTAGCCCTGTGCTAAGTGAGATAGAAAATATAATAAAGGTGGACAAAATCTCATCCCTGTCTTTGGGATGTTTGAGGATAACAGTGGCCAGAGAAGAAGAATGTGAAAGGCAGTGAGTAATGGCACACTGGCATCAGATTGGACTCAAAGGAGTCCGGAGTCTATAATGCACATATTGCAGGACCTGATCAGAAACACACTGCAATAATCCTGAAGGTCTCAGTAAAACCTTCCTTGGGATCTACTACATCTGTCTTTTGATTTGCTAATGGGGCTAATTTGATTTGTATGGAACTCCATACAAAATTTAAATTAAGACCCAGAGCTTCGTGGCCCCCAGGATAGATTGGGGTGCTTTTATATAGTTAAAACCCACCTAACAGTTTGTCCCCTTTTCGAAGACATCCTGCCAATGAAATCACTTCACTATGAAACAGGGTGTCTTTTTAAGTATTTCCATTGTGTTTGGTGAAATGCTATAGTATTTAAAAAGCACATGCCTCATTGTTCTCAAGTGAACACTGCCTGCAAAACAAGGGGCTCTAATTAAAAACTTGATTTGAAGAACAAACGGTGCAGCCACTCACAGCTCGCAGCTGAAGAAGCAGGTCATTCTTTTCCCTGATGGAGGAGACTTGTTCCGCTTTCAGTTCTTCCATCTCAGTTTTTGATTTCTCCAAGGCTTTTTGGAGTTGCACACGCTCTTCTTTCAGAGCAGCTATCTCCTTTCCCATTTCAGCAGATTTAACAAGAGGCTTGATCTTGAAGAAGAGCCGCATCCAAGGCCAGTTCTTCACAGTCATGAACACTCTTATGTTCCACTGGATCAAAAGAAGTGCATCCCTGAATCAAAAGAGAAAGAAGAAAAGCAAGTCAACCCAGGCTATTTGAGAGTTATTTTCCCAATTAAGATTCTTAAGAAGCATCTTTTTAGGAGTCATTAAAAATTCTCATTAGTCTTCAAAGCACTTCTACATCTGGGATCTCATTTGATTCTGGCGAAAGCCTTATGAGGGACTTCTGGGGCTAGCAATATTGTGGGTTAGATGTCCCCCAAAATACTCTCATTACATCCTTCAAGAGCTGAGCCTAAAAGAGGAAAGAAAGAATAAGGGATCAAAAAAAAAAACCTTAACAAAAAAATGAATGTGTGTGTAGCATGGCCAACTTCATGGAAGGAGGGATCCAGTCTTGATATTGTAGGGATTTATATTTTTGTATCCACATGGATAAAGATACAGGCTGAGACATTCAAGAATGTCACCCTTAGTGAAAATAAAAATTAAAAAATTCATCACTGTTACAAAGTGATGTCAAAGAGAAATACATCTCATTTGCTCTGGGCTCAGGATGAAGAAAAAATTCTACTCCAGGAATTATTCTAAGTTTATTTTCATTTATTTTGAAAGAGAGAGAGAAAAGAGAGAAAACCTTTGGTGGGGTAGGAGAGAGAGAGAGGGAGACAGAATCCCAAGCTGACAGAGCAGAGCCCAATGCGGGGCTTGAACTTAACAAACCGTAAGATTATGACCTGAGCTGAAACAAGAGTCCAACACTTAACCAATGAGCCACCCAGGCACTCTGAAATGTACATTAAAAAAAAATAAATAAACGCATTTAAACTGACTCAAGAAGAAAGAAAATCTCAATGGCATATAACTATTAAATAAATGGAATCAAAATTATAAAATCTATCAAAAAACCCTGTCAACAGATCTACATGGTTTTACAGGCAAATTTTACCAACCATTTAAGGAATAGATAATGAAAATAAATTGTTTCATGTTTTACAAAGAGGAAACATTCCCACTTGTTTTATATGGTTAAGGTAATCTTGATCCAAAGTCAAATAACATAGCAGGAGAAGATAAAATTACAGACCAAACTTATTCATGAACATTATTGCAAAAATCCTTATGATTATACTACAACCAAACCCATCAATGTATGAAAAAGATATTTCAAAAATAAAGTGGGTTTAGCATTTTTGAAAAATCTGTTAATATAATTCGATACACTTACAGGTTAATGGACCAAAAAACCATGGGATTATTTCACTAGATACAGAAAATAAAGTTTTAACCATTTTTCTGATGAAATTACATAACAAAATAGGATGGGATGAATGTCCTCCACACAATATATCAGACCTACAAAAAAAATCTATAGTAAACCTCATCGTAAAAGGGGGATGATAGCTTTCCCCAAAGTAAGAAATATGACAAAGATTGGCAAAAGTTTTTAAAGTCCAAAATACTGTAAGTTGGTAACAATAGAGAGCAATGAGACTTTTATACACTTCTGGTGAAGAGTAAATTGGAAAGCATTTTGACAATATCTCATGAAGACAGAGTTGTGTATAGGCTAAAGTCTAATAATTCATACCCGAGAGAAAAGCTGTTCAAAGCGTGAACCTCACCAGCTGCTATTCACAAACTCTCACAGCGTGAGCCAGCATTTTGAGTAACACGGCACTCAAGAAACTCTTGCATACGTGCAGGAGCAGATATTTATAAAAACCACACTACAGAGCAGTTTCTAATAGCAAAAATTGTAAATGAGTTAAATTTACTTGAGCTGGAAAATGAATAAATAAATCACAATATATTTGTACAATGGAATGCTATAGAGCAATTAAAGTCCATAGTCTAGCACTAGATTTATAAACATTAATAAATTTCAGGGGTGCCTGGGTGGCTCACTCAGTTGGTTAAGTGTCCGACTCTTGGTTTCTACTCAGGGCATGATCTCATGGTCCTGAGTTTGAGCCCTGAGTCAGGCTCCATGTTGAGTGCGGAGCCTATTTGATTCTCTCTCTCTGCCCACCCTTGCTCGCGCTTGTGCACACTGTCTCTCATAAATAAATAGATAGATAAAATAAGTTTAAAAAAATAGTCCCAAATATAAAGAACAAATTTCAGGATAATATATACAGAATATTATTTATGTGAAGACTGAAAACATGCAAACCATGTAATCTTCTAAGGATATCTGCATATCCCCATAGGATTTGGATCAAAGCAGAAATCCACAAGGGATTTCAACTATATCTGTTAACTTATTTTTTCAATGTTTTAAGCAACTATAGAAAAATATGTTAAAGGTATGAGAACATAGCTTTTTTTTAAGTTGTGTTTTTTAAAAAAAATTTTTTTTTGAGACAGAGACAGAGCATGAGCGGGGGAGGGGCAGAGAGAAAGAGGGAGACACAGAATCGGAAACAGGCTCCAGGTTCTGAGCTGTCAGCACATGGCCCGATGCGGGGCTCGAACCCATGAAGGTAAGACCATGACCTGAGCCGAAGTCAAAGGCTTAGCCAACTGAGCCACCAAGGTGCCTCTGAAAACATAGCTTTTATGGGTTTTATAAATGAAATGTAAATGCAATGAATGATAACACAAATTCAGGATCTGGGAAACTAGGTATAGGACCTGGATCAAGGGAGAAATAAACAAGGGGCTTCAATTTTGTAAATATTTTAATCGTGAGCAGTTATAGAGAAAAATGTTAGGAATTGAAATACTTTGATGATATATCCATGAGAATGCATTAGAATATTTTCTGTATTTTTTTGTGTATTTGAAACATTTTATAATATTTTTTAAAAGCCATCCTATGATTTAGAAGGAATGGATAGTAAAGACCTCATTTTACAGATGAAGGAAGTAAACTACATAGAAATTACGAGTTTTACCTATGTTTACATAACTAGTCCTAGAAGCCATGTCTTCTAATCCCCAAACTTCTATACCAGAGTGAGCACTATTTGAGTCACAGAAGACTCTGAGGAGAGGTCTCTCTAACATCTTTCATATCACCATCCAATGATATTTTTCTTCTTTGGACAAACAGAAGGAATTAACAGACTGTCAATTAAATAAGTTATACCAAGACCTGTGGACCTCTCTTCAGAAGATAAACTACACCATGGAAAAAATAAATGCAACAATTGCAGAATTTCTTTCTCAGAGTCCCTTTGTTTAGAGATTTTGCAAGCTTGCTTTCCATGATTCTATTAGATAAAACCTACACCCTAGTGTCCAAATGTGATAAATGTCCCTAGTGAGGCTTCCTGAAATGAAGTAATGGAGTTAGGATTACTTATCACCAGCAGACACAGTTTCTGATCCAGGGGAGGTTGTAAAGGGGTCAGGACACCTTCTCACTCTGCAACCATGTTCCCCAGAGTTGACTGTGAGAGGCACGCAAACCTTTCCAGGTCTGCTTCTATTATGAAATGTGAGTCACACCATTTTCAGAGATCCAGTCTTCCTTGAGTGTAAAGAAGCCCCTAAAAGGAAGGCTGGAAACAATACAAGATACTTGGATTATGTTTATACTTGGTTGGATAAGGCAATAAAAGCCCTTTGTGCTGTTTGGTGTTTCACGATTTGAAATTTTCAAGTGATGTCCCCACCTAAGCAGAGGCTGCAGTTCTTTACCCTGACTTATTATAAGAATGAGATAAGGTCACATTGATTTAGGCACATCACTACGCTAGCAGTGGGGGTGTAGGGTAATGATATCACACCTCTCTTCCAGAATCCTCTGGTACTTGATTCGCATCAGTTTGCCACGTACTCTGGCCTGGAACAATGTGAAGACTTCAGAAAGTCTCTCATCTCTCATTGTTTCCAGTTGTTCCAGAAAACCAGCCTTTAAAAATACCTAAAAGAAATAAGTCAGATGTTAGTTCCACTCATAATGGGTAGTCATTAAATGTCTAATCAGTGACTGTATAAACTAATGCATTCATTGATTAGTTGTCACGTTTTACTCAATAGGTAAAATGCATGTTCTAGAAAGTTTGATTTTATAAATTCAAAGTTTGCAAAAAATATTTTATTTAATCCTGTGGTTATTTTGGTTCCTTAGGAACATATACTATTCTTGGGGTCCCTGGGTGGCTCAGTCAGTTAAGCATCTGACTCTTGGTTTTGGCTCAGGTCATGATCTCACAGCTTCGTGGGTTTGAACCTAGCAGGCTCCACAGTGCAGAGCCTGCTTGGGATATTCTCTCTCTCTCTCTCTCTCTCTCTCTCTCCCTCTCTCTCTCTCTCTTTCTCTGTCCTGCCCCAGCTCACTCTGTCGCTCTCAAAAATAAATAAACAAACTTTAAAAAGTAAAACAAACATAAAATATTCTCCTTATCTGTTAATAATGTGTAGGCTGTCAAGAGACCCTGGTTTAAGTTTTAAGTTAGACCCAGACAGGAAGTGGTCCAAAGTGCCAGGCAAGAGTCTGCAAACTTTTCTGTAAAAGGCCAGATAGAAAATATTTTGGACTTTACAGATCACATAGAATTTTCATAGATCTACAGAATATTCTTCATATCCTTTTCCTATTCTCACCTCTTCCTTTGCCCCCTTCTTTAAAAAAAAAAACAACCATTTAAAAATGTCAAACCATTTTGAATTTATTTATTTATTTATTTTTAAATTTACATCCAAGTCAGTCAGCATACAGTGGAACAATGATTTCAGGAGTAGATTCCTTAATGCCCCTTACTCATTTAGCCCATCCCCCCTCCCACAACCCCTCCAGCAACCCTCTGCTTATTTTCTATATTTAAGTCTCTTTTGTTTTGCCCTTCTGCTTGTTTTTATATTATCTTTGCTTCCTTTCCCTTCTGTTCATTTGTTTGTATCTTAAATTCCTCATATGAGTGAAGTCACATGATATTTGTTTTCTCTGACTAATTTTGCTTAGCATAATACCCTCTAGTCCCATCCATGTAGTTGCGAATGGCAAAATTTCATTCTTTTTGATTGCTGAGTAATACTCCATTGTGCATGTCTATACATATATATGCATATATACGTGTATGCATATATATGTATATATGTATATACACCACATGTTCTTTACCTATTTATCCATTGATGGACATACTTTGGCTATTGTCGATAGCACTGCTATAAACATTGAGTGATGTGCCCCTTTGAAAGAGCACACCTGTACCTGTTGCATAAACACTTAGTAGTGTAATTGCTGGGTTGTAGGGTAGTTCTATTTTTAATTTTTTGAGGAACCTCCATATTTTCCAGAGTGGCTGCACCAGTTTGCATTCCAACCAGCAGTGCAAAAGAGATTGTCTTTCTCTGCTCCCCCACCAGCATCTGTTGTTGCCTGAGTTATTAATGTTAGTCATTCTGACAAGTGTGAGATGGTATCTCATTATGGTTTTGATTTGTACTTCCCTGATGATGAGTGATGTTGAGCATTTTTTCATGTGTTGTTTGGCCATCAGGATATCTTCTTTGGAAAAGTGTCTATTTATGTCTTTTGCCCATTTCTTCAGTGGATTACTTCTTGGGGGGATACTGAGTTTAAAAAGTTCTTTATAGACTTTGGATGCTAGCCCTTTATCTGATATGTCATTTGCAAATATCTTCTCCTATTCTGGCAGTTTCCTTTCAGTTTTGATGATTGTCTCCTTCACTGTGCAGAAGCTTTTTATTTTGATGAGGTCCTAATAGATCATTTTTGCCTTTGTTTCTCTTTTCTCTGGAGACAGTAGAGTAAGAGGTTGCTGTAGCCGATGTCGAAGAGGTTTTTCCCTGCTTTCTCCTCTAGGATTTTGATGGCTTCCTGTCTTACATTTAGGTCTTTGATCCATTTTGAGTTTATTTTTATGTATGGTGTAAGAAAGTAGTCCAGGTTCGTTTTTCTGCATGTCCAGTTTTTCCCAGCACCATTTGCTGAAGAGACTCCCTTTATTCCACTGGATATTCTTTCCTGCTTTGTCAAAGATGAGTTGGTCATACATGTGTGAGTTCATTTCTCTATTCTGTTCCATTGATCTGAGTGTATGTTTTTGTGCCAGTACCATACTGTCTTAATGATTACAACTTTGTAATATGTCTTGAAGTCTAGAATTGTGATGCTTCCAGCTTTCATTTTCTTTTCCAAGATTGCTTTGGCTATTCAGGGTCTTTTCTGGTTCCATACAAATTTTAGGATTGTTTGTTCTAGCTCTGTGAAGAATGCTGGTGTTATTTTGATAGGGATTGCTCAAACCATTTTAACATACAAAACATAGGTCATAGAGATGGACCTTAGGCCAAGGTTTGCTGATCTCTGCTCCAAAGAAAGTCATTTTGTCTTCCGTATTAAAGAGTCCACATGAACATTTTCAAGAATTATTAGTAATGGCCAAGGTGAGGTGAGTGAGGTGTCAGGCACAATTTTTAGGAAGCTCTCACTTTTAGGGTTGTATAAATCAGTACTTACATAACCTTAATAGTGAATGCTTCTCAAATTTTGTGCTTTAGGAGACTCTTGTGACTTATGCTAGTCCTAGTCTAGATGAGTAGTATACAGTAAAAATGACTAATCACACAAGGAAGCAAGGGACCAGTAGTGGAAATCAGCAGAAACAACAAACACCAGAAATAGACTTTCAAGTACTCAAAAAGTGGGAGTCAACTAACATTTTATAATCATGTCCTAAAAGAGTTCTTTTCATGTGAGCTCTTCAGCCTAGACCCTCGAATTTTTCTTCTAATAATTTGGTCCTTCTATGGATAGTATTAGAAATAATCTGATGTTGACCATCAAATGAAATCAAATCTATTAGAAGTTTCCCATAATATATGGATTATACCAAAATTATCCAAGATGAAGCAGAATTTATCAAACCACATTTAAGGAACTTAACTGTGGATTAATTTTTTTAGATAGTGAGGCTTATCTTAACATTTTTTATTTTATTTATTGAGAGAGAGTGTGTGTATGTATGAGAGAGAGGGAGGAAGGGAGTCAGGAAAGGGCAGAAAGAGAGGGGGATAGGGAGAGTCTTAAGCAGGCTCCACACTCACCACAGAGCCCAGCATGAGACTCCATCTCATGATCCTGAGACCATGACCTGAGCCAAAATCAGGCTAGACATTTAGCCAACTGAACCACCCAGGGACTTTAACATTTTTCATTACTCATACAGTCTAGAATTAATTCCCTAAAAGAGTACTTGTGAATAAACCAGTTCACACACAGACAGGCAGTTCATTCCAGTAAGTTGATTACCTTTTTATAACTCTGATGTCAATGCACATTTTCTAGCACAGTAAGGTTAATTTAATATTTTATATCTTGGCCCAAACTTACTTAGATAGATGAATTATTATAAAAATGTAAATGTAGTCAAGACTGAAGTTTAAGAAAAATTGAGTTTTCTCCCAAATAACATTGAAGTTTCCACTTTCAACCAAGCTCTATTTGTGTTATTTGTGGTCACAAGAACTGTAGAATGCCTTATCATTGCACTTTCATGGGTATTTTAAGATACACACTCTTTCTTTGTACCCTTTGCCAAATTCATTCTTCCCAGTTTTCTGTTACCTTAGTGATTCCAAAGCGATACTGGATATGGTCTATCTCCAATGAGCCAAGTAATTCTTCAGCTGCTTTTCTGCTGCTCACATATCTACTCTTTGGAAAGGCCTTTGGGTTCAGAATGCAGTACCTAATTTAAAACAGATAAAGAATAAATCCTGGGGTCAGGGAGGTCATATGATTCAAATAAAGAATAATTTGGACAAGTGAGGTAAAGAAGGTACAGACTTGTATCTCTCCTATCAATATGTTCAATTTTCACAAAACTCCTGGTAAAAATAATGAGGATACAAGCAATAACCCCTTACTTTGGTATAATAGTGTGTACTTTTTATCGTACTTTAGAGACAACATCATTTGATTCTTTGCTCAATTATGGAGGGAAGGAGAGATTGGGAGGCAAAGGGAGAGAAAGAGCCTGGCTTAAGAATCTCTATCGTACAGACAAGAAAACTGAAAAGCAGAGACAATAAATGTCTCTTCCAAGATTTCTTCACCTTAATGGCAAGCTGGCAGAGAACTAGAAATATGCCTCTTAATTCTGAGACAGGTACTTTTTCTACTCTACCATACTTTGCTCAAATTCGCTTGATGACCTATAATTTACACTTTTGGAATTCAGGAAATAGAAAGCAAAAATGCCTCTCCTGCTGCCTGACACACACCCTGCTGGCTTCCTTCCTTTCACAGGCTTGCTAGTAAAGCAACAGCCTGCTTGGAAGGCAGCTACGATTAAGTACATACAACATTTCAGAAATTCAATTCAGCCTCCATGTCTTTCCTCTGTATATATTTCTTCTATATGTGGGTCTATTATCCATTAATAGAGATTTAAGGATATTACAGCTACATGGATGTTGGATTTAAGGGGAAGTAATAATGGAACTCTGTCGTCATATATCTCATTGCCACCAAAACACATCGATCTGTAGTCTGGAGGACATCAACCAAACAAACAATGCATGCCTAAACACAGAGAGGAAAACAGAATGCCTTAGGACCTTCGGGTCCTGGGATGTGTATATTTACCTTTGTTTAAAATCAGCATATAACAGGTGGTTTGGAAAACCTTCGCAGAACATCCTGATCCCTTCTAAGACACCGTTACAACGCAGCTGCTGCAGAACGGAGTAAGGGTCCAATACACCTGAAGAAAAAGGGCAGCTCTCAATCTATGTACAAAAAAAATTATTTCTCAAGATTTTGTCCTAATTGCTGCATCTTGAGATTAAAAAATGTTTGAGTTTGGTGTTCTCTATGTAATAGGTAATAGGCGTTCGCTCACTCCCAGCCTGAGGACACTCACAGTACCCATCCTATCATGCAAGAGTCTCCAAATAGGATTTACTTGAAATTCCTTTAACACAGAATGAACACTTTGACTCACATTTGTCAAGTTTTATAAGGAAATACACCTAGAAGGCAAAAAAAAAAAAAGACTACATTTTTGCTAGAATTGTAAATAGCTGGTATTATTATATCCATTCTCTGGCCAGAAACCAGCTAGAGAGGAGTATAAGAACACAAAGGACAACTGTCCCCTCCAAGTATGAAGGAAAAGGGATTAGAAACAGGTGGAATACAGAGAGAAGAGAAGATGAGCACAGCCACAAATTGTTTACTGTTTATGAAGGACTAGAGTGCATCCCAGCCTCCATTCTCTCCTTACTATCTTGAGAGCACCTCAGTCTTATTCTACAGCATAAGCATCCTCCTATCACCTCCATGTTTATCAGATGAAGCCCTACTAGAGCTGCAGCAGCAATCACTGAGAGAAGCCTTAGATAAACCTCCCAAGGAGCCACTGTGTCTGGTTTCCAGCAAGTCCTCAGGAAGAAGCCAAGGAGCGTTCCTCCTAACACAAAGGACCACTACAGTATGGTAAGAAAAATGGTTATCAGATGATTCTCTGTTTATGTCCAAGGTCACAGAAATAAACTCTAAGCCATATATCCATTTTCCTGTACTGCAATTCCTTACATAGATAGAAACAGATGATCTGTAATTAGGTGAACAAGTGGACCTCTATGACCCCAATAGGTGAATCATGCTCATTCTCCTCAAGCACATATGAAAAACTGTCTTGATTAGGTCACAAAGCTTTTCTTATGACTTTGTCTTATGACTTAAGAAAAAAAACAACTGCTGAAATCTGAGCTGACTCGACGGGAGACAACTCTAATAGGTAACAGAATTGCTCCAAAATAGAGGCAGCTAATTAAATTTCTTGCCAAATGGAAGCAGTGTCCCTAGATGCATTCAGAAACCCAGCTGATAAGAAACAACGAGGCAAAAACATACAGCGTCAATGAGCATGAAGTGTTTGTGTTGCAAAAACCAAACCGCAGCATCATTGTTTAGTATCACACTTTCCCAAAATAGGTCACAGGCTGTCAAGACGGGGTCTTAATTACAAGATACTACAGAACCTCAGAAATCAGAATCAGTAGCATCTGCCTAGCTATATATTTAAAGGGTTATTAGTTCTCTGAAGACATAAATGTGTATGGTATACACAACTTTAAATTTGACAGCCTCTGACCAAGTTATATGGAAGCCTGTAATTCCAAAAAGAAGTCTGAGAATCTTCAAACAGGTTATGTAAGGAAAGCAATCCATGTAGTTAATATTGTAAAAACATTGTGTGTGCAATTAAATACATAAAAAAAGAATTCACCACCACCCAGCTACCACCACCCTTTCCTCAAAATCATCCACTACAATACCCACGATATGGAAACAACCTAAGTGTTCAGAGATGGAAGAATGGATAAAGAAGATGTGTGTGTGCATGCATACAGATATACACAATGGAGTATTATTCAGCCATAAAAAGGGAGAAAGCCCTGCCATATACAACATCATGGATGGACATTGAGAGCATTATGCTAAGTGGAATAAGTCAGGAAGAGAAATATAAATACTATACTACTTCAATTATATGTGGAATCTAAAAGTAGACACAAACTCAGAAAAAGAGATTAGATTTATGGTTACCAGAAACAGAGATGGGTGAGGAAGGGGAAATTGGACGAAGGTGGCCATAAGGCACAAACTTCCAGTTACAGGATGAATAAGTACTAGGGATGTAATGTATAACATGATGAGTACAATTAATACTGCTATATGGAAAAGTTAAGTGTCAAAAGAGTAAAGTTAAGAGAGTCAATTCTAAGAATTTTTATCACAAGAAAAAATATCTATATGGTGATGGATGTTAACTAAACTTGGTAATAATTTCACAATATATGTAAGCCAAATCATGCTGTACACCTTAAATTTATATTATAGTGCTATATGTCAATTATATGTCAATAAAACTGGGGTGGGGGAAAAACCTGTCCACCCCTCAGAAATATATAGCTAAAGAGATGGGTGCTGTTAGGGAGAGGGCAGATATTAGTATTGGCAAGGAAGACTAGAGGGAGTTCTTAACAATTAGAAATGGATTTAGGAACAGTCTTTACAGACAATTTAGATAATTCAGATCAAATGATGTCCTTTATGCCAAAATATCTACCTTAATTCTTCCAATGATTTTCTAATCCCTTTTATTATTCTTTGCCTTCATAGACAATGGCATAGAAGCTCATCCAGGTTTTAGTGTGAAATTCAAGGAGGGATTTCAATGCTAATATAAAGCATTCTGATGTTACCCAGTTGGGTTGGCTTTGTGAAATCCTTCTGTATGTCCACTTGAATCTCAATTCAAAAGCAATCTTAAGGAAGTTCTGAAGACCTCACTTTTAACTTACTTTCATTTTTCTATCAGAAATCTACTCTTACATTAAAGGGACCAATAATTTTTTAAAAAAGACATTCAACATAGTTGAATCAAATGTATTTCCCAGTGCGGATTACAAAGAAGTCTAGTTCTTACCTGGCATTTTGTTCACATTGGGATTTATGCATCTCACAAAGTGAGGTGCTGTTGATTTCAGCTTAGTCATCAATTTATTCAGGTTTTCCTTAAATAGAGACCATAACAAACCCAAAATCACTTTGCAAATCACTAAAAACACCAATCTACCTCACAATTGTCTCCAAGTCCCTCAACTTAATCATAGAGCCAAGTTGCATTTCAACAATAAAATGATGAATTCAACATTCTTCCCTGCTTACCAAACCATACATTATTTCTTTCCTATGACAAATCAATATGTATCTGACAGATACAGTTATGTTGTGAATTAGATCTACCTGCTTTGAATTTGATAGCAATAATTTATGACTGGGCAATAAAATGACTTGAATACATAAATTGTTTCTCAAGTTTTCTGTATGCAAATTTTTTTCTTAGGTCAGATTCTCTGGAAACAGAATCTGAGTTGAGGATACTGGTTTGAGGGATTTATGTGAGAAGTAGGGTAGGGTAGGGGAAGAAGCAATGATATGGATTCAAAGTCAAAAGTGATCCCTGCATGAACTCTGAGCACAAATGCACCAATTGCACCACAGTCAGTTCCCACCTTGAGGTAAGAAAGGGGCCAGAGTCCGCAGGAGTAAGTAAGGACATAGCTTAGCTTCCCATTTGCCAGTAGCAATTCTGGGTGTAGGGGCTGATAAAGGGGACCTAGGTGGGGCATAAATAGAGTCCCCGAAAAACCATATATACCAAGATAAACTTCAACTTTTCCACTTGGCTAACTTCAAATGCTTTGCCCTCATTTAAGGATGTGAAATTTCAAATAAATAATAACATATGCATATTGTGAACCAGTTAATATATGAATAGATGCAATTAAAAATTACTTTATGCAGAGATGCAATCGCTTGGAATGAAACTCCTTTCTTGCGTTTCTTCTCCCCAAACTGTAGAGCTAAAAAAAGAAGAAGAAAGCATTTAAAAAGCTCTTTTTTTTTGTCACATTACCATACCCTGTTGATGAAAGTATAAATTCGTCAAGTTTTAGAAGCAATATGGCAATATCTACCAAAAGCTTAAAAAATATTTGTCTCAACACAAATGTCTATTTCTAGTGCCATTCCTTAAGGAAATAGGCAACTGTGTGAAGATACTTGCCAGAGCATTGTTTAGTCACTGCAAAAAAACTAAACAGAAAATAAAATTAGCAACAAATGTCTATCAGTAGATTGACTAATTAAATTATGAGAGCTTGTGTGTGTGTGTGTGTGTGTGTGTATACAATGAAACACTATGACCTTTTAAAATGATGATGTGGATTCATATAACTGGCACAGAAATATTTCTAGGAGTTATTTTAAGAGAAAAAGTAGGTTACAAACAGTTTGTGTGTTATGATCCTTAGTATGTATACATGGTTTTCAGTGTAATTGTATTATTAGTGCCTATATACATAAAAACTATTGTGAAGAGTGTAAACCAAAATGTTCACAATTGCTACCACTCTATGTGAAATTATAGGTAACTTTTATGTTTCTCTTTTTATATTTCCATACAGTCTGTGTTTTTGGCAATACTCATGCATCACTTTTATAATTTATAAAAAGCCATCTATTTCCATTTTCTTGAAGCAAAAGAATCTATGCTAAGCCAAATTGTTTTACAAACATTTGTGTAGTGCTAACTCACAAAGACTGTACAACAACAACAAGCACAAAATCCCTAGGCAATCTGGAAAAAGTGGACCAGCTGTCAACATGAACAAAATATTCTCTGTGCCTGAATTATACCTGTGCTGGGGCAGATGTCCTAAAGCTTAATCACTAATGTCCTATTGACGTGCCACACGCCCTCCAAATGAATCACTTGACTTCTTTGTACATTAGTTTCTCCATCTGTGAAAAAGAATACTACTACCTCCCATTATTAATTTTTTTATAACTCTGGTATAAAGTACTTGGAGTCCCCTGAAGAATGTATGGTTATTATGGGTAATGTAATGTTTGGATGAGTAAGAAACATGAAGGCAAGTATTTTCAGGGGGGGTGCTTGAAAAATTACCAAAAAAAAAAAAAAAAAGACATTCTAGATAGTTCTTCCCTTCCAAAGGACATAGCACACATTCTGAAGAGTTAGAAGATGATTTCCTCTCTGATTCTCTGCCTGAACAGCTGTCTGATCTCTTATGATCAGAGAATTACCCGTCTGGAGCCATAAGCTTAGGAGTCACTATGTAACTGACTACTCAGGGGCACTTTAGAAGCCATTAGAATCAGGCAAATGCACTGCCTTAAGATTATCAGAGTTCAAATAAAATAGCCTTCATTTCTCAACCTCCTCTCAAGGCAGGCCAACAGAATTTCAGGCCTGCTCCTGAATTATGTCATCATGTGCTGATGAAGCCAGGAAGTGTCAAATTCTCTCTCTATTTCATGACCATGTCAGTCAGGAGTCCCAAATCAGTCTGATGGGGCCAGGAGTTAACTTGAAGCTGGGTATGAGATAGTAGGGCAGTGAGAAGGTTAGAAAATGAGAGCACACATCCCTTAAAGTAGAACTGATATACCTCACCCATTGCCACAAGGGTATCTGAACCTAGGCTGGCCCAGTTTTTCTCTTTTCCCATGTTTTCAACTTCTTGAAAGCAAAAGGAAACCCAAATGTGTATATGGCAGCTTCTGATTTTTTTTAACCTGTGTGGACCAAACAAAACACGTGTGAAGGCCAGGCTCTGCTCGGGGCCTTCCAATCTGTGACTTTCACTATGAATCATGGAGAGCTTCCCTCCATAGTTAGCATTAGTCCAATTGTAAGGCTGATGTTAGCAATGTGGGCTCAATATCTTCAAATCCTTTGTATCATAGTGCAGAAGTATGAACTAGGTCCTAAATACATGTAGCTTGTACATCTCTGTTTTGTTCCTGGAAGACAGTGAGAGTGGTATAGGCACCGGGCCAGGAAACAGAAATCCTGCTTCCTACCTTGACTTCACATTGACTAGTGTTATCTAAACAAGGGGCCATTAGACTGATGTGGCTTTACCTCCGCTGTGGCCTATATCAGCAAGCCATCATCTAAGCTTGTAAATGTCCCAAGGTTATAAAATCAAACTGTTAAAGACAACCAATCGCAGTCAACCAGGTTTTAATCTACGGCCAGTCAATAACTTCCTTACTTTGCTTCTATGTTTTCTCTATAAAGAATCTTCCTGATGTGGTTTATATATACAATAGAATACTACACGGCAATAAGAAAGAATGAAATCTGGCCATTCGTAGCAACGTGGATGGAACTTGAGGGTGTCATGCTAAGTGAAATAAGCCAGGCAGAGAAGGACAGATATGTTTTCACTCATAAGTGTAACAGGAGAAACTTAACAGAGGACTATGGGGGAAAGGAAGGGGGAAAAATAGTCAGGGAGAAGGAGGGAGTTAAAACATGAGAGACTCTTGAATACTGAGAACAAACTGAGGACTGATGGGGGAGGGGGAGAGAGGAAGAGAGGTTTTGGGCGTGCAAGAGGGCACTTGTCGGGATGAGCACTGGGAATTACATGGAAACCAACTTGATAATAAACTATAAGAAAAAAAAAAAAGAATCTTCCTGAGCTATGGTTGGTGGAAACGTCTTAAACACTGAAGGTTTGACACAACCCCATTTGAATTAATTTGTGCTCAAATAAATGATCAAAAGTTTTAATATGCTTCAGTTTATCTTTTGACTGTAGATTTGTGCAATTGGGGATCCTCCTTAATTCTTCTCTACTTGTTCCTATAAGATAAGAAGCCATTTCCCTCTATCTGTATCTGAAAGGGTCATTGCATGAACTGGGTAGGATAATATATGTAAAAGTGTTTTGTAAATTACAAAGTACTAAACAAGATTAGTTATTTGACGACCAATAAATATTTATGGAGTGTCTGCTAAACAGGCATTTGCTACACGCTTGAGGCTATAATTTAACAAATCAGACCTAATCCCTGCCCTCATGAAGCTTATAATAACCCCAGATTACTTTAATACAAAAACACTGTGAAGGAAAAATCCAAGATATTTGGGGAATATAGATTAAAGAGGCTTGTTATATCCCCCAAATCATTTATCAAAATATGGTTTGCTGCTCCCTCTTTGCAGCTGGGTTGAGTAGAAGATAAAAGCAGAGCAGGGCAGATTCCTTGAAATATATCTATCTTAAAGCACCATTTCCCTGAAGAACCACCAGCCTGAGGACAGAAAGGCTAATAAGAGGGGGTGACTAAGACCACAGGGAGCAGACACAGGTATCTTGGGAGAGAGGCAAGGATTTTTGTAAGTGCTGAGGCAGCCATGGGTTCCATTCTAAAGCTAAAAAATTAGGGAAGATTGTTCAACTCACCACTGTCAATACTCATGTGATTTTCAAAAAGGTTCGCCAGGAGTCTATTTGATGACTTCTGAAATACAGCCACCACTGTTTCATTAAGAAGGTCTTTGTTCTTTTCCAGCCAGCCACTAATATTATAAGGGACCTTTGAAAAGGCATGCAGTTCAGGTAACAAAAGAAGAGAGTGCATAAATTAACACAGCAAACTGTGCATTCCTTTTTTAAAAAGTCATAAATTGTATGGGTCTTTTAACTTTAAATTAGTTTGAGGTAACAGTACTGAATAATACTCCAGGAGTTCCATTGTGCAACCCAAAGAGATTCTCAGACTTTACCATTTACATTGTGGAAAGAAAGGAAGAGAAGGGGAGGGAAGGGAGAGAGACAGCTATGGAAGGAGAGGGAGACAAAATTAAATGGCATTTCCAGTAGAAACAATTCACATCAGCTCTCCTTCATAGGCAAGAATACATGAAAAAATCCAATTGTCTCTGACACGCACTAAACATTTAAAAAATAAGCAATAATAATGATATTTTACTGTAAATATAATTATAATTAATATTCAAGGGTATTAAAGAAGACAATTATAAGCACATTTATGTACAGTTAGCAGGTCACTTTTGGACTGAAGTATTATTTTATCCTTCATCACTTATCTTTCTGTTCCATCTGGAATCACTGACCAGAACCAGAAAAGCAGAAGAAAAAGGGACAACACACATCAGTGGGGAAATGAGGAGAGACAGTGAGAGTCATTAGAAACCTTTGTTGGCCATAGTTTGGAAGCCATTACTTCCCAGTGACTATTTCTCTATGAGAGAATAAAAAAAATTTTTTTAAACTTCAATAAAAAGATAAGTTGAAATCACTCATTCACACAATGTTAAGTTAAAAGGAAGGACAAATACAAAAAAAAAAAAAACATGACTTTGATGATCTCCATGACTTTCTGAAGCTGTCTTACTTTGAGCTGAGATAACAGAGTCTATTTTGAAATTTCTAACCTTTGTGCACATGGAATACTATTATAGTATGGGTATTTCATTTCCTAAATACTAAAAGGCTACACCAACTTTTTTCTGGAACTGAGATTTTTTTTTTGTTCATATCTTCATTTAATCTAAACTTTACATATATATTGTCTAGGGATTTGGGCTGAATGCATTTGAACCTGACTCAAGAAAATTCAGGGCTAAGGGTCTAGAAGTAACTTACCACTCCTGCATAATGGACAAGCTCAAAGTGAGCTTCACATCTTTTATTATCAGGCCTGGGCTTCTGGAAATGAACCGACATCCCGAAATGGTTATCAAAAAGTTTGGTCTTGAAAGTCACATCTGTAGCCTGAGGAAACATACATTCTTCTTCAAGGATGGAAAAGATGCCCATGGGCTGTTGGATATACATAAGAACATCAGATGAAAGAAAACACCAGGAAACAGTATCTTTAATGGGGGGGGGTCCTATAAATTCTTATTCCAAGAACCTAATCATGTGACAAAGGGAAAGACCATTCACTATATATAACTAGTCAATCATCCATTTAACAAATATTTATTAAATACCTCCTAGGTGCTGGGTACAGTAGGAGCTGGCAATGTAGCCATTAGCCGCATACACAAAGTGCCTGTCCTCAGACTGATTATACTCTAATGGAGTAGAAAGTCAATAGTCAAATAAACAAAAAATAATTTAGTTTCTCATTAGTGTTCTGAAGAAATCATCCAAAGAAAAGAAATTGGCAATGACTAGGGGACTGGCTGGGAGCTATTATAGTGGGATAGTCAAGTAAAACCCTCTGACCTAAAGGAGAAGAGCAAATCCTAAGATCTGTGTATAAGTATTCTTGGCAGACAATTGATGAGTGCAAAGGCCCTGAGGCAGGAGCACACTTGGTAAGTCTGAGGTCTTGCCAGAGGCAAGAGTGGACAGAGCTAAGGTAGTGTGCGTGGTATGAGATAAAGCCAGAGAGATAAGCAGTATTGGATCCCAAGGGCTGTCCAGGCCATGCTAAGACATTTGGATTTTAAATATAATGGGAGGTCTTTGTAGATTTTTAACAGGATGTGATGTGATGTGATGTGATGTGACGTGATGTGATGTGATGTTTGCTTTAAAAAGATCATTTGTTTAGAACAGGGTTGGCAAAATCCTGCCTATGGTCTGTATTGGAGACCCAGTGAGCTAAAAAGAGTTTCTATGTTTTTAAAGGGTTGCAAAAATAAAAACAACAAAAAAGAATATGTGGTAGAAAACCTGATGACCCCTGTCAGCAAACTTTTTCTTTAAAGGGCCATGTAATAATTGAGTTAGACTTTGTGGGCCACATGGTCCCCGTTACACTTGAAAGTGGCAACATGTAAATAAAATGGGTTTGACAATGTTTTATTAAAACTTTATTTACAAAAACAGGCCACAGGACAGTTTTCTGACCCCTGGTCTAGATTAGTGATAGCATTGGAGGTGGTCAGAAGTCACTGAAATGTTACAAGCTTGAAAGTAGAGTGAGGTCTACTGGTGGACAGAATGTGGGATATAACAGAGAAAGATGACCAGGTTTTTGGCTTGAGAAAATCGGCAATGGATGCTTCCATTAACCAATAGAAGGTACATACACATAGGGAAAACAGGTTTTGGGGGGCAAAACAAGGATTCTCATCTTCGCTTATCTGTGTATTTGTATATGCATTAGTCTACTCCAGAAATATTTTTGCAATGCCTTCCATGAATAAAGCACCATACCAGACGTTTTAGGTTATACACGGGTTGTGACTCCAGGGCATCTAGCCAAGAAGACAAAACATGTCCATATGAGTACAAGAAAGCAGACAAAACAGAGATACACAGAAAATGCCATAAGAATTCTGAGACAGAACATGACCTCTTGGCCCAACAGGCATAGATTGCATGATTTCCTATCAACACTTTGTACCTAAGAACCAAAGAATCTAAGGAGAGACATTAAAGGCCTGGAAGTTCCTTGAATGCCCTTCATAATTTCTTTCTAAAAAACTGGGTAGCTTGTGCTTAAATCTTTTCATGGAGAGAGAATACACCAACTCTGAGACAGGGCTCTGGATGAGTGACATATTAAAAGAAAATGTGTTTGTCATTTAGAACTTGTTCTAAATTGCTCTGCTGAGCCATACAAATGCTTCTGGATAGTGGATCATCATGATAGTATGATATTTAAAGATCATATTTTGGATCCAGCTGAGTCTACAAGTGTAATATATGAACTATGGTTTTCTACATCTTGTGTATGTTTTCACAGACTTAAAACCTGTACTTTATAGGAAATGTAATTAACAATTTCACTACTAATTCTTGTCCTG
Organism: Suricata suricatta; assembly: GCF_006229205.1. Classification (NCBI taxonomy): domain Eukaryota; kingdom Metazoa; phylum Chordata; class Mammalia; order Carnivora; family Herpestidae; genus Suricata; species Suricata suricatta. Next base: position 55,492,979 of record NC_043704.1, read on the forward strand.
AAGAGCTCTGAGACATCTTCCTTCCTTCCAAACATCTATGTGGGGAATGATGCAGTGAGCAATTATGGGAAGTGTTCTAAATGAGAGCAAAATATTCTAAGAGAAACTGATACCCATTTTGTTCCTGGCACCACTGACGTTGTGGATTCTTGGCAAAGTAAGTAACGTGGAGGAGGGGGAGGGGGAGGGGGAGGGAGAATCTGATAAACTAAATAGTTGATTCACTGGTGTGAGCCTTTGGAGGCATGAAATTCATCTTGCACCACAGATTTTCTGACCATACATGTGGTCAACCCTCAGAGAAAACTGGACGGAATCATTTAAAAATCTAAGCATCTCCTGTATTGGTGTCTGTTAACAACGGAGTTGTGGCAATGCCTGACAAGGAGGGACAGTCCCCATCTCCAGCAGCCACATTCCATATCTGAGGACTGTCATTATGCTGGAAAGCTAGTAAGGCCAGCTTTCATATTCAGACAAATAGAAGCTTTATGTTAAACAAGTACATATCATAGCTCAAAATGTAACAATCTAACCAACGAGGAGGGGGAAAAATACTGTTTTGCCAGGGTCGTCTCCATTTTTCCAGTGCTCAGGAGGTGTAAAGCTTCTAATAAATATGAGGCCCTCCGGTAAATTAATTTCCAAATAGGTCAGGGAAAAAAGTAATTATGTTCTGCCCTGTAGCATCAAATGTCCGATATTGCACACTAAATGGTTTGTCACTTGCCCTGGCTCCGAACATTAGTGCTCTAACCTCTCCCCCTTTAAATATTATCAATCCAGGCTTCCTTCCTTTTATGTCTGTCACTTTCTTACTACTTGCATTTCTTTTGTCCTGATTCAGGACTTCTTTACTTCTCACCTGTGCTGTGGTCCCCAAATGCCTTAACCTTAACCTTTCCTCCAATGCCAGGCACCAAACACAAACCCACAGAATAAACATGAGCAGCTCTGACTGCTCTGTTGCCAGCACAGAAGCCCTCCCTGGCTCCCCACTGCCAGGAAAAATAAGGTAGAAATGACTTCAAGTCTCTTTATAATCTGACCCTCCTTTTTTTTGTTCCAGCTACTTCCTTCTGTGTTCTATACTCTACTAGACTACCAAAAATTTCAGAATGGGGCCTTTGTTTACTTACACCTCTACCTCTGGTCTTGCTAGTCCCTCACCTGCTCACTGTCATTCTCTGTTCAGCTGCTAAAATCATAATCATTTCTTCAGATCCAGCTGAGATTTCATATTTTTTCCTACCTGGCCTTCCAAGATTCCCACAGGCAGAGGAGACTCCTGCACTTCCGATTTCTGTGGGCCTTTGTGCCTTTCCTGCATTTATATGGAGACATATTTTTACACTGATTAGACTTACAAATCTCCTGCTTGACTGCATACTTCCTAAGGGCAAGTGCTACTTATAACACCTGCTTAAGTTTTCCACAGCACTTAATTCAAAGTCTTCTCTACAGCAGTGTGGTATTAAGCCTGAAATTAAGGCCCAAAATCATGTCTGCCTTGACATCTGGGGAAATCTGGGAGGGCCTCAGATGACCTAATCGCAAGCTCCCCTCCCAATCGTGCTCCTTGAGTGAGGTCCTCTAGCCAAACTACCATCCTGAGCATGGGACCAGACACAGCGCCTGCTTATCCTTGAGTGATGGGTCTCAGATCCCTGACAGCCCTTGGAATTATTCAGACAAGACAATCATCCTCCCTTGAGAAATGGTAGTCACCACACCCTGTTCTTACTACAAAGCCTGCCTTCCACAGCCCCTCTTGTTCACTCTGTCAATAGTGCAACCACCGTGTGCCCCTGCCTGGCATGCAGCACCCTCCCCCTTCAGGCTTTGAGTGTGTGTGACCAGTAAGCTGTTGTCAAACTCATCTGTCCAGGGTCAGGTGTCCTATGTTCAGTCATCTCTATACCCCAGGGCGGGAATCCTCCTTCACCAGCAAGGTAACAAGGAAGTGATCAAAACACGTAGTCATTAAATAAATTTACTTGTTTAATTGAAAAAAAAAAAAAAGGAAAAGTTTTGGCCTTAGGAAGATGCCTTTCCAACAACACCCCAAGTTCCTTCAGTGATAGGATAATGTCTCTGGTTTGCATGTCTCACAACCCTTAGTATAGTAGGTTCCAAGGTTACTAAATGTAGGTCCCAGCAAATTTCTGTTATGTAACTGATTGACAGGTAAACACTAAGACACCCAGATTTGAGCTCTGGGGTCTGGACTGCTTTGCTGTGGGCAGTAGCCAGGCAGAAAGAGTTGTGACAGAAAGCTTGGAGTTACGTGTTTCAAGGATGTACATGAGTATACAAGAGGTAGCTAGATATTAATGCGATTCATTCTATAATGAGAAAACCAGGCTTAGCATACCCAAAGAACCCCATTTGGGTGGTAAGAACATGTATTGCCAAGATGCTAACAGGATTTAAAATATTTTAGAAACTGTATCACTGTAATAATTGTAGAGAGACAATAAAAACTTATTCAGGCCCAGTTAGACAAATAAGGTTAAAAAAAACCAACAACAAGACACAACAACAACAACAAAAGCGTGACCAAGCTAGGTCATACAGTTTGGACTTACAAACAGGTACGAGAATCACTCCTGCAGCTAATTTTCCTCACAGCTGGTAATATTCTAAACCCTTATTCAAATCCCAATCCTATGAGGAACTTTTTGCAAAAGGGCTGAATTATTGGAAAATAGATGTAGTGTCTCAAGGTGACTACAATCTAGGGGCAACAAGATTTTAAAGGTATAATTTTGATTGTATTTCTCTTAAAAATAATAGAAATAATCTCTTTATCGATACCCATGCAAAACCATAAATAATATGTAGTCATATGTTAAGACTTTAATATGTAAATTATTGATGCTCAAGTTCTAAACACACTAGAATACTTCAGGTAATGAAATAAGGTGTGAGCTAATCCTATAATAGATTAGTTCACTGCATATATATATATACATAGAAGGAGGTCACTGTATGCTTGATGACCAAATTAACAATTAAAGGTGGTGTTGAAATACATTTCTTTTTTAGTTTGACAAACTTTTGGTAAACACAAAAATTTGAAACGTTTAGCTATGAAAATCCCCCTTCTTCTTTTGCACACACAGATTTATGCTATGAGGCATTTTGTACATATTGATTTATCTCAGTTCTTTTGAATTTTGATAACTTCTCACGATTCATTCTATTTCAAGGAATAACTTTGGTACAACATTAATATTTACAACAAATTTTCTTCACGTAGCCTGTACCAGCTCAACGGGTCTTTTCAAAATATAGAATAATTTCAAGAAAGGTTTTGGTATTCCTCATTTGCCTGACCTGAATACTTTTGAAATAATTCGTAGGAAGCCAAAGACTTATCTTTTCCTTCTATCATCTGGTCAGGGTTTTTTTTTTTTTCTTATTTTATCGTATCGGAAGGAAATGCAACAGGAAATTACATCCATGTTGCTAGTGGGTTATTTAGAATAACTGAGACCAGCATAAATGAGATAGTGGGCTTCATATCAACTAAATAATCAGTAATGTTTACAGACCTAACTGGATCTGAATAATGCCTATGTCCCACCTTCCTGCCTGAAAATGGTCATCTTGCCATAATCAGAGTAAGTAGATATTACAGGTCACAATTGGCAAAAGTGAAATCTGTCCCTCTGTGGAGGTCCAATTCTGCAGTATCATTTCTCATCAGAAAACTACAGCTTTAACAATTATAGCAAACATTTACCACATCATGGTGGCCATCATCATCATCATCATCATTATTATTATTTTAATCAGCTCAGAGTTCAGGTCTTTATCATTATTATTTTTTTTTATCAGCCTGTCCTCCCCCAACAAAGTTCACTGGTTATAAAATAAATAAAATCAACATGCCATCCATTCCTGTTAGGAATAATGGCTACTTTCAAGGAAGATGTAGTTTCATCTAAAGTCTAATAAATAAGGTTGATTGATAAAATCTGAGGCCCGCAAAGACAGTGAGAGGTCAGTCACCCTTCCTCCTTCCCGACAGGGCCGATGAGAATCAGATGCCAACAGCTTAGCTAAGGAGTGCGTTCAGAACTTTGAAAGCAGTAGGCCTTGGCCTTCCCAGACCCGGCTCCAGAATTCACTGCAATCCACAGTCATAGCAGGATGTGCCGCCAGTGCATGCTGCCACAGACCAAGCCACAGAGCACGCTATACTTAATTCCCCCCACAAACCTGGTTAATCTTTCCCAGAGCACATGGAAAGATTTCAGAGTAGGGGAACATCACTGAATTCAGAAACCATACACTGCAGCTAATTTACTAATAAGCCATGAAGTATTGTCATAAATTACTTAAACTAACTGGTACTTGTCCAATTAAATGAACAAACTACATCCTGCAAGGTAGTGGCCTTGAGGATTTATGACAGTTGTTTGTTTGCATGCTAATTTGCCAAATTTCGTTAAGCTGCTCTGGGTCTACTCATTCACCTTATATTAATCAGCCAGGCCCTACAGTGCTCATATTTTCAGCTCTGTGTTTTTCGAGTCAAGAGCATGACCATTTTTAATCTCGACAAGTCTGCTCACGCATTAACAGTGGAGGCCATGCATAAGCAGCAAATGCGCGGGAGATGATGGAGGAGGGTAACTGACGCGAAGGTTTAGTTAGGTTTCCACGGATGCTGCACACAAAGCCCATTAAAAGAAACTGCACAGAGCTCTCCGGCCCTGCTTCCCATCCCCTGACAGAGCTCAAGTCCCGATATGGATCGGTGTGGCAAACAGGGACCATCCTCCTTAAATGAAAATAAACGAGGAGAGAAGCATGTGTTACCTTCTCAACGAGATCTATGCAGGCTTGTAAATCCAGACCGAAGTCGAAGGACACCCAGCCAATGCCTTCTTTTTTGTATTCCTCTTGCTCCAAAACAAACATGTGCTGATTAAACAGCTGTTGTAATTTTTCATTGGTAAAATTAATGCAAAGTTGCTCCAGGCTGTTATACTTTGAAGATGCGATTAGGTGAGAAAAGATAAAAGTGAATTGAACAAATGGTAACCATTCGAGGTGATGGCAATGTTAATCAACTTGACTTTGATTGTTTCACAGTGCGTAGGTGCACCAGATCACCAATTTGTATACCATAAACATATACATTTTTAAGTTGTCTAATATACCTCAATAAAAAAATAAAATTGAGGTCCACTTAAAAAAATGTACAGAGAATATCATAACCACAATCAGATGATGGCAGATAGACCCCATAAGTAACAAATCCTCAATTAAATCCTTACCTCCTTAAAATACATCTGCAAACTAAACATGACAATAAGATAACGCACAATGATATCAAATTTTAAAATTGTAAAAGGCTCCTTTATTTCTATCTACCTTTAGTTAAGGCTGAATTTTAATACTATTATCATAATTATAAATAATTGTTGTTATGTATTTATATTAATAATAGCTTTTTTCCAACCAGAGTGGCTCTTAAGTTTTCCCAGAATAAATCTCATCACTCTTTGACTCTATTTTCTGACGTTCAATGCACATTTTCTAATCTCCATGTAAATACACATTGGCTTCATTTTAACTAGATATACTTACATCAAGGATTTCAAAACCAGTGATGTCAAGAATGCCAATGAAGAATTGCCTTGACAGCCTGGCATCCAGCGCCCTGTTGATCCGTGCCACCAGCCACTTAAACATCCTCTCATATATTGACTTGGACAGGGCACCAACAGCAGAGGTCACCTGGAAATCACATTGAAAGTACTCCACATCTGCCAGCAGTGTCCATTTTAATCCTGGGCATTTTCTACCAGCAGCCTCCTTCTAGCAAAATTGGGATCTATTTATTGACTTTCTGTGGTTCTAGTGTGCCGCTGAGATGATACAGCGGAAGATCTTTAATACAATCAGAAGAAAGGGAGAAGGAAGCAAGGAAGGGAGGAAGGGGGAAGAAATAGAGAGGGAGGCCAGCCTGGTGCCTCCTTACCAGACACTCCTGTGAGAGAAATGGTTCTATTATCAAAGGACCCACTCTCTGGGGAGTGGAGTGGTAATGCGCTTGAAAGCCTTGGTATTTGAAGTGTGGTCCTAAGACCTGCAGCATCAGCACCACCTGGGAGCATGTTAAAGATGCCAGCTCTCAGCAACTCTGCATCCAGTCTCAAACCTATGAATTTAAACTGGTGCTCTAACACAATTCTCCACTGATCCCGGTGCACCATCAAGTTTGGAAAACACTGGTAGAGTGCGTTAGGAGTCTGGAATGCCTAGCCCTTATCCTGCTGCTGCTGTTAAGGAGTTCTGTAACCTTTGGCAAGTGACCTACTCCCTCTGGACTGCAGTCTCCTCCCCTGCATAATGCTCTTTAAGGTTCTTTCTAGCCTCAGGTTCCAGTCTTTATTCTATCAGTTCCCAGTGTTGCTCTCAACTCCTTGTAGGGAGAATGGCAATTTAGGACTTCAGTCTGACTCAGGTTCTCCTACTGGAAAAGTCAGGCTGCATTTCCCCTCCCTGGAGTGTGTGTCAAAGGCTCTAATGTAACCTACTGGGAAGAGCTCCAACCTTAGTGCTGACTGATGTTGTGTAAATGCAGATCCTACTTCTGTGATGCAAAGGTGCTGCTATAGTAACAGGTTACTGACAGACCCCAACCAGGAGTGACTTCAGCTGGATGTTTTCCAAGCCTGGAAGCAGAATGGACTCCAAGCACTTAACACTTAAAATAGGCCTAGCGCCTCCATCCTTCAGCTGCCCAGGAGATAGCACACAGCAGGAGCCTGTTGGTGTCTGGTGGTGATTTATTTATGAGTCACCCACTCTCTGATCAGTTATCTTGAGTCATTTCCACAGTGATCCATAAGCTGGATGGCATCACTGTTTTTTATTATTGGCTTCAAGAGCACACCGCACAGATAAAGCACCAAGAATGGTTTTTATCCTCTGGAGCACTGAGGAAATCACTCTCTGTCTACAGCAGTCGCTTTGAAACTTTAAAAAGAACATGACGAACTTGCTCACCCCTTTTTAGTTCCCTAAGTATTCGCAAGTGGGAATGGGCGAGAAACTGGCCAGGGGTGGAGAGTAGTGAAGAAACAGGAAGACAGGCTGATGGTGTAGTCAGGGAAAGAAATAGACAATATGGCGTCTGCTGAATAAAACCAATAAGCCAAGATACTGCTCAATAATTAATCATTTTCATCCTTTTCTATCCAGTAAAGGAGGAATTACATAGCAGAATATACACTTCCACATTTCAGGGACTACATGAACTCATTCCTTAGCTCTTTTTCAAATAACCTCACAGAAGACTTTGATCAGTGAGTAGGAGTTGCACAGGGTAGAAGAAAAACCACCACCAAAAAGAAATGGAGTCAAAGAGCCATATTTGTGGCCACTTTGATCCCTGCCCTCTCAAATATTAAAATTTGATTTGTACCAGTTTATTAATTTAATATTAACTTTTTAATATCAAAATATGCACCTGCCAGGGTTGTTGGGAGAGACTCAATGAGTCAGAGGATGTAAATTTGGCACTTGCTATCCAATATATCTTGGTTCCCACTCTCCTGTTCCCTTTCTACTTTTACTCCTTCCTCATCCTCACTCCAGGATTTACTAGCTACATTACATCCAAAAGTTAATCTTTGTAAGGTTCACCATCTTTAACTATAAAAATGGAAATATAAATAAGATCAATTTTGCAGGCTTGCTGTTCAATTGAATGGGATATCCATACAAAGCACTTAGCATACTGTCTGTAGTTACTGATCATTGTGATTTTTAAATCATTATTAATCTTTTTAATTTTTTAAATGTTTATTTATTTTTGAGACAGAGCGTGAGGAAGGGAGGGGCAGAGAGAGAGGGAGGCACAGAATCTGAAACAGGCTCCAGGCTCTGAACTGTCAGCACAGAGCCCGATGTGGGGATCAAACCCACGAACCATGAGATCATGACCTGAGCCAAAGTCAGGCGCTTAACCCAGTGAGCCACTCAGGAGCCCCATAAATCATTATTAATCTTTTAAAAATTGAAACAACTGAGGGCACCTGGGTAGCTCAGTCGGTTAAGCGTCCGACTTCGGCTCAGGTCATGATCTCACAGTCTGTGAGCCCCATGTCAGGCTCTGTGCTGACAGCTCAAAGCCTGGAGCCTGCTTTATATTCTGTGTCTCTTCCTCTCTCTGCCCCTCCCCCACTTGTGCTCTATCTCTGTCTCTCTCAAAAATAAATGTTAAAAAAATTTTAATAAATTAAATAAAATTAAAACAACTTATTTCTAGCAGGCATAGTTAGAACTCTCATGGAATCCTAAAATACTAGACCCGAAGGACCTCAGTTCTTAATAATCACAGGTAGTGGCTCTCAATTTGGGATGACCCTAGCCCCTGAAGGAGAAACATATTTGAAAATAAGGAGGGCATTTTCTAGGCATCATCAGGACTATTCAGCACCTGGAAGCCAGAATGCAAAACCCCTACGATGCGCCAGATATGTTCCCATCTGAAGGACCATCCCATTCAGATGCCAGTCACCCCCACCCCCAACCACAGAGGGTTCAGCCTCTTTGCTGGGTGTTCACAGAGGTGAAGATATTTGACCAAGGTCCCAGAGTAAGTCAACATTAGAGCTGGAACCAAATTTTGTTTAAGTGTTAACGCTGCAAGAATTTTTGCCATCTTTTGCGATTGTCATCAACAGAATACATACATCTCTATTCTTAGCAGTGGCAATTGTCTCTATAAAGTCAGTAAAATTCCTATGAAAAGAAAAGCCTTACAGGGTGCTTTCCTACTCTCTCTCCAGGAGCAAGAGAAAGAGAGAGAGAGATTGGAAGATGAGGAGTGTGTGTGTGTGTTTTTTTTTTTTTCTTTTAGCATTGGATAATAATACATTAGCTTGCTTCACTGGTTCTATTATGGTGAAGGCTGGTGGTAACCATTTCCTGAGAACACAGTACTAAAGAGCAGAAGGTTTGATTTCAGCCCTCCTCTGGGCTCATTAGTTTTACACAGAGCGAGTCCCTGTTCTATAATCATAGCATGTCATGCATGCATGTTGTGGTAAATGTGTTAAAAAGCAAGAAACTGCCAAATACCCTTAATTTCACTATGAAAAAGAGTTCAACTATTTGTCCTGCTGATCATGGTTCAAGTTCAGCTCAATATTTAGTTTATCTTAATGTGTATGGAGCATCCATTGCTTGGAGGGCACTGTGCTAGATGCCAAGGGTACAAAAATAAATTCATCACAGTCCATGGCCTCAAGGAGCTCCAGTGATGAAGGGGAACAAAAACGGAAACTGTTTCAGTATAGTATTAAGATAGAGGTAGAACTATTGATTTATAGAGTAAACTAAGCTAGGAAATTGCTGAAAAGTTTTAAATAACATAGTCACACCAGATGCTTCACTATACCAAAAATAGAGTTTATTGTCATCAGAATAACTGTCTTCTATTGCAAATTTGCACATTTGTCTATCTCATCTTCAGATTTAAAATGTATGTAAAGACAATCCAAATGTCACCTGGATATTAGCTGTGCGTTCTCTGCAGTGTTATTGCTGTTCCCTAAGCCTCAGTTTCCCCAACCGTGAAACCTAAGTATTCCTGCTCTATTTACCTCCGAGCACTGTTGTAAGATGAGAAGGAATCAACGCCTGGGAGTGCCTTATACACACTACATGTGACCATACCATTCTGTCTTTCGAGGATGCTACCGCATCTACAGTAATTTGACTAATTTTCACCAGTGGACTCTTAGTGTAAGGGTTATCACGTCTGGCCCCAAGCAGTTAAGGTAGTTGCACTTTCTCCACAAATGATCTTTCTCCCTACGCAGCAACTCTGGAGGCAGGTATTCTGGGTGGCCTGACCACAATATGGAAGAAGGCCGTCCAATGTGTACTGGACTTGGTGTAAGAAATGTTTATTTTCGGGGCGCCTGGGTGGCTCAGTCGGTTAAGTGGCTGACTTCAGCTCAGGTCATGATCTTACAGTTCGTGGGTTCCAGCCCTGCATCCGGCTCTGTGCTGACAGCTCAGAGTGTGGAACCTGTTTCAATTCTGTGTCTCCCTCTCTCTCTGCCCCTCCCCCACTCACAATCTGTGTCTTTCTCTCTCTCAAAAATAAACAAAAAAATTTTTTTAAAAGAAATGTTCATTTTACTGTCACTGAGATTTCAGTGCATATGTGTTACTGCAGCATGGCATCACATACTGACTAATAGGCGTTACAGATGTAAATTATTATTTTAAAATGCACTAGCACTTAGATGGTCCATTACCCGGCAGCCCTGGGACACTTACTGCATTCTGACAAAGCCTCAGAATCAGCAGTCCTTGAGAGTACTTGTTATTCTATCATTAAAAGACTCTCCTGGATGCACAACTAAGCCTGCATGACGTTCCCCCTCTCATTTCTGCTCTCAACACCCCTCCTTCACATACTAACTTCAGCCTATATTTTAAAACTCTTTCTCAACTAATGTGCCTGTTACTCTAAAAAGTCAATATTCCAAATAGGTGAGGGATGCCAATTCACTAGTTTTATTTGTACCGGAGATTAATGGCCTTGAAAGCTCCTTAACTGGACAATGAAGATGTTGATCACAAGGGCTTGCCTACTTTGGCAAAGAGACTTGTTACCCACAGGAAAACTGCCAAACAGTATATTAAGCACCTGGAAGGATTCTTAATACAAGAGCATATACATTGGTATACATCACAAGCGAAAATGCTCTGAATACTCATCACAGTAGCTCTTACTTGCTTTTTTACAGAAGCTCTTGTTGCAGACAATACCAGAAGCTGAAAAATAACAAGTATAATACGTACACAACTATTACAAGATCACAGATCATAACGCTCTGGGAATGTCACCTTACCTGTTCTATATTTTGCCCTCTAGTGACATATTCATTACCAACTTTGATTCTAGGATGGATCAAGCCCTTCACCAACTCAGAAGAGTTAATGCCCATGAGGAAAGCAGCTTTGTCAGCACCTGGTCAGAAGAAAAGGAGGAAAGGTAGAAGGGAGAGGGGGAGAGAGGAAGGTGGGAGGAAGGAAGGGGGGAAGGAGAAGAGAAAACACTACTTAAATTCATTCAATTATAGCCAAACAAGCTCGCCAGAGGACAAAAGGAAGGTATGTTCAGACCTATATAGCAAGGTGGACTGTAGTTTTGAAATAAAAGGCTTGTATCTGAAATATACAAATCAAACCACAATGAAATGCCACTTTACACCCACTAGACTTGCTATAATCAAAAAGACAGACAATAACAAGAGTTGGTGAAGGTGTGGAGAGATGGAAACCCTCCTACATTGTTGGTTGGCATGTAACAGGGTAGAGCCATGGAAAACAATTTGGCAGCTACTGAAAAGTTAGAGTTAATCTAAGAACCAGAAATTCTACTGGTGGGTATATACCTAGTGAAAACATATGTTCACACAAAAAATTGCACACAAATCTTTCTAACAATATTATTCATAATCATCAAAAGTGGAGAAACCCAAATGTCCATTAGCTGATGAATAAACAAAATGCAGTATAGAAACACAACAGAAACTTTTTTTGCCATAAAAAAAGAATGAAGTATTGAAGCATGCTTCCATATGGATCAAACTTGAAAACGTTATGCTAAGTGAAAGAAGCCAGAAACAAAAGGCCATACATTATTTAATTCCAATCATAGGAACTGTCCAGAACAGGCAAATCCAAAGAACAGAAAGTAGACCCTGTGGTTGATAAGGGGAGAAGGGAATCGGAGGAAGTACCAATGGGTATAGGATACTTTTTCTGTTTTTTTCTCACATTCTTATTTAAGTTCCAGTTAGTTAACATACAGTGTAACATTAGTTGCAGATGTAGAATAGTACTCTTTGAAGTAATTGAATATTCTGGAATTAGATAGTGGTAATGGCTACACAATCTTGTGAATATGCTAAAACTCATTGAGCTGTATACTTTAAAAGACTGAATTTTATGGTATGTGGATTACACCTCAGTTGTAAAAAGAAATCTATTTCTTTATACTGGCCCTCTTCTAAAACAAACTACTTGACATACACGGAAAATCTTATCTCTATTATTTGCCCATTTTCCCTTTATACATATGTAATTGTAGGTTCTTTCAATGAAACAGGGACTTAGGCCATGTAATCTGATAATTCAAGACAACCACCAATAATCAACAGAAGCCAGGACACTTGGATTTATCAAAACACCTCTTTCCCAGTGAGGTCTTTTTGCTCTATAGTGCCCTCTGCTGGCCCACAAGAATACATACAACCCACACACCTGCATTATTCTAAATCAGTGCTTCCATTTTCTAAGGAAAGTGGGGGAAGAATGAATGTTATCAGAAAGAGTAAATAAACATGTATCACATCATGTGTTTAAAAATTACAACACAAAAGAATGCCACAGGCAAAAAGTTGTAAGAACATTCCAATTGTAGATTTCTTCAGTTATCAAGCAAAAGGAATATTTTGCTCATCTAACATCTCTGCTATACCCTACATTTTTATATGAATTCTCAGATACGCTAGTATATCTGATGTAGTCACTTTATAAAATAATGGCTTACAGTAGAAGAAAATGCAGTCTTTCATTACTTCACTAAGAAGTAAAAGGTTTCCTGAGCAATAACCACAAATAGAGAGTAAAGTAAAAACAAAAAACAATTAGAGAGCTGCATGTCACTTGTATCAACTATATCCATTTCCTTTTGTGGGCCTTTGAAATTTGCACAAAGGATTGAAAAGCTTCAAATGTTTATTTGCTTATTAACTAAGATCAATATATATTATACATACATTTCTGCAGGCCACACACTTACTCTGTGTCAGAGATAATGGCCCAGCTACTCAGTTGCTATGAAACCTTTCAAAATGCAAAGACTATTTGGGGAAATAAATGGAAAAATCAAAAGTAGAGCAAACGTACTCATCCTATGCTGAGCTATCCCCGCTAAGAGTGCCACGTTTGGAGACAAAAGCATGATTATTTCAAGTTGAGAATCCAATGGATCAGAATCCTAGCCTTTTTGCACTGGAAGAAACTTTAAAGAGCACATGACCTAGAATGAAAACATTTAAAAGAAAGAGAGAAATGCAATGTGTCTGATGAATCTGTGTGGAGGTGAATACTGACAATGTGAAAAATGAACAATTCCACAATATTTGCTCAAAAAAAAAAAAAAGATAGTTCAGTTCTCTGAGCTTTGGAAGCATTCAGACCGACAAAGAGGTAATAATAGTCTCAAACTCATACCTCCTTTTGCCAGTGTTAAGGACAGTCCTTTGAGTCTATTTTTATCCATGAACAAAGGAAACCCAAATTCTCTGTACAATATCCCACCTTAAGCTCTGACAGAAATAGCATCCGACATTACAGAATTATTTGCCACCCACTCCAGAGACAGCGAGTATCTGCAGACGGAGAAGTAGTACCCCTTGCCTCCACCCGACAGGTGTATATTACACATTCTCCAGGTTTTCACTGTGTTTTGTTTTGTTTAGACAGAAACCAGTACTTGTCATCTTGTTCTAAAAAATAAATTACTTCATTTGCACTAAAAGTTTCACAACCAAGATGAAAATAGTTTAAATCTATGAATAAATATCCATCTGACAGTCAGGAAATGATATTACGAACAAAGCAAGGTCTGTAAACACATTTTCATCATGTAACCTGATGTGTTCCGAAAAGAGGCTTTATGAAATTCCCACCATCATGCCCCAGGACCTTGTGAATAAAACCATGGATTTTTAATTAGGCTGTCTGATCTTACCTGGGAGAGGCAATGTTTAGACAGAGCAGGTGTTCTCACACATTGGCGTGAATCAGAATACCCTGGAGAGCTCAGAAAGGTACAAAGGAGGGGGCTTGCTGAAGGGGCTTGGGTCTGGACCTGTTTTTATCATGTTCCCCGGGTGATTTGAGAACATAGTCCACATTACAGTGGTCATCAAACTTGGCTGCACATTGAGGTCACCTGGGAAATTGTAACAACAGACAATGATGCCTCTACTTAACCCCATGATTCATTTTCTAATTAATGCCTGGGTGAAGCCTGAGCATCAGAAATTTCTAAGCTCCCCGCTGTGTCCAATGTGCAGCCAAGTTTGAGAACTGTCCTCTGAGGAATAGTAGCCAGCTTTAGTAAGTATATTTTGAAGTCAAGTAGGTAGAACGAAGCCTGGCTTTACCTGAAAACGAGTAAGGGGGCAGAGAAAAACAAAAGGCAATCTTTCCCAAATTTATAATTTCAGCCCAGTTCAGTCCCATATGTAAACAACCAGATATAAAGAAAGGAACAAAATCCAGTTTTATCATTCCTGGCTAATGTAAAGAGGGGCTGGAAGAATGACATTTAATTGTTAGGCTTTCAAGTAGGCTTATAATGTGATTTCTGAGATGTTCACCTTTTACTATTTTTATTGAACAAAGTTTACTGAGCACCTACTATGTGCAAGGCCTAAGTACTAGATGCTGCAGCAAGAAAGATAAACAAGGCAAAGAATTTGGGGCATCAAGGAGTTTATAATCCACGAAAGTAAATAAAACAGAAAAAAATAAGTCAGTAAAACAACTGCTTATCAGAGACAAAGAAATCAATTATTTTATTATGAAAGTTTGAAAGAAGAAGGAATTTCTTAGGATTGTCTGACCAAGGAAGGTTTGAAAAAAGAAATAGTATTTGATCTGAGCCTTGAAGATGAGAAGGGTATAATAGGCAAACACAGGAGGGGCACCTGGATGGCTCAGTTGGCTAAGCATCTGACTGTGGCTCAAGTCATGATCTCACTGTTTGTGAGTTTGAGCCCTGCATTGGGCTCTGTGCTGACTGCTCAGATCCTGGATCCTGCTTTGGATTCTGTGTGTCTCTCTCTCTCTCTGCCCCTCACCTGCTTGTGCTCTCTCTCTCTCTCTCTCTCTCTCTCTCTCTCTGCCCCTCACCTGCTTGTGCTCTATCTCTCTCTCTCTCTCTCTGCCCCTCACCTGCTTGTGCTCTCTCTCTCTCTCTCTCTCTCTGCCCCTCACCTGCTTGTGCTCTATCTCTCTCTCTCTCTCTCTCTAAAAAATAAACAAACATTAAAAAAGTTTTTAAAAATAGTAATAGGCAAATACAGGAGAACAAGAATATCTGAGACAAAAGAGCATGACTTACCGGCATCGCGGTGGGGAAGAGCATGCGCAGTCAGAGACCGGACCACAAAGTCAGGGAGGCAGCAATAAACATAAAAGCAGGGATTTCTGGTCACAGAAGACATCTGATGCCACTCACTATAAGGTACTCACTAAATAATGGAGAAACCTTATAGGGACTTTTAGCGAAGCAATGGCATAGAGTCAGGTGTCACAATGTGTAATTTTGTGCAGGGATGCAAGATGGACCAGAGCAGGGAGAGTAGATGAGAAAAAGTGAGCCCACTGCAAGATGCTAATATGCAAGGTGCTGAGGGTCTAAACCAGAAATAAGAAAGGGAAGAAAGACTGGGAAACATGACTAAGAGGTTCTGACCTGAGAAACAGAAGAGCAGCAGCATGAACACATGTAGAGAAGACATCACAGGGGAGAAGAGGAAGCAACGAGCTAGGACACCAGGAGGCGATGCCTCAGAAAGTTAGGAATGTGGGGTTGGCGCTCAAGAAAGAGGCAAGACAAGAATGCCCTCTTCAGTTTGGGTGGCTTCTCTCTTTCCACCCTCTCCTCTCTCTGTCCAGCTCCTTCAATCCTCCCTTCATGGTTAACTGGGGAGAAAAAATCAAAAGCTTAATAGATTAAGAGCCCTAAGAAATTAGTGAGAAAATAGATTATTCCAAACAAAAATGCTCAATTTTTTTGTGTTTATTTATTTATTTTGAGAGACAGAGCATGAGTTGGGGAGGGGCAGAGAGAGAGAGAGAGAGAGAGAGAGAGAAAGGGAATCCCATGCTGTCAGCACAGAGCCTGACATAGGTCTCGATGTCACAAACTGGGAGATCACAGCCTGAGCTGAAATCAGGAGTCGGATGCCCAGCTGACTGAGCCACCCACAAGCCCCCCCAAATATGCTATTTTAAAAGTGGGCTAAGGATGGAAATAATAATCCAAAAAAGAAATGATACAAATAGGTAAGAATATACAAAAATTAACTTTATTAATATTTATTTATCTTTTTAAGAGAGATTTAATTTATTTTTGAAAAAAATTTTTAACATTTATTTATATTTGAGAGAGATACACACAGAGCATGAGCGGGGAGAGAGAGGGAGACACAGAATCTGAAGCAGGCTCCAGGCTCCCAGCTGTCAGCACAGAGCCTGATACGGGGCTCAAACCCACAAACTGTGAGATCATGACCTGAGCTGAAGTCAGCTGTTGAACCAAATGAGCCACCCAGGCACCTCTAACTTTATTAATATTTAAATATAAAACAAAATCTGGCTATTTGGGAAGAGAAAGAACTGTTAATATTAGTGAACACAGTGAGAAAGTTACTCTCAATGCTGCTGATAGGAATATAAATGGTAAATCATAGGGCAGCTTCAGAAAAAAAATTTACTCTTAGAAGTTTATTCTAAAAAAATTATGTATATCTTTGAATTTGTAAGGGTGTTCACCAAAATTTTGTTCATGATGGTAAAAATCTGGAAATAAATATTCAATAAGAAATATTTAAACTATCCATACATGGGACACTTTGTAGCCATCTAAAGGGATATTGCAGAAAATATGAAAGATGTTCACATATAATTTACTGAAAAACTCTGAAGGCAACAACATGAAGAGTATGAACATATATATTTTATTTTAAAAAGTTGCCTGTGCATACTCAACTATAAAAACACAGGAAAGATGTGTCCTGTGGCATTCACAGTGATTGTCCCTAAGTAGGATTTTTTTAAATGAATAATTTTGTGCCAGCCACTGCTTTAAAACCTAGAAACACAGCACTGAACACACCAAATTAAGTCCCTGCTGGTCAAAAAAAAAAAAAAAATAGCTGTATGAACGACGTGAAGAAAAATATTCAGGTTAAGGGGAAAGAGAGCAATCAGAAGGCAATGGGAGTGGTCAGGGAAGGTTTTTCTGATAAGGTAACATTTAAGAAGACACCTTAAGATAAGAATAGATGGGAGCTATTAGTGAGCCTAGAGCAAGGAGAGAAGTCAGTGAAAAAGTCCTGAAAGAGGAGCTCCTATGCTCTAAGAGCCAAGAGACCAGTAGGGCTGAGTGAAGGGAATGAGAGCAGGGGAAATGGTAGGTGAAGTTTCTGTACCCTATTTCGGGGACATAGATTGGTGATGGGGGTTGGTGATTCCACACCAAGCAATTCTATGATACCAGCTGGGTGTCCTACAATTCAACTCAATTCTACCTGAAGATAGCATCAGATCCCAAGGGTTAGGAGTTCAGTTCTGTAAGACGATTCTCCCCCTCCCCCACTTCAGATGTCAATGACAAGTCCAGGTTGTCTCTTGGGCTACTGACTCAGGCTGTAGATCTGTGGTTCTAAAGACCCTCTCCTCAGGTTCAATTAATTTGCTAGGGATTCACAGAATTCAAGGAAATATTTTACCCACTCTATCAATAGCTCATTATAAAGAAAAGTCACTCAGGAAAAGTCAGATGGAATAGATGGCATAGGGCAAGGTGTAGAAAAAGAGTGCAAAGCTTCCATGCCCCAAGCGCACAGTCCGCCCCAAATCTCCATGTGTCCACCAACCCTGGAGCTCTCTAAACCTGTCCTTTTGGGTTTTTATGGAAACTTCATTACAGGGACTTGACTGATTAAATCATTGGCCATTGATGATGGAACTAAATCCTTAGCCACTCTCCTCTCCCCTATTGGAGGTGGGACTTAATGTTGCTTCTCTCTAACCACCTGGTTAGTTCCTATGGTTACCAGCCCCCAACCTTACAGGCAGTCTGAAAGTTGATTCATTAACATAACAAAAGCACCTCTATTGCTCTTATCACTTAGAAAATTCCAAAGGCTTTAAGAACTCTGTGCCAGAAACTTGAACAACGATCAAATATAATTTTTTATTAAAAATCACAATATCAAAAAAAGTCACAATATCACAGTAGGAGATGGGGAGAGATTTAGAGGGATCACAGAGGATGAGGCTATGAAGAGAACTTGGGGCTTATTTAAGTAAGATGGGAGCTATTAGTGAGCCTAGAGCAAGGAGAGAAAGGGCTACTGTTGGCTGTTCTGTGAAGAAATATTAGTCATGAGACCAGGGTGAAGACAGAGAGACCAATAAAGAAGGTATTTCAATAATCTGGTAAGAAATGATGGCTCAGGCTAGATGGTAATAGTAGACAGGGTCATGGTGAGTAAGCGGTTATGAATTTTATACGTATTTAAAGGTAGGTACAGAAAGGCAGAGACAAAGGAGTTCCGGGTGACGTTAAGTGTTAGGGCAACTGAGAGAATCCAGTTATCATTTTTTAAAGACAGAGAAATGAAGACCTAGTAGCAGGGGCAGGATGAGATGAAGAGTTTAATTCTATACACACTGAATTTGAGATGACCACTTAAGAAATTAGAAAAGATTCAAAAATGAAGTCCAGCATCTCTGTAGCATTTAGAAGTGGGAAAGATGAGGACACTCCAGCAAAAACTCTGAGAAGGAGCCACTGGGGAGATTGGAGGATATTATGTGCATCATTTTCTTATATGTATTTTATGATAAATAAGTATGCCCAGCTTTCATAATGAGAACAATTCTTAAAAAAAACTGTTTCCAAGCATATAAAAGGCAAAAAACAAAACAAAACAAAAACACAACAAAATAAAGCAACAAAATAAGATGTTACAAGAGCACATTTTAATATGTTAATATATGGTGTTTACACAAGCCTCAGGTCTCATTCCTTCACTTCCTTCCCATCTGTGCTCAAGTGTTCTTTTTCCTGAGGATTTTCTGACTATCTATGAGAACACTCTAGCCCCTATTATGGTTTGTTCTTCTACTCTGCTTTATTTCATTATGACTTCATGCATGTTTGTCTGTTTACATATATGGTCTATCTCCTCAGCACCAAAATAGTCTCTGGCACAAACTGGCCTCAAAAATTACTCATTAAACAATTAAAAAACAAACAACCCAATTCAAAAATGGGCAAAGTACTTGAATTAATATTTCTCCAGAGAAGATATACAAGTGGCCAATAAGCACATGAAAAAATACTCAACATTCCTAATCATCAGGAAATGCAAATCAAAACCACAATAAGATACTACTTTATACTCATTAGAATGGTTATTATAATTTTTTTAAGAATTGAAATCAGGGATTTGAATGGATATTTAAACACCAATGTTCACAGTACCATTAATCATAGTAGTGAAAGGTAGAAGCAACCCAAGTGTCCATAAATGGATAAATGTATAAACAAAATGTGAAATATACATACAACGGAATATTATTCAGCCTTAAAAAGGAATGAAATTCTGACATATACTATAACATGAATCTTGAAGACATTATACTAAGTGAAATAAGCCATGCATAGAAAGACAAATATTGAAAGATTCCACTTACCTAGATACCTAGAGTAGGAATTCATAGAGACAGAAAGTAGATTAATGATGGACAGGGGTTAGGAAAATGGGGTAATAGGGAGTTATTAATAGGTGCAGAAGTTTAGTTTCAGATGATGAGTAGTTCTGGAGATGAACAGTGGTTATGGCTGTACAACAATGTGAATGCATGTAATGTCACTAAAAACAGTTAAAATGGTAAATTTTATGTGATGGATATTTTAGCACAGTTGAAAATATAAATTTTAAGAAATTATTTGTTGAAAGATTTGAATGAATGGGTTTTCTCTTTTTTGCTTTAGCAGCCAGGAATTTTAATATCAAATGAAATAATTATAATAAGTATTCTTCCTTCCTTTTTATTTTTAAAGTTGATTCATTTATTTTGAGAGTGAGAGAGAGAGCATGTGAATGAGTGGGGGCAAGGGCAGACAGAGAAAGGGAGAGAGAGAGAATCCCAGGTAGGCTCTGCACAGTCAGCTCAGAGCCTCACGCAGGGCTCAATCTTAATGTGAGATCACGACCTGAGCTGCAATCAAGAGTTGGACGCTTAACTGACTGAGCTACCCAGGTGCTCTGCTTCCTTCTTTTCATAAGGAGAATGCCTCAAATCTTTTTGGTAAGCAGGCAAGACTATAGAGGGTTTTTTTCATGTTTATTTATGTTTGAGAGAGAGAGCGAGCAAGAGAGAGAGACAGAGTCAGAACACAAGCAGGGGATTGTCAGAGAGAGAGACAGAATCCAGATCCAAACACCTCTGCGCTGTCAGCATAGAGCCTGATGCACGGCTTGAACCAATAAACTGCAAGATCATGACCTGAGCCCAAGTCGGGCACTCAACCAATTGAGCCACCCTGGTGCCCCAAGACTATAGATTTTTTAATGTGAATAACAAACAAAGGGAAATGAAGCCACTGTGCTCTCAATGTAATGGAAACTCTACTTTGGGAATTCTAAAGATCTTTGTTCACACCTCCATTACATTACTTCATACATCTTCCGGTAATTTGCTCCTTTCTCCATTTTTCTCAGCAGGCTAAGTGCTGGCGGAAGGGCTTTCTCCTAGTTAGTCTTATAGTACCCAAGTTTAGCAAATTTACTAGCATTGTCAATAATTAAGGAATGCTTCTCATTCTGAGATACTGGAATTATATATCAGAATGCTGGTAAAGAGAACAGTTTTGAGAAGAAACAATTGAGGGAGATTGCTGATCAGTTTCAATGTTTTCAAAAGCCAAGGGGCAAGGTAACTGCAAGGAAAAGGGAACAGGGCTGGGGTCAGGGATTTGAACAGAATATATGCCATGGCCTGAAAGCAATTCTTACTTTCTGTGCCATCTGCTTCCACTTGCTCTTCTCTGGGTTTCTGTTTAAATTTCATGTTTCCAAAGTGCAGGATGGCTCCAATGAGTTTATAGGATCCATACTTCTCATCAGGAAGGAAGCCCAAGATGTCCATGGCCCGCTGTGAAAAGAGAAACAGATGGCTATATTTTCATTTGCCTAATGGCTGCAGTAAGCACCTCACCCCTGCTGAGTGTCACACCTCCTCTACACTCTGTGGGCCGTCAAAGGGAGTGAAACAGATCGCCACAGCCCGAGGTGTGACAGCTCTGTTCAAAGCAATGCAAATCGGGCCTGTTGGCACTTGGTCACCCGCAGTCTACTTATCCCTTTAAAAGAGAATTA
This sequence comes from Suricata suricatta, assembly GCF_006229205.1. Lineage (NCBI taxonomy): Eukaryota > Metazoa > Chordata > Mammalia > Carnivora > Herpestidae > Suricata > Suricata suricatta. Next base: position 55,514,224 of record NC_043704.1, read on the forward strand.
GGAAGGCTTGTTTAATTTCCAGTAGTTTTAGAACTTTCCTTGGATTCCCTGCTCCCTCTCTTCCTCCTGCCATTGATTATTAACTGGCTCTCTAAGGTAAATGGTTTTGTCTTCTATTGTTATGGCAGAAAGTAAAGTGTTCCTTTACTTTCTTATTTGCTTATTTGGGGGGCTCCTATACATCCCCCCCACAACTTTATTCAAAGACTGGCAAAAGGAAGTGTTTCAGAAAAGAAAAAGGCCATGTCACTGAAGACCTGCATCTTAAGAAGCCACTGCATGTGGTAAGATGTGTGTCCTCACACACTCCAACAGGATAGAAATTGGTACAATTTTTCTAGTGGTTAATTTAGAATATGTATCAAGAGACTATAAAAAATTCATAATCCTTACCTAGTAATTTCACCTTTGGGAATCTAGCTATAAGGTGACTGTAATACACAGAAAAAACACTTACCTACAAAGTTATTTACCACAGTAGAAAACAAAACAAAACTTTGAGTCTAACAATAGGAGAATGGCTAAACACAGTACAGGACAAATGTCTGGTGAAATATTAAGTATTCATTTAAATGTTTATGAAGAGTGTGTAATAACACTGAAAATGCTTATAAAATTAATCAAAAAAGCAAACTCTGTATACTGAGTAGTATACAGAGTGTGATTATGATCTTTTATAAATCTCACCAAATCAACTACATAGTAATAACCCCAATTAGAAAAACAAAGAACAAAGACTATAAAGATATATACCAAATAAGAACAGTGGTTGCCATTGAGTTGAAACACCTACCCATGTTTCCCTGTTTCAAAGTTACCATCCTGACAACGAGCACTTTTACAATAAGTAGCCTTAGAACAGACACAGCCCTACCGGGGCTCCTTTCGCCCTCCACCCCCAGAGGAAGGAAAGTCACTTCTCCTGGACCCTTCCGAAGAAAGAGCTGAAATGCTTTCTTTTCTCACTGTCATTACCAGACTTTGGTTTGATAACTAAGAAGCCTTACGTCTGTGGCCAGCAGTTCTTCAGCATCGTCCCAACTGTCCACAGCAACTACTCCATGAGAGCAAAAGGGGAAGTCAGAGGGATTTTCAGACACCAGGAGCATGTCTGCAGTGGGAAAACCGTCAGTTAAACAGTTAGAGAAATACACAAGGCTTTAGAAAATAATTGACCGATATTCACAGTTTATTCTTATAGCTGATAGCACACTTGTAAACAAGCCAAAATAAAATCCATATTCTACAGCCAAACCTCTGCAATCAAATTTTGCCCTCTATTAACTTGTCAGTCATGTGTTAATGCCTCCCAAGAGAAGACCAGGCAAACCAAATCCAAAAGATTCAATTGCAACAGCTTGAATTGGTGTGAAGAGAAAAACGGATAATGTGAGTTGGCAAAACTTTGAAAACTGGAATTTGGCCTAGATACATGGTTGAGGGCGGAGGACAAAAAATGTTTTGTAAAATTATAACAGGCCTGAATTTCAGAGGCTAGAAAGCAGGCAGACCCTGGGGTTAAGCACCCAGGGAACATTAGCAATGGAATCCTGTCATATCATGTCCTCCCTGTTAGGAGGCTGAGTCTGTCTTTGAAGGGATCCATAAATGAATCTCTGTTCAGCACTCCACCTCTGATGTGCCTCTGACTCCTGATGGGATTCACTTAGTCGGGAAACATAATGGAGGCGGAAACGGAGGCAGGCTGTCAGCAGCGCATCACCAACTGACTTGGCCAAATCACATGAACTGCTTAATGCTTAGCATTTGCTTCCAATGAAGTTTCTTTGAGCTGATCTGATTTTTTAATTTGTCACTCAGCCAAGTGAAGCCGCTATTCTGAACCCCAAATCTCAGAAACAAATTGCACTTTGTGAATGGTCATAGCAGCTTTATTTGGAAACAACCCAACTGTCCATCAAGAGTTAACAAACGGTTGAATATCCATACAACAGATTATTAGTCAGCAAACAAAGGAATGAACTATGAACATATGCTATAGCATGGAAGAATCTCCAAATAATCATGCTGAGTGAAAGGAGCCAGACAACAAGAGTATATACTGTGTGATTCCAAATTACAAAATTCAAGACAATGCAATCTAATCTATAGTGACAGAAAGCATATTAGTAGTTGCCAAGCGACTGGATGGGAAAGGGGAGATTCAGAGGAATGAGAAAGTATGGGGGGTGGGAATTATAAAAGATCGTGAGAAAATTTTTGAGTAGATACATAAATTATCTGGATTGCATCAATGGTCTCACGCATATATACATATGTCAACACTTACATTTATGTCAATAATACTTCAAAGAAGCTGTTTTATAAAAGTTAAAAAGTAAAAAGAAATTGGACCACCCAAAGAAAATCAAGCTAAAGGCAAGTACTATATTTATAGTATTTAATATATACTTAATAGAAATATAATCCCAAATCCTTACTTGATCAATGATTCAAAGGTCCTTTAAATGTTAATACTTCCAAGAATCTCTTTACACCTCACTTTATATAAACAAATATTTGCTGAGCTCAAACAATGTGCCAGGAATTGTAAGTTTTAAAGATACATGAGCGAGGGGGAAAAAAAAATCCTGCCCTCATGAAGCTTCTATTTTAATAGGAGAAGACAGAAATTTTAAAAGTAAGTAAAATGCATGAAAACATATGGAATGTAAGATGGTAAAGAGTGCCATGGAGGAAAACAGCAGGGAAAGGGATGAAAAGTGTTGGCAACATGGGGGCATCTGGCTGGCTCAGTTGGGAGTATGCAACTCTTGCTTTCCGAGTTGTGAGTTTAAGCCCCATGTTGAGTGTAGAGATTACTTAAAAATTTAAAAAATATTGGTGATACAGAGTTACAGGTTTTAAGAAAGTGATCAGAGAAGGCCTCCATAATGTGACATTTCAGTAAAGACCTGCAAGAGTTGAGGGAGAGAACCATGGAGATAAATGGGGGAGAATGTTCCAGATAGAGAAGTACAAATGCAAAGTCCCTGAGGTAGAAGTTTGCCTGGCATTTTGAGTAGCTAAGGTGGGTCAGGAATGGGCTAATGAAGGAAGTGGGAGATAGTATGTTTGAAGTCAGAGAGGCATCAAGAGGACAGATGATATCTCCTCACAGGCCAGGGGGAGGAGTTGAGCATTTGTGCTGTATGTGAGACGGAAGCCATTGAAGCTTTTTGAGCAGAGGAGTAACATCTTCTGATTTATTATTATGAAATTTACCATGGCTGTTGTGTTAAAGACAGAGGAAGCGAGGGTGGAAGCAAGAATATCAGGCAGGAGATGGTTAACGAATCCGGGAGAGAGATAATGGTATTTGATCAGGGCAGTACCCACAGAGATGGCAAGAAGGCTTTTGACAGTAAATGGAACAAGTGAGAATGAGGAGGGAGAAACAGAGGATCAAAGGTAATTCCAAGGGTTTGTGGTGAGCCAAGTGGAAGGGTAGAGCGGTCTCCAGTAGCCCTGGGAAACGTGGTGGTAGCAGCAGGTGTGGGAGGGTGGAGTTAGGAACAGGTGTCAGGCACATTAAATTTGAAATGTGTATGCATGAACTATGAATACATGCTGTAGCATAGAAGAATCTCAAAATAATTATGCTGAGTGAAAGAAGCCAGACAATAGAAGAGTAGGTACTATATAATTTCATCTTTTAAATTTCCAGAAAATATTTTTTCTTTTAAAGTATTTTGCATTTGTATAAACTAAGTGGAAGTGTACACAATGAAATCTCAAGAGCCCTGAGGCACGCACATTAACCTTGTTACGGGTTCTTCTACACATCTCTCTTTTTTCCATAGGGATTTCCCTCAAACATGCAAAACCTATAGTTCTTACTAAATAAACAGCTGAAACCACAGCAATCTATGATTCTGTAATTTTATACTGTGAAAAATCCTCATAAAATAGTGGTATGATGGAAAAAAACCAGTAATGAGTAAATTTCATTGTATGTCATTCATATAATGTGGTCCTTCTCTAAGTAGAAAACAAGAGTCATTATCTAGGAATCTAAAATACTGGAGAGAAGTCTGTACTCCAAACTATGGAAATCATCCAATGGAAACAATCTTTAAAACTGTCAGTCTATTGTGCAGCCACTCTGGAAAACAAAACAGAGGTTCCTCAAAAAGTTAAAAAACAGAGCTACCCTAAGATCTAGCAATTACACTGGTAGGTATTTATCCAAAGGATACAAAAATACTGATTCAAAGGAGCACATGCACCAAAATGTTTATAGTAACACTATCAATAATAGCCAAATTATAGGAAGAGCCTGAATGTCCATCATCTGACGATACACACACACACACACACAGGGATATTACTCAGCCATCAAAAATGAAAGCTCACCATTTGCAATGGTGTGTTGGAATTACAGTGTATTATGCTAAATGAAAGAAATCAATCAGAAAAAGACAAATACCATATGATTTCACTCATTTGTGGAATTTAAGAAATAGAACAGATGAACATAGGGGAAGAGAAATAAAAAAATCAAATAAAAACAGAGAGGGAGGCAAACAATGAGAGACTCTTAACTATAGAGAACAAACTGATGGTTGCTGAAGGGGAAGGGGTGCAGTAATGGGTTAAATGCATGAGAGGAACTGTGGAGGGCACTTGTGATGAGCACTGGGTGTTCCATGTAAGTGATGAACCACTGGCTTCTACTCCTGAAATCAATACTACACTGTACGCTAACTAACTTGAATTTAAATAAAATCTTGAAAGAAAAAACAGTCTACAGGAAGTCACCACAAGATAGATGCAAGGAATGAGCCCCAGGGCACTCTAAAGTCACAGGCAGATGAAAGAGACAGACCCACAAAGAAATACTCAGATTTAGGAGAGAAACAAGGGAGGCTGGTGTACTAGAAGCCAAGAGGAGAGATTCTCAAGGAGGAGAGGGTAATCAGTGGTGTCAAATATTGTCTTGACTCTAAAGGTCAACAAAACCCCTCTGTATATTTTTCTTGCAAGGCTCACTCATGGCTTTACTGATGACTCAAATCTATAGTTTCTGAGCTCCAGACCTAGAGCTCCAACTTCCTACTATACATTTCAGTGCAGATGGCCATAAGTAGCTCAAACCCAACACTACGAAAACTGAATCTAGAATAGCCTCTTCTGTGGCTCCTTAGGCTAGTGAATCAAGGCCATACCCAGGCCAGACACCAAAGGGCTTTGAAATCTTGTCCTCCTTTACAGCCAAATACATCATTTCCATGTTTTTCCAATCAGTTGTTTACTTAATATTTTTTCTCTAGAATAGGAGTATGCTATGGGAGGAGGTAAGGATTAAAAAATAACATGATTCCCTCCCTCTAGAAGGCTACAGGAATCACCCATCTAACCAGTGCAAGAAATGCTGTGTGTTTTTAGGGGGATGTTTCAGTTGGATGTTTTAGTTCATACCAAAAAAAAAACAAAAAACAAAAAAACCAAAAACCAAAAACAAAAAACAAAAAACAAAAAAACCAAGAACAAAAACAAAAAGAACCTATCTTCTAAAATTGTTTTGCCAAGAATTACCTTTTAGACCATTCTGAATGGTAACCATTCATATACTTTTCATTTTATACTCATACTTGTTAGGTCATTTTTGATCACTTTTATTTAGGTTATGATGACCAAAGGTGCTATATTTGACATTATTTTCTCTATATTGAATATAGGAAAACAGAAGCCTGGAAAGTCCCATGACTTGTCCAGGACAAAATTAATGATAAATTGAATTTAAAACATAGTCTCTATCATTTTTTAAAATTTTATTTGAGAGAAGGAGAGATCTGGGGGAGGGCCAGAGAGAAAAAGAGAATCCTAAGCACATTCCACGCTCAGCACAGAGCCTGATGGAGGTACTCTATCCCATGTCCCTGGGATTATGACCTGAGCTGAACTCAAGACTCAGATGCTTAGCCAGCTGAGCCACTACCTGCTCAAGCCTGTGTTTGTAACTATCATGGGAATTCCTTTACTTCTTTGCCATAGACAGATGGAGGGTCTTGCTTCCAGATACATTTCTGGAAGTTATAAAGGACACTTAATGGGTTTTTCTTTTATCTCCCTAACCAGAAATATGGCTAATGCATTGGTCTAATAATCCACTGGAGCAGATATGAAGTGGTGGCTCCAGAAAATGTACAAAGTAAATGCATGAGTGTTTGATGAACTTTGAAAGGCCTTTAGCTCAAAACATCTTCCCCACTGGGCCTTATCAAAATTTGTTTTCAAAGAGCTATGAATTCTAATTGCCGTGAGGCTTGAAGTTACCTTGGAGTATCAGGTTAACAGAGATTCCTTTATTTAATTAATTTTATTTCTATCAAGAGATATGGCCCTGGGGCACCTGGGTGGCTCAGTTGGTTAAGTGTCTGGCTTCAACTCAGGTCATGATCTCACGGTTCGTGGGTTCCAACCCCGTGTCGGGCTCTATGCTGACAGCTAGCTCAGAGTCTGGAGCCTGTCTTCAGATTCTGTGTCTCCCTCTCTCTCTCTGACCCTCCCCTGCTTGTGCCGTTTCCCTCTGTCTCTCAAAAATAAACTAAAAAACAGGAGGAAAAAACCTTAAAAAAAAAAAAAAAAGAAAGAGATATGGCCCCGAGAGAATGGGAAAACAGCAAGCAGTGAATACATTTTTGTGAGGCACTATTAGGGCCAGAAGGTTAGGAAAGGCCCACACACACGATTGTTGACCAGGCTGTGGGCATGTCGAAGATGGGAGAGTTCTTCAGAAGGGCTGGGGAGAGCACAGGGAGGGGGCACGAGAAGATGCTAAAAGTCCATTGCTTCACAACCACAAAAGGTGCCAGGTGTCAACCTCAATACAGGTTCATTTCTAGGTCTCTCTTTTTAGTAGGAGATGCAAAATGCCCTTTAAGAGGGAGTATTTTAACATTCAAGGCTGTTTTACATGTTATCTTGATACTAAAGTTTACTTTCTACGTGGCTGAGTGTTCTCCAAGATATAGCTGGGTTCACTATGAAAAGGAGCCAAGCTAACCCTTGGACAACAGACAAACAAACCCTCAAATTTGAAAAGTTCTGTAGCTAGTCTCTCTATGCCACATAACCCATCATTCCCTGTTTCTCACACTGCCATGGATGTCTGAAGAGGCTGTATGCTGCCCAACTCCAGAGAGAATCATTCACATAGTCTACAGTGCGAATGACATTCTCTAGAGTCAGGCAGGGCACAGTCTGCACCACCACACAGGCACATCTTGTTCCTCCTAACAAGATGGGAGAGTGAAGGGAGAAAAGATATGGGACTAGTTCAAGAGAGACTTAACAAGTAAAAAAGAGTACAACTTAATGTGCTCCAGATGAGGTGGTCCAGATGCTGACACTTTCTTCCCCCAGAGGCATTTAGGCCACTAGTAGACAGATCAGGTGCACCTCTTGGCAACCACTGCTATGCATTATTGCCACACACTAAAGTGACCACTCAGGGCAGTAGGCAAAATGTCAAGGATTCCAAGAGATAAGGTTATGTTTCTGACCTCTCACCCTAGAGTTTCTACACTAGTTGAATAGCAAGAATGGGTACAATAAATAAATAGAAAAAATAGTAAAGAAGAGAAGAAAAATAGGAAGGTATATGCAGGACCAATCTATACAGTTGGCATTAAGAATTAAAGAATTTCAAGGGGCCATATCTAAGGGGACTAAGAAAGTGAGTTTTAACCATGGCTTGAACAAGGGCCAGCTTAAACTGGAAGATAAAGAAGAGAGGGATGTTCCAAGACCACATAGAGACTAGTTGGGGGCTGATTCTGCAGTAGCACATCACCCCATTTCCTAGGCTTCTTCAGTCGGTGGCTAGCCTCTTGACTGATTTTCCATACCCAGTTCTTTTGTAGGAAATGCTTCTATTTTAGGAAATTTGTACATTATCCTTATGTTGTTAAAATGTGTTATCCTGTATCAGTCCTCAGGACTCCCTGAAGATCTCCTCTGGCAAACATGAATAAAAAGAGTTCAAATTTTAAAATGTCCTGAAGAATGACCAGTGGTGTTGAGAACAAGTGGACTGACAATATCCGATTTGGACCACCAGATGTCAGTCTTTGTACAGTAATCAATCTCTGCAGCCCCCAAAGACTCCACAAGATCAATGGATTCAAGATAAGCAGGCATTTTCCATAGCGGCCCAGAGCGCTCAGATGGTTCTCTTAGTAAGTAGAGATGGTCCTCCAAATCCTGCAGTTACTGCTGGTACCCACATTGGATCCTCTGTATCAGATACCCTGCACAGCATAGAAATTTGTGCCAAGAATGTTAAATTTGGCATTGCTAATCAAAGGGAGATTTAAAAAAAATCTGTTTCAGGTTAGGTAGACGGAAAGTGAGAAAACCACTGCTGTCATATCATCAGTTGCACCTGTGGCAAAGTTTCCAGTTTGCAGAGCTTTCCCTACTCAGTAAGGGCTCTTTGAAGTTGAAGGCCATGTAGTAAAAACACGGCCAAGTGTAGGATTAGTATACTTAATCTAGGATAACAGGCTGGGGGGAGTTTTCTCCACTAATTTGCTCACCTGGATCTTCCGATCTCATCCCACATCTACTCCTTTGGGAGCATCATTGTCCTCAGTGGTTTACCTCCCATGCAAGTCCTTTGCAATCCAATCAGCTTGTCATTCTCCCCTTCCAATGACTTCCCATAGCACCTAAAATTCACTATAAACTCTGCCGAAGCCTGCAAGATACTGCTTGATCTGGCCCTGCCCACCTTCCTGTATTACCTTCTCTCCACCACTTGCAATGGCCATTTTGCTATGCCAAATGCATTCTTGCCTCAGGGTCTTTGCATTCACTGTTCCCTCTTCTTGGAGCTTTATTCCTGGACATCTTACCTACTTGCTCACTTATTCATATTTATTGTCTGTGAAAATATTTCCTTCTCAGAAAGATCTTGCCTGACCACTCTATCTAAAATATAACCACCTACCCCCACCAAGTCCAAATCCACTGTCCCCTCACCCTACTTTTTTTTATAGACCTACCATTCTCTAAAGTTATGTATTTCTATGTTTACGTGTTTATTATTTGTCTTCCATACTAGAATGCAAGCTCACAAGGGCAGGAACCTGTCTTATTTATTCTCCAACCCCCATGCTTAAGCAATAGTGCCTAGTGCACACATGGCAGTCCACAATAAATATTTGTTGAATGAATACATGAAGTTCATTCTCTTACCACATAAGTTACTTCATTTCTCTTCATGGCACTACCTTTATCCTCATCAAATTATGAAACTTGGGAGGATTTTTTTTTAACTTTTTTTAAAAATGTTTTATTTATTTTTGATACAGAGAGAGACAGAGCATGAGAGGGGGAGGGGCAGAGAGAGAAGGAGACACAGAATCTGAAGCAGGCTCCAGGCTCCAGGCTCCGAGCTGGCTGTCAGCACAGAGCCTGACGCCGGGCTCGAACCCACGAACGTGAGATCTGACCTGAGCCGAAGCCGGAGGCTTAACCGACTGAGCCACCCAGGCGCCCCTTGGGAGGATTTTTGACCCATCACCCTACCTCATTCCTATAGTCATTGCTAAGACCTTCTATGAATCCATTTCCTTTTCTCCCATTCCCACAGACGCTGCCTTCAACAATGCCTTGTCATCTCACACAAGGGCTGGGATAGCCCCTTCCCTCTAGGATCGCTGCCTTCCAGCCCTCTTGCCCACCACACCAGCTTCATTGTCCCTGCCCTCAACAAATCATGACCTCCTATTATCGCACCCCTGTAACACATGTGTGTGCATATACACCCTCCCAACTCCTTGAGTTCAGAAACCATCAGAATAAAATCTCCATGATTTCTCTATCAGATCCTTTCCTCTAGTCAACCAGGTCTCTTTGCTGCCTGATCTTGCCTTACCTTTTCTTGCCGCTGTCCCCATTGTTCCTCCCATAGGAAATACCCTCCACTCATTACTCTGATTAAATCTCCTTCCCATCTTACATATCCCACCCCAAAGCCTTCCTTCTTTATAAAACTCCCATTGTCCACTACACATCATGGTAGTGACTCCCACTTTTGGCCTCTTGTCTATACGACTCATGTGGTTCTAATCTTCTAATCATTGAAGCTTTATATGATTTAATTTTTTACACACATATCCTTTTTTTCTCTCTCTCTCTCTCTCTCCCTCTCTCTCTCTCTCTCTCTCTCTCTCTCACACACACACACACACACACACACACACACACACACACACACACACTCTCTCTCATTTATACCTGCTGGGCATCCTACCCACTTTCAAACACTACCAAGTTGGGGGGAAAACCACTAACATTTACTCTATAGCAATATGAAAGTCTAGAGCATTGGCTTCATAACTGGCTTAATAATTATTTACTCTATAGGACGAATACATTAAGTTCTAAAGAGACTAAGAGACCTATTAAACAATATTTTTTTGGGTCCATAATCTGACTTCTATCTCTTGTTATAGAATGTCCCTCAGCTCCAGAATAATGCACTCACCATGAAGTTCTTTTTTTCCAGACAGAATTTGATAGACTATGTGGTAGTTCCTCTCTCCAGGCTGCTGGAAAATCACTCGGGATTTTTCAAACAAATCTGCAGGATGAGAAAAGGATAAAGATTCATACTTAGGTGTTCTTGCAAAACTTAGAAGAAAAGTAATCAAATAGTGCAGCTGCTACTTACGAACATCTATGTCTGCAGACAACAGCTTGCCTCTGGCACAAAAGTGCATCCTGATGAATTTGCCCTAGGTGGACACAAAACACAGCCTCCCACTGAAACATTTCAAACAGTTGCAATGGCTTTATCACACACATTCCTCTCAAAGTGACTACTTCCCAAAAGTTAGAAGAAAAATGCAACATGGGTCTGAGATGGCACCAGTTAATTCTAGGAGCGAGCTAGGATGACACCAGGACTCCTTGTGTCTCAGACCTGCCAACTTCTAGCTCTGTGTTCTGGTGGGTGTTCTTGAATCCCTCTGGGCCTCAGTATTCTTATCTCAAAAGGAGAAAACTATTCTCCATGAGGCAAATTCTTTCATTGATTTAGCAAACATTTGTTGAGCACCTACTATGATCCCGGAAACCTGCTAGACCCTGGACATATCACATTAGAAAAAGAGGTGTGGTCCCTAGTCTTCTAGATTCTAGGTGTAAGCAGCTAATGCAATTACATTAACAGAGACATTTGGTGAGTCTTCAACCAAGAAGAAAAGCCAGTTGTGCAGGAGTTCAGTGAGTAAAAAGGAGTCTAAGAGGCAGCAGGCAGCAGGCACCATATCAGTAAGCCATGTGGGCCAGAGGAAGGAGTGGGATTTAATTTTACAGGTGCTCAGAAGACACTGGGAGGTTTTAAGCAGAAGAATGATAAGACCATATTTATGTTTTAAAAACACTACTTTGGCATAAATTTTTGGGACTCTTCCCTTTCTTCTCATGAAAAGCCATAGGACAGGATCTAATGGGACAGAAAGACCACCCAGAGGTGACATTCCATGTCAGAAGTCATGGGCAGCTAAGGAGGCATTCAGTGGGGGGTGCCTTGGTGGCTCAGTCAGTTAAGCATCCCACTTCAGCTCAGGCCATGATCTCACAGTTCATGGGTTCAAGCCTGTGTCACACTCTGTGCTGACAGCTCCGAGTCTGGAGCCTGCTTGGGATTCTGTGTGTGTGTCTCTCTCTCTCTCTCTCTGCCCCTCTCCCACTTGTGCTCTGTCTCTATCTCCCAAAAATAAATAGACATTAAAAGTAATAATAATAAAATAAAAGGAGGCATCAGGGGCACCTACAGCTTGCAGGATGGAGAGGATTGTGCTGGGCAGAGGGCTAGCTGATGGAGGTCATTCAAAGAGGGAGTCAGAGCAGAATAGCAGCTGGGCAAGGGAAGGCAAGTGGCTACAAGCAGTGGGATTGAGCCATTAAGTTAACAAATGCAGGACAGTGGGAACCACACACACACACACACACACACACACACACACACACACACGTACATACATATATGTGCATTTATACACATTAATTTATGTATACATACATATATGCACAGTATTAATTGAAATCATTTAACCTGAGTTTCTTGATTTTTGGACTCCTTTTTCTCTTTCCTTTTTTCACCTTCCTTTCTTTCCTTCTACCTTCCATTCATCCATCTTTGTATATTTTGCTTCTCTATTTTTTCTTCTATCCTTTCCAACTTTGTTTCTCATTCTTGTTTCTTTTCTTTCTTTTTGTTCCTCAAATGTTTATTTATTTTGATAGAGAGCACCAGCATAGGGAGATGCGGAAGAGAGGCAGAGAGAGAGAGAGAGAGAGCGAGAGAGAGAGAGAGAGAGAGCGTGCGCGCGTCCCAAGCAGGCTCCACATTATCAGTGCAGAGCCAGAGCCAGACTCAGGGCTTGATCTCATGACAATGAGATCATAACCTGAGCCAAAATCAAGAATCAGATGCTTAACCAACTGAACCACGCAGGTGCCCCTCTTGTTCTTTTTCAATAGTTTTCTTTTATTCTCATTTATCTTTCTACTTGTTTTTTCATTCCTTCCTTTTCTTTTACTTTTTCCTGTCTTATGTCCTTTCTTTTCTTTCTCTCTGTTTCTTCCTTTTCCCTCTTCCTTTTCAGTTTTGTCACATTTCAGCAGAAAATGACTTCACATTCTAATCAGTCTCAGATCTAGCAGTTGTTGCATGGACCAGTACCAGCACCTGCTATGCAGGCAGACATCACAAGCAGATGTAAGCACAGGCAGGGCAGCGCGAAGGCCCTGGATGGAAACTCGCCAAATCAGCATGAGGTGTTATTTAATTGTGCCCAAAGATCCAAACAGGAAGCCTTCTGCAAATTTCCTTGTAAATTATAGAGTGGCTCCCTGCCACTCATTTTTGGCATAAAATGGATTTGTGAAACAAGGGTTGGAAATCCAAATTCTTTCTCTATCCTGGGGCTACAAGCTATCAAAAGCTATTTTTAAAAAATCTCTCAAAAAAATTCCCAATGGGAAATATGCAGAAGTAGGGGAGCTATAGGCAAGACTAGAAACAATAATTCTACTAAGTGAATTAGGAAGTGCTTACTAAATTGACTTGTTATAAGGAGTATAAGAAATTATGAAGGAGAAAGTACTTTCAAATCTGTAAGATGTAAGTGTTATTGGAATTTTCTGGGTGAGCTTTCCTACTGGGAATAGAAAAGAATATAAAACTATTAAGTATTTTCTTCCTGAAATTGACCAAATAATAGAAGCTTCTCAGGTGCACATTTATGTGCAGTTTTAATTATTAATGATGAAACTGATCTCTTTCTTTTTTGAAGACTCTAGCAATATTATAAAGTTTCATCAAAGACCTCTTTGGTGTTCTAGAATTTTTTTTAACACCTATGTGATCAGACTTAATTTTATTTGTTTAAAAATTAAAGATTCTGGGGCGCCTGGGTGGCTCAGTTGGTTAAGTGTCCAGCTTCATCTCAGGTCATGATCTCACAGTTCATAGGTTCAAGCCCCACATCGGGCTCTGTGCTGACAGCTAGCTCAGAGCCTGGAGCCTGCTTCAGATTCTGTGTCTCCCTCTCTCTCTGACCCTCCCCTGCTTGCACAGTCTCTCTCTGTCTCTCAAAAATAAATAACAAACATTAAAAAAAATTTTAAGTAAAAATTAAAAGACTCTGCTATAAGACTTAATCATGTTACTTACAAAACGAGAGGAGTTGTCATTTCTCAAGGTTTTGGCATTTCCAAATGCTTCCAAGATAGGATTCACTTCACTGATTTGATCTTCTAAAGTCCCCTGTGATGCAGGTATAAGAAATATAGCAGATAAAATTTTCAGCAAAATTCTGTAATGTGGTAAACCCTCCATTCCTAGGTCAGACCCCATTCTTGCTTTGATAACCAGTAGCTACAAGCCATTTCCATATTTGGTTATACAATATTACTTTGGAATAGGAACTCAGAAAAATAGATGTATGAGAAATTGTCTTAACATACAATGTCCCTGTGAATATATGTGGGAGGTCACTTATTTTTAATGCTTCTCTTTTGGTTGGCATGCCTAAGTGGGAAAAGAACATACAGATTTACAAAAAAAAAAAAAAAAATTAGTAAATGCCATACCCTATTTCCAGACAAGTTTCATTCCTTATATTTTCCCCATTGTTAATCTCCATCTCTTCCCATCTAAGTCTCACACATGAGAATTTATCCTAAGATAACATAACAGATTCTTGGCATTATTAAATTATTTTTCCCTTGTTACTATTCCTAGGTAATCTAGCAGTCCATTCCAAGCAGTGCCTTGTGACATAAAGAGATGTAGATATTTAATTGGTTGGGAGAAGGGGAAGGACTCTCTCAGGTGGAAAAATGGCACAAACAAAAATCAAAACTCAGTACAGAAAGATTAAAGATTTTATAAAAACGAGAAGCCTGTTCCTCATGGTACTGTTAACAATGTCTGCTAACAATGTAACTATGTATTACATAGTACTTGGGAATTTATAAATTTACAAATACTATGTCCCTTCTAAGTATAATGGGTCTACTATCCTTTAAATAAGGAAAGGGCTATATAAGCAAAGATTTTCATAGAAGTGTTATGTATTATATAATGTTTATGTATTATCATCAGGCTCAATGGCTCAACCAAACACATACCAAACAACCAAAATGCACACAAAAATGAAGTAATATCTAGTGAATAATAAAGTTCAATGATACCTAAAGAAATCAAAGTCAGGAATGTGGTGGCTGGTAAGGGAAATTTTTATGGTTTGAAAATTGGACCAGTTTGCTATTTTGATATATTTTTTACTTTGCAAAACAGCAGGAAGGATCCAGGATTGAACTGAAAAAGTAAAATAACAATGCCAGACATAGAGAGATGAGAGGCTCTAACAGCTCAATAACTCGTTGATTTTTGAGTCCCACTCAGAATTATCTAATTTAGCATACCAATTCTCATGGTTTAGTTACTCTCAAATTATCATGAAACCCATCAACCTGTTAATGGAGCTTAACAAAGTAAGCTAAATAAAAATCACCAAAGATAAAAGCAATAGAGAGGGAAGGTACATAGAACCTGGAATATGATTAAAGTTGAGGGTATCAGGCATTTGTGAGCTGATCTAGGAGACAGCTGTGAGGGAAGCAGACTTTTACTGGTATTTATCTGTGGGAGTTTGACATTTCATGATAGCTAAAGGAATTCAGAAATATCAGAAGTAGCCATTCAAGGAAGGCACTGATGACCCTAGCCTTTATGGAAGATGGCTTGGATCCTAAAGGTAATTCTCAGAATGTCCAATCAACAAAGACTAAATAACCCTTGAGGCAAGTCTGAAACAAAATTTCATATTTGGGGTTATTAGTTTGAAGCACTTAATGATCCTCTCAAGAAGCAAGATGGGGGAAAAGACTTTTCTAAAATTTTCTAAATGTTCTGTGGTGCTTGTCTTCTCTTTTTTCCCCCAAAAGTAGTCAAGGCAGAACTTCCATGATCAGTAGATAAGACCTGTTCACCTTTCTTGCCAAGATTATGAAAACTTACCGGCTTTTCCCTAGATTCACCCATGGTTGCTATGGTGGCAAAATACTGGATAATATGTTTGGTGTTCACAGTCTTTCCAGCACCAGATTCTCCTCTGTGATTGAAAATTCAATGACATAGTTAACTGGTTCAAAATACAAATGCAGTGAATGTTAAATAATTTTAACCATATAGGCTAAGACAAGAAGGGAAAATTCTATGGAAAACTGGAGCTTAAAAGGAAACTTTAGAGAGATATAGATATTTAATTGGTTGGGAGAAGGGGAAGGACCATCTCAGGTGGAAAAACGGCACAAACAAAAATCAAAACTCAGTACAGAAAGATTAAAGATTCTATAAAGACCAGAAGCCTGTTCCTCATGTTCCTGTTAACAAAGAGCTGTAGAGCACCTTTATTAATTAAAGACTGCTTTCCTCCTTACCACCTGTCCAAGGGATTTTTACATATTGAGGCTATCAGATGGACTAGGTCCAACCCCCTCCCTAAGAAGAGGGCCTAACAATCATTCCACTAGGCAGTTGGATCTTAGACTTCCCTTTTACCTTTGATAACCAGTTAACTTTGTGATGTAGACAGAAAACACAGTGATGACAGCTTCATCATCCAAAGCATCATAGGATCAAGGTCTACCTTTATCTGTATGAAATGCCAGGAAATAGTCTATCTTCTCTGCAAAAGCCTGAACACTAACTATCCTTCTAGCTGTAAGATTCTGACACTGTTACTCTTCTTAGGATGACGAAAGCCAATGGAGAGCCCAACACCTACAATGGAGGTAACAACACCGTTGCATACAGAGACTAACTACTTTAGCATTTCACTGCCTCTTCAGTGTTAGTCTCTCCCCTCAGCCACCAGGCTGACAGTTTACCTGGCCAATCAATGCTCTTCTCAACAAAATTAACATACAACATGGTATCACTGAAGTGTTTTCCTTCGTTTTTTCCTCTAAGTCTCTCAATCTTTTAGTTTCTACTACTTGGTATATCCTGGTCTGCCCCAATCTGACTGCCCAGGTAACAGCAGATTATATGTTCTGTGGTCATACCCATTGGATTTTCAGTCTTTCTGTCCAATTAGCTGGTCCAAAGACCTTTGAAAATGATTATTTGGACAGGGAGCTCTCCAACAAGAAGATGATTAAAATCAGCTTGTGAACTAGGAGTTCTAAAAGATCTACTAAAATGGTAGAAGCAGTCTAGCTAGTACCAAATTTAGAGTAATCACTGACTAAAGTGTTATGACAATTTCCTGAGTATCTTATTCTTGCCTAGAATCTATTCTGTATCTAAAGAGCAAACAATTCAAAGACAGTGAATTTATGTTTTATTCCCAGTGAAATGTAGGTGTCTGTTTCCATTGAAACTTTCAAGGCTGGCTAAAAAGAAGAGGCAAGGCAAACACTTACGTCAAAAGTATAGACTGATTCTCTCGAGCTACAAAAGAAAAGAAAATGTCAGAATGTTCTTCTGCCAGAACTTCTACGTATTGGCAAACTTATTCAAAATTTCCTTGGTTGCAGTTTGAAGTCAGACACAAGGCAAAGGATTTCCTCTCAGATGGAAAAAAAAAAAAACCACTTAAATAGTACATATAGAGTAAAATAGATTTTTTCCCTTGCCCCTATGTATGCCAGTCATAAGGACATACAAATCTCAGGCCTATTCTCTCCAAATACAAATGATAACCGACTAATGGTTAACATTTTTGCCATTTTAAGCCTTTTAAGAAGCATGGTGTTACAATAGCTACAGAGAAACTTCTTTGTGCCAGAAACGCTAGCAGGCGCTTTATATAATAAAAGCTGCCATCTACAGGGGGCTTACTCTGGGCCAGCTACTGGGATGAGCACTTTCAATGCATTATCTCACTTAATTTGACATGTGAGCTAATCGTCTCCAGAACCCTAGGAGGCAGGCTCTATTTTGCCCATGTTTTATCCAAAAGAAACGGAGGCTTCAAGTGATTAGGTAACTGTAAAGGCCATGCTCTGTTCACAATGCCTACGTGCCTCTTAGTGACATGGAGGAAAAGTAGATCAGATATTTTTACCTTTCATTTTGTAGGGCAGCCACTTACTGTGAAGCATATCCTGAAAGGCATTATCGGCAACAGCGAAGATGTGAGGGGGAACTTCTGATCGCCTCTTCCCTTTGTAGGCAGCCACGACTTCTTTCTGATACACTGGAAGCCACTTGTAAGGGTTTATGCTCACACAGAAGAGACCTGAATATGTCTGAGGAAAAAATCAGAGAAGATTTCAGAAAACCAGTTAGAAATACTTCCAGGTTTGTCAGCTCTCTCACTGCCAGATAACATTTGCTGAAATATTTACTCATAGAGGAACTAAGAAGAGGAGAGCTTTTGGATTCTTACAGAGAGGGACTATAACAGGAAGAGACAGAATCAGGTTAGAGTAGCAGCAGGACCTGGGGTTACCTCTCCCCAAGGAGATCCACCAACTCCTAACATGTCTGACACACACACCTTTTGAAGTCAGAGAGGATGCCATCAGCAGGCTGAGCAGCCTTCAGGCATTTGAGACCAGAAGGTGACTTGTGTTTCAATAAGATCTGGAACCTGGTTTTAAAGGCACTGAGGGGAAATAGTTCATTTGGGTCACCAAGTCACTATCATGGTTGAATTGTGGCCCCCAAAAAGACACAGATTGTAATCCTCAGAACCTGTGAATGCAATCTTATTTGGAAAAAGGATCTTAGCAGGTTTAATTAAGTTAGGGATCTCAAGATGATATGTGGGTGAGACTTAAATCCAATGGCTGGTGTCTTTATAAGACACTCAGAGAGGAGAAGATATGGACACACAGAAGAGACAGTGATGTGAAGACAGAGACAGAGATTGGAGTGGTATGGCCACAAGGAATGCCAGCAGCCACTAGAAGTTGGAAGGAGTAAGGAATGATTCTCCCCTAGAGAATCCAGAGGGAGTATGACCCTGGTGGTTTGATTTGATTTTGGACTTCTGGCCTCTAGAACTGTGACAGAATAAACTTCTGTTGTTTTAAGCCAAGTGATTTGTAATAATTTTGTTATAGCATTCAAGGGAAACTAATATAGACATGTAGTTACAGTTTCCAAGGGGAACTAATATAGTCATGTAGTAAATAAAAGTGCCAAGGAGCAAGCTGGCTATGTTTCATGGCTACTACAGCAATGAATCCCAAATGCCACCATTTTGGTCCAATCTACTCAGTGCTGCTTTTGTTGAAAAGGTTCTGAGTAAATCAAAGAATCCCAGCAACTATCACCAACTTAATGATGATGAAAAAATCATTCCAGTGACTGAGTACAAACTAGGTGACAGGCACTGCACTGTTTTACATTCTCTTATTTAATCCTCCAGGCTACCTTGGAGACCCAAGCATTCTTATTCCACTGTACAGATAAGGGGACCTCAAGAAGTTAAGAAAGGGGTGCCTGGGTGGCTCAGTCGGTTAAGCGTCCAGCTTCAGCTCAGGTCATGATCTCACAGTTCATGGGTTCTAGCCCCGCATCAGGCTCTGTGCAGACAACTAGCTCAGAGCCTGGAGCCTGCTTCAGATTCTGTGTCTCCTTCTCTCTCTGACCCTCCCCTGCTCATGCTGTCTCCTCTGTCTCTCAAAAATAAATTTAAAAAGGTAAAAAAAGTTTAAAAAAAAAGTTAAACTTAAAAACTAGTAGTAAGTGAAAAAACTAGTATTTGGACACTGGTCTATCAGGCTCCAAGCCTTATGCCTTTACTTTAGCTTGACAACCTAGGGAAAGGGAGATGAATGTTGACAAAATAAAATCGGGGAAATATTAAGACAAGATCCCTTTCCAGTGGGCATTCCTCAAGAATTATTCCCATGTGAGGCACCTGGGTGGCTGAGTCTCTTAAGTGTCTGACTTCATCTCAGGTCATGATCTCTTGGCTCTTCAATTCAAGTCTCACTTTCTGCTGTCCATTCAGAGCCTGCTCAGATCCTCTATCTCCCTTCCTTTCTGCCCCTCCCCTGCATATTCATTCTCATTCTCTCTCAAGAATAAATAAAAACATTTAAAAAAACTATCCCCATGTGAGTATGCTTAATTTCAATGTAAGTTCTTATCCAAAAGAGGGCGGAGACATTGCCAATATGAGTGCCAACATATTTCACAGTAAAGCATATATACACACATAGATCATCCAATGGTCATAGCGCCTCTTCAGGGTATGCAGCACAGATGCTTCATTGAGATGAATCAGCATTGCCATATCTTCAATCATTTCACACTTTGGGGGGTTCATCTGCTGAACTTCATCCTCCTTGACACTCAGATTCTGCAGAGAAGAGAAAAAATATAATATGTATTTTCCTATTTTATGTTCCTTCATTTTGCCATGCATTAGAAAAAATCTTCAGAGTCAAGAAAAAGATGCCTCATGAGAAAATGGGGCCAGAAGTTTAACCAATCCTAATGAAAGAAACAGGTGTTTCTCCTGCCCATATCACTCTTTGCCTGAAGATGAAGTTTAAAAAAGTTTTTGTTAAATCAAAATATCCTATCTTGCAGAGCTCTAATCCTATGGCTCCTCACTGATTCTGGTTATCTCTGAGAGCACACACATCATACGGCATATGATTTGGCACCTCTCTTAATAAGTAGAAGGTTAGAAGAATAAATTTGGAGTGAAGGGTTGAGGAGGCAGATGAATTCTTCCAGACTTTGTTCAAGGTCTATCCTCTTCCTCAAGCCTTTCCCAACTCCCTTAGTTCATTTTTAAAAAACTTTATCATATAAAAACCTGTACTATCTTGACACTAACTCTTATGTATATATTAATAATTAACTATGTTAGACTATTTGTCAGCTAGATTATAAACATTTGAAGGAGTTTTGATGTTTTCTTTTAGTTACTAAAGCATCTATTATAACATGATGGACAAGGTAAGTACTCAATAAATATTTATCTCCTGATGAACATGGATGTATTGCACCCAAATAATTGTCTAGGGTTGTCCTCAAAGTTTCCTAACACCATCTCCTATAGCCCTTTCTTTTGCTTTATAAACATTAGTATCAACTGATGACTCCATTTAATCCCAGTTGGCGATGTCTTCTTCTCACATTCTCCCTATTCTTGACCAAATCCCTACCCACAATCTGCTTTGGAATTGCTCCAACAGTAATCCCTTTTCTTCTGAATCCTTTTCATTTTCATATTTCAAGAACCCCTTCTTTCCTGTAGAACATAATGGGTTCTCTTGCATCTTAAATATCTCTCCTTAGCTCTGATTCTATTATACTCTCTTCTTTCATTGACAACATTCTTCCATAAGTATTATTCTACACCCACTGGCTTCATTGCCTCTGTTAATATTACAAAGACTGTTCATATGGTTATGAAAAGTGTGGTTACTTCCAACGTTAGGAGGAAGAAGGCTGGAGCTAGGGAGATAAAGTAGGGATGGGGGAATGGCACCATCATAGTATGGTGGGAGGACAAATAGGACAAAACAAACCCCTTTAGACTCTTCTCTCTACATCATTAACTTACTGCTTTCACACTTTTCTTCCTATGATTTCCTTTGAAAGTCACAATTATAATATATTATATTTACAGATCACCTTAAATACTGTGGAAAGACCACAGTTTTGGAACATGTGCTCAGACAAGAGAGCCTTTCATTTGGAAGCCTAATAAAATAGGGTTGGAGTCCATCAAGAAAGTGAAAAGACAACACTGGTAGAAAACCTTTGCAAATCATATATCTGATGAGACTTCTATCTAGAATATATAAAGAACTCTTAAAATGCAACAAAAAAATCAATAAACCAATTTAAAAAATGGGGAAAAGGTTTGATTAGACATTTCTCCAAGGACACACATATAGCCAATAGGCATGTGAAAAGATTCTCAATATCATTCAATGATTAACGAAATACAAATATAACCACATTCAAATCCCACTTCACACCCAATAGAATGGCTATAATCTAAAAGAAAGTAATATGTGTCAGTGAGAATGTAGAGAAATTACAACCCTTACATTTTGCTGGCAGGAATAGAAAATGATATAGCCATTTTGGAAGACATTTTGGCAGTTCCTCAAAATACCTAATATAGGAAATACCATATGACCCAGCAATTCTAGTAGGTGTATACACAAGAGAAATTAATACATCCACACAAAAACTTGCACATGTCTGTTCATGGTGGCATTATTCCTAATAGCCAAAACATGTAAACAACCTTAATGGCTATCAACTGGTGGATGAATGAACATATGTGGTGCATCCATACTATGGAATATTATTCAACTATAAGAGGGAATAAAGTATTGATACATCTTACAACATGAATGAACTCCAAAACTATTATACTAAGTGAAAGAAGCCAGACACAAAAATCATATGTTATATGATCCCATTTATCTGAAATGCTGGAATAGGCAAATCTAGAGAGAAATAACATAGATCAGAGGGAACTAAGACGATGACTGCTAATGGATACAAGATTTCTTTCTGGGATCATGAAAATATTCTAAAATTAGATTACAGTGATCATTGCATAATACTTTAAAAATACTAAAAACTGCTGAATTGCACACTTTAAAGAGGTGAATTAAATGATATGAAATTATATCTCAATCAAGTTGCTTAAAAAAAGTTGGCATAAACAATGATGGAAAAGAGACATTCAAATCTACTTTCTCTCTTTTAATAAGAGATAGTACCAAGGCTAAAGGGCCCCTGTTTCCTTATTTAGGATATTCTGAATTTTTTCTTGGCCACCCATGTATGTTCCTGCTAATAATGCCCAAATTCTTCCCTTAATTACATTAGTCATATAAAATCTACCTATTCTGGGATTTTTTTATGTCCAGATACTGTCCAAAAGACCTATTAAGACATCATACATAGTAATTTATAAGTAGCCTCCAGAATTTTACAACTCAAAGGGCAATGCTTTAGGTTATAAATTGCCCAGATACAGGGGCATCTGGGTGGCTCAGTCAGTTGAGCATCTGACTTCAGCTCAGGTCATGATCTCACCATGCCTGAGTTCAAGCCCCATGTCAGGCTCGGTGCCAACAGCTCACAGCCTGGAGCCTGGATTCGGATTCTGTGTCTCCCTCTCTCTCTAACCTTCCTTGACTCACACTCTGTTTCTCTTTCTGAAAAATAAAAACATTTCTAAAAAATAAATTGCCCAGATGTGAAGATAGGGGCGCAAAAACAGACGAACTTCTTGGTAATGGTTGTTTGTTATGGAGTTGATGCAGAATCGGAAGAAGATTGGAGATGTTGATGGGCAAGGAATCATTTATAAAAATCTGCCATAAATTGTTCATCTGAGTCGGACAAGAAATAGAGCCCAGCTCACCCCCATCGGGATGGCAGATAACCTGAGTTCAGTAATGTAGGTGAAGGTCCTGAGAGTGGACTGTCTGCTCAGTGTCACCCTGCTGCCCTGGTGACAGGGAGGAGGGGTTGCAGGCCATTACAGATTTACTTCACATGCCTTCCATGACACCTTACAGACTAGCTTATGCCCAATACTTGCCCTACTAATCTCTTTCAAAGGTCATAAGTGACCTCCTAATTCTAAAACTCTTTATCCAAGGCCTTAATCTCCTCTAACATTTGGCATTACTGACCATCTCCCATCTCTTGGCTTCTCTGGCACTGTGCTATTCTTAGTCAAATTATTCCTCTTTTTCTGTCCTAAGAACAAAACTTGCTTCAGAATTCTTCAGGTCATTATTCACTGCAAGGGGCACCTTCTGAAAACAACAAGACTTGAAATATTGATGAAAGAAGCAGAAAACATGAGTTCTAGACTCCATGATCTTTACCACCTGGTAAGTGTTTTACTCTGATTTACTCAGTGCTTGTCATTGAATCTTTGATAGGAAGTGGAGGAGATTCTCAAAAATGAATGAAGTTTCCAAACATGTATCAGTGGCATCTCCTACCCCAGGTCTTTTGTTTGTCTTGTTTTGTTTGAAAGAGAGAGCACATGCACAAATGGGGGAAGGGCTGAAAGAGAGAGAATCCTAAGCAGGCTCCACACTCAGTGCAAACAGAGCATCATGACCTGAGCCAAAATCTAGAGATACTCAACCAAATGAGCCACCAAGGCATCCCTCCTACACTAGTTTTTTAATTAAACTATTAGAGAAAGGACATATTTAATTATTTGATTAAATGGAAAGCTTAGTTATCCCTGAGATGAAAGAATGATCCCTTTACCTTTCCATCTGTTGTCTCAATAATTATTTTGCCATCATTTTCACTCCCTTTAACCTCAGCCTCAACATATGCGTTTCTGCCATCACGAATCCAGCATTTCTTTTTCCCTACAGAGGAAAAAAAAAAAAGGTTATAACCATCGTACTTGTATAAAATATACAGTGGGCACTTTTGTACTGATAGATATGATCTCATTTCTGCTAGTTCTGCTTGGTGACTTGGAGTCGCCAATACAGGAAATTGCAGAGTTAGATAAAATCATCAAAGCTTATCCTGAAGATAGCCCTGTACACTGACTCTGTAGGAACAAGAAACACTTGAGCAAGCAGAGGCTGGGAACATCACAGAGCATTCTGCTACAAAACAATTACTGGCCAATACCTTACAAGCCATTCTTCCCAGTCCTAACACTTACCTCTCACTCACTGTCCCAGGTCCTGAGTGGTTGTCCTGGCACCTCACCCTTCCCAACTCCCCTCCAAAACACTTCACTCTGAAAGGTCTGGTTACAACTAAGTAAAAATTAGGTTAGTGGTCATTTCTGTCTTTCAGGGCTTCTTTAGACCTTATTTTTAACATTGAAATAAAAGCCTGCTCTGAAAATTACATGGCAGAATTGGAGGTAGGAAATCAAGGGAAGAGAATATGGGTTATTTTTGCTATACAGCATAACAGCTTCATATTACTTCACACTACATATTGTTTTTCTCTCCTTGGCGTCTTCATGTCCACGCCCCACTCTGAAGTAAAGCAGCCCTCCACAATGCGATTAACCAATAAGAAGCGTCTGGTGAAATGAAACACTCATAACACCTGAGACAGCTTCTCTGGGCCTCACTTAGATGCTTCTTAGATTCTCTTCCACCTGAGACAGATTTCCAGGGAAGATGGATAAGAAACCTACTTTAAAGGGAAAGTGACTCTTACCAGAAGCTCATGGAAATCCCAAGTCACAGCCCCTCAAGTAGATAAGGGGGAGGGGAGAGGAGAGCATTTGGCTGGAAGAGGGAACATCCAAACCCACGGCGAGGGAAAACCCCATCACAACCATGGCATGGGTGGGTCTTACCAACTCCATCACTACCACCGCCCCAACACATGGAACAAGAGTCGGGAAGCCTCATTGGTACTGGACAAGCGGCCCTCACCAGCGGCTCTCCCCACAGGTGGACAGTAGGACTTGGGGGCAGCATTTGCCCTTTCTTCCACCATGCCTGTCTCTGCAAAGAATTTTATTGTGCACCTACTTTCTCCTTGACCCATTCATTGTGCTCCCTTCCCTGTTTCCCTGATTACAACCAGTTCACCACTAAAACTGCTGGGCAAGAAGATTATTATATTCCTATCAAACTGATTTTGCTTTTGCTTCTAGTTGTCATTTGCATTTCAAATGCTGGTTTTGCATTATATTTATTATTTTGGTCTCTTTTTTACAAAACAGATTTTGCTTTGTGTTAAGTCTATGAAAAGAGGCATGTTTTCAAAAATTACCTATTTTGCATAAATTTTGTGTGTTTAAGATAAATAAATGCACTGCATTTTACACCAAATGTTATCACTTGAAAGAAACATGGATATATCTGGCAAGATTTCCACTTCTTTTTTATTTTAGGAAAAAACCTTGAGAAAAGAGATTAAGAGAGTTGTCCATAGTCACAAAGCTAATTAGTGGCAGTCATTAGAATAATGACTCTAGAAATTAAATTGATCACCCACCTCCTAAATCAGTGCTTTTCTATTACAGCTTTGCTTTTTTCCTCCAATTTTTCTCTCAGGATTAGGTTCATCACCTGCCTCATGATTAGCCCTTTCTCCTATCATTCCTGGAAACAGCGAGGGAGAATTTTGGGAAACTTTTACCTATCTGAGGGCCAGTCCCTAACAGGGATGTTTTTGAAGATATAGTAAAAGAACTCAAGTTTTAAGTTTTAAGTGTTTTGCATTCATGAATAATTGCAGAGATGGAAATGTAAACAGCAATGGGTTTGAGTCAGGCCACATGAATTTTAGTCTTGGCTTTGTTAGTAACAAAGTATAAAGCTAGGACCTCAACTCTTTGGGCCTGAGTTTTCCCATCTGTAAACTCAGGAAGTTTGCCTATATGACTTCATATTTTTAGATGATTAAATATCTTATCTAATATAAAGGCAACGTGTGTTTATTGGAGAAAAATGAAAGAGTAGAGAAACATATAAATAATTTTTTTAAATCACCCATGGGGTGTCTGGCTGGCTCAATTGGAAAAGCATGTGAGTCTTGATCTGGGGTCATGAGTTCAAGTCCCATGTTGGGTGTAGAGACTGCTAAAAAAATAAATAAAACTAAAAACAAATATTACCTATAATGGAACAACTCAAAGATAGTCACTATCATCAATCTGAAGCATTTCTATCCAGTCTTTTTTCTATACTATTGATTAAGATTGTAGTAATATTATATGTAGTTTGGTAGCCATTCGAAATAGATTGTTTATGGGTTCTAACATAAAAATCATCTACATTTAGCTTTGGAATTGTGTTTATGTTTATCTCTAAAAGCACATTTTCTTCCTGACACCCAAAAATTCTAGTTTTCCTTCCCAGGTCAGGTAACAATGTGTTGTGTTTGTTTTTCACATTTATTGTCACAGTCGGTCCCCGTGGAGGAAGGTCGGCAGGGCAAGTATCATCATCCTATTTGACAGATGAGGAAACCAAGTCTTAGTAAAACGAAGTGATTTGCTCTAATTACACAGCTGGAGAGGATCGAGGCCAGGGAATTTGAACCCAAGACTACTTGCCAAATGCTCTGATCCCACTGCTTCCATTTGGCCTGAGTTCAAAAAAGCAAACTCCATCGTCTACTCACCCAAGGGTATGAAAACCTTTTGTTTACTCTCATCTTTTTTGCTGCTACTGCATTTCCATGAGGAAAACCATTTGGCCAAGAAAAATTAATTAAAAATTATTGCGTTTAAGTAATTATTTACAGTGCTAATTCTACTAAATGCACCATCCAATTATCTTTAATGCTTTGGCCTAATTTTTATTTTCTCACTTGGCACCACTACAATCTTGTCCTTCATTATCTGACTACCTGTGATAAGCTTCTGCATGACCAGTTCTGACCTCAGGGATAGTTCTGTTGCTGTATTTGATTTGATGGATTATAATTAGCTACTCTAAAATCCAATCATAGTAATGAAATCCAATGACTGGAAACTGGGAGCAGATCCAGGACTGGTGTATGATGGAAATATAATGCCCTACATAACTGGTTTGAGTTATAATTGGTCATATTAAAGTTTAATGTTGACTAATTCTGAGTACTAGAACAACCGTATTTATATTGCATTGTTGAATAATTTTGGAATTAAGATATGTAGGTGGCTTGATGCTAGATCACACTGTGAATCTGACTTAAAATCTCTAATTAGCTGAAATTCAGAAGATGGCCATGCAGCCCAGGCACGTAAAATAGGAGGGTGAAATGTGACATTTATTTAGAGATTTTAATGTAGAACTCAGCCTTTATCTTGAGGGTAAATCCTCGTTAACCTTTGTCCTTGCCTGTAACTACCAAGAGATTATTCATCAGGGTGAGCATGTCTCTCAATTATCTCTTATTGAGTGTTGGTTGAGTGACCTTGCTGACCTAGAAGAGAGCCAGAAGGCAAAGTTCCAAAATTAGAAAAGTCTGAGGAGGGCCAGGGACAATTTCCCCAAAGCTTTTCCTTCCTTCTTCGTTGGAGTGTACCAACTCCACCAAGGGTCAAAGCCCCAGGCCCCTGTCTGTTTTCACCCATGCTAAGGGGTTTCTGAGAAAGGCTTTATCTGGCCCACTCCCAGGAGTGTCTGTGCTGTCACAGACAGAAAACGAGTTAGCAGTAGCTTGGGCCTGGTCTGCCTCCCAGCCCTCCTCCTCCTCCTTGCAGATTCATCCCTACCCAGGCCACCTGGCTCCACACTTGCTCATTCTAAGGTCTATGAACCTTAGAGGAGAATGCATCCCAAGCAAATAAGTTAGGTTCCAGGATGGACGATTCTTCTCAACCAATCATGTATCTCAGCTGCCACCTACAAGCAGCAAAATAAAGCGAAAACAGTAGCCACCACAAGTCTTACCATCAAAGGCCATGGCCTGTAGCAAAAACAGCTCAGCCTGGCTTCTTCTGAGGAAGGCTGCCGCCTCTCCAAGCTCTGACAGATCCATCCTTCTTCAAGTGATCCACCACAACAGACAGCCTGAGAGAGAGCTGCAAGGATTCACTCTGTAGAAGATAGGTGCAGGAAGAAATTGGTGGACATCGGGCATCAGGCACCAATCCAAGACACAATTCACTATAGACAAACCAAGAAGGGTTAAATCTTTTTAACTACCTCCATGCCTCCTCTCTCTCTGCATGTCTAAAGTGTATGACAAAGCTGGATTCAAGAGCATCTCACTGTAGCGAGACCAACTTACCCACTAGGCACAGGAGGCACAGTGCCTAGTGTCCATGATGCTTTCAGGGGCCCACAAAAGTAGTTGAATAATAATTTGGTTTAAAATCAGAATGGAGGAGGGCCTAGGGGGCTCAGTTGGTTAGGTGCACGAGTTTGGCTCAGGTCATGATCTCATGATTTGTAAGTTCAAGCTGTGCTGACAGCTCAGAGCCTGGAGCCTGCTTCAGATTCTGTGTCTCCCTCTCTCTCTCTGTTCCTCCCCTGCTCACGTTCTCGTTCTCTCAAAAATAAACATTAAAAAAAATTTTAAAGCAGAATAAAAACATAAATATAACATTAATGGTATATAGTAATGAATCCATCCTGGGTTATATTATTTAGTCTTTATGCTAATATAGTTCTAAAATGGATTTTTAATACTTTTTGTGAAGGAAGATGCCCACAAAGACAAATGTGCCTGGGACTCATGAAAGTCATAAGGCAACCCTGAACCATGAAGTTCTGACCATGACAGGTAGTAGAATGGGCCAGACTGAGAAACGTCCAGTTGTGAACACTAGGTGCCTTGACCGGAGTAGAGGGAGGGGTTCCAGGTTTCTAGGTTCATCCAGGTAGAGGGAGCACTGTAGCCAGAGGATGGTGATGAAGGGGAGAAGCCATTCAGACTAATGTTCAGCATTAGAGAGTACAGGAATAACAATGTGAGTATCCCACAGAGAGGGGTGTCTGGGAGTGGAAGGGATACAAAACTACATATGATGCAAAAAAGTAGGATTCAGTAGGTAGAGAGGGAAAAGATAGGACCTGAGGTCCCTGGGTGACATTTAGGGACAATGCTGGGAGTGTCTGACCACGCAAACCCCCTCAGGTGTAAGGTTCCCCTTAATGTAACATACACCATCTACTCCCCCTCAGGTTTCCCTCAGGAATTTGACAAAAGACTTAAGTGTGGCCATGGCCACCCCTTATACAATGTAAATGAGCCAATTAGGAATGGACCACCCAGAGCTATCAGGCCAGTAAGGGAGGGGGTGCTGAGAGGGAACAAGGAGGAGAGGAGGGCTAACCAAAACCTTATAAAACAGGGACCCTTGCCTATAGTCATGGGTATTCTCTTTTGAATGCCCTCTCTCTGTAAGAAGAGCTTTCCTATTATTTGCTGTTCTGGTCTTATACTCTAATAACCTTTTGCCTGCTGCTCATTTTGTGTCCACCTTTCCGTTCTTCGAAGGGTGAGACAAGAAAGCCTGGGTTTTGAGATCAAGAATCCTGCAACACTCCTGGCCAACTGACGTTTGGGAAGCAGCAGGGAAGCCTAGGTCAGAGGTGGGAAGCAGGTTTCGTCCTGAAGGCCATGAATGGGTGTGGGTGGATGAGAGCATCAGCTCAGGTGAGGGAAGGGCCTGTGTTGGAGGGGCTGGTGGCTGGGAAAATTATCAGGGCTAAATTCAGTGTGTGTGCACTCTGTACCGAACACTTTACTGATTTTATCTTTGATCTTCACACTTTACATTTGATAACAAGAAGAAGAAATGGAATCTGGGCTATGACGATCCAAAATAAGAGGTTATTCTCTCTAACTGGACAAAAGAGTCTTAGCCTTTTCCTCTCCACTCAAGGTTACACAGCAACCGTTATGTGCACCAAATTACAGACAAGAAGGTAGAGCAGGACTTGCCACAATTACTTAGCTCTGGCGCTGCTCCTGAGGACTGAGCAGAACCATGGTCTAAACCCTCCCGAAGAAACTAATCACTTTCTACTTCACACATGGGTGACAATGAACAAACCCAATAAAACAATGCATTGCTGAACTTAATCTCCTCTTTATTTACTTATTTATGTTTGGATGGTTTGGTTGTGTCCAGCAATACCACCTCTGGGATCTAAGGAATGTGGTTTAAAGCTAAGACTAGTGGTCCAGGCTAAAGAGTCCGTTTTATGCCTGCCAGAAAATAGGCGTGTGACTTGTGGTAAACCACTTAACTCCCTTTAGGTTCAGTTTCCTCCCCTACACAAAACCAGAACTAGTCATAATCTATCTGTGGAGCCATTTCCTGAGGTAGAGAGAGAACTATGCAAGGGAAGCAATGAGCAAAAGCCCACGAATGGGACTGAGGGTGAAGTTTCCCAGGAGAAAATGATAAAACCGACCTTTCTGCAGGTGAGCATTCAGATTTAGGATATGTAATGATGATAATAATAATGATTATCATCATTTGAATAGATAGAAGGGAGCAAGGTAAAGGAAAGCTTAGAAAGCTAGGCAGAGAAATTTAGGAATAAACATGACAGGAAACATCGTAGACAGGGTGAGAATGTGAGGGAAGCAGTATTTTAGGAAAATGGCTCTGGCAGCATATTCAGGGAGGGTTGGAACAGGGGGAAGCAGTAGTCAGGGAGACAAATTGCGGCTCCGAATTTGTGAGGGGATTGGACTAAATCCTCCCCACTCACTCTGTGTGGCTTCCTGGTGGCTTGCACTCCATCGACAAAAGAGCTCAGGAAGTACATTTCGGATATAGAAGATCTCCATAAACATGTGGTGTGTGTGTGCGTGTGTGTGTGTGTGTGTGTGTGTGTGTGTGTGTTGTGTGTGTGTTGTGTGTGCATACTTCCGGAAAAGACACCTAAGGAACAGACAGGAGTGGGAACAGGATATAGGTGGGGGAAGGAGACAGTTACCTTTCACTTCCTAGCTTTCTGTTCTATTTTAATTTGTGGCATATTCATGCATTTTCATAACAGATTTTTAAAAGTAGTTCTTATTATAACATCCAAGGATAAAAGATCACATCATGACAGAGCACACAGCTGTGTAAATTTCTTTCCTAGTCTGGACCACTTAGCATATTTAAAGGTATACAAGGAACAGAAAGTGTCAACAGCAGTTCCAGATAGGGGAAAAGTGCATGTGCCAAGAGCACCGAGGCCCTGGCAACTCTTTGGAGGTAGAAAACTGAGATCAAGACATGACCCACCTGAGCAAAGGAAAGAATCTTTCTTTCCTCTTGGCCTCCTATATCCATTAACCCAATGCCCCGACTGTCCTCTGGGCCCATTTAGTCTCAAGTTGCACACATGGCTTTAGAACTTTACAGAATAACATACTTATCTACATCTTAAAGTAGAAAATAGAAGAGCCCAAACTCCCCAAAGATGTAAACAAATTAACCTTGGCAGCAAAATAAACAGAAGGTGTATTCATTATCATCATTTGAATAGATAGAAGGGAGCAAGGTAAAGGAAAGCTTAGAAAGCTAGGCAGAGAAACATAGATGAGTACAGAACCAAAGGTATCTGTTTCAGAAGGAAAAGTTAATCTACACATCTATCCAGAGGAAATTAAGTTTGAGACTGGCATTTTGGTTCATTTTTGTCAAAAGATGCTGAGACCTACCATACCTTTTATCCGCTAGTAAATATGTATAAGCAGCAGAGAGAGAGAAGGAATGCTGAAGAGATGGGAAGTGGTCAGACACGAGCGTTGTCTGCATGTTGCTATAAATTCTTTACAGGTAGGCTCTTTTTGAACATTCCAGAGTTTGGTCTGTCAATCCACTCGTGGAGAGATTGGGCTCTGGTTGCCACATGGCTGTGCTCCTAAGCATGGTGACCATATTGCCTGTCACCCAAACTGCATATATTTTTATACTGGGACATAGTAGTAATCAGTAATAATAAATTATTAGAAATTAATACTAAAATTATTAATTTTAATCATTAAACTAGGACAACATATATAATCTAAGACTAACCCAAGCAAATAGAGACATATGGACACTACAAAGACAACCAGAGACTTAAAGTGGCCATTTATAAATCAGTAGTAATGGTATACCTTTTCAATAACTACACAGTCCTGATTGCCTGTGTCCATTATTTCCAGGATTTTCAGAGAATATTACCATCAGAAAGCTGCACCCAGGGAGAGGTTTTAGATACTCATGTTTGTTTTCATTCAGTTTGCTTTATAGCCAAATAATTCCCACTATTCTGTTCTGGTGTTTACTTTTTCAGGAACTGATTACTATGTAAACCACCATGCTCACATTCGCATTAAATGGTATAATTTCCAGAATTAAATGTATCTCAGTTACTTACTTAAATGAAAGGGAGAGATGAGATATCTTTTCATTTTGGGATAGAAAGAATCATGTGGGTCAAAACTTAGCTTCTACTTGATAGGAAACAAGTGAATGCCTGCCTGCCTGCCATGTGAGAAATGACACCTGTCTGGGTGACCGGCCATCCCGGTTGGCCAGTGACTGAAGCATTTCCCAGGACCTGGGACTTTTAGTGCTCAAACCAGGAGAGTCCCAGGCAAGCCGGGATGAGTTGGCCACCCAGCTTTTAAGTCTAGAGAATTTAATTATTTTAAGAATAAAATTCTTGTTTGGAAATTAGCTATTTTATGCTAGTTGTATTTTCTGTAATCCTCTCTCTCCTAGGTATTTTATAAATAACTTTTTGAAAATATTTATTCTCATTCAATCTATAATAATTACCCGTCTATAATTGTCCATGCTAGGCTTGGGGGTACAGTGATGGGCAGAATAAACAAACTCTTTGTCCTCTTAGTTTAATTGATTGGGACCTGGTTTCTTCTATCTTGTATTATGGCAATACTTCAGGAAAATTTGTAAAGAAAAATCTTTGCCCCTCCCAGGTGGGTGGTGCTGGGCATACAGCAGAGGTCAGAATGAGGGATCCCAGGGGGACTGTGGAAGCCAGGAGAAGAGGGGAGCCTGTGCCGCCATGATTCCCAGCTCCCCACTCAGCGAAATCCTTCAATGGGTTATGTTGTTCTCAACATGAGAGACCTTATCATCACACTGTTCTTTCACAGGCCCCTTTTCTCCTCATCCTCTGCTTGGGGAGTTCCTGATGGGAGGCATGGGGGGGTTCCCATCTCTGTTCCTTGTCATCCCCCAATGTAAACCCTGGGAGACATCTCCAATTTCTCCAATTTCTCCTTCTCTCTCATGCACACATCCAATTGAGCACTAATTTCTATTGATTCTGTAATTATTGAGTCTTATCTACCTTTATTTATGTCTGAATGTATGCATGTATTATGCATGTATGTGTTTTTAGAGAGAAAGAGAAAGAGAGTGCAAGCAGAAGAAGGAGAAAGGGCATCTTAAGCAGGTGCTACATCCAGTGGAGAACCCCATGCAGGTCTGGATCTCACCAAAGTGAGATCTTGACCTGAGCCAAAATCAAGAGTCAGAGGCTTAACTGACTGAGCCGCCCAGGCGCCCCAAGTCTTATCCATTTTTAGCAGACAGTTTGCAGTGTCTGATAAGCCCACACCCTACTCTGCGAAGTGCCTGCTTCATCCACAAGCATCAACCACAAGCTGCCATGTCTGTAAGGTGACACTGGTGTTCTGGCCTAGCTGATTAGACCAAGTGTGAGCATCAGATTCAATCAGGGACAATCACAGTATCTTCCTATCTGGAATACAGATTAGATCTGGGCCCAAGGTGACACTCTCAGTCTGTTCCTTTTGCTTGAATGGAGTGATGTGAACTTGGGAGGTGAGGTTGGCACTGTGGTGTGGTCATGTGGTGCCACATGCATGCTAATCAGCAGAAATATCCATAGAGAGGGAATCACATGAATGGAGAGAAGCAACAATAAGGGAACAAGGACAGAGGGAGAGATTGCTTGTGTTCCAAATAGCGTTCCTGTTAACAGTACCTCTTGCGACCTAGATTCAGTTCCTGACTTTGGTTTTCATAGGATCTTTCAATAAGCTTCTAATGCATTCCCATTTCTCCCTTCCCCCAACTTTAAATTATCCCAAATTTCTCTTTTTCCCATCAGAATATCTTTAACTAAGACATTAAGTCTGATTCTTCATCCTAATACAGGTTCTTATTTTGTCTTCTAAGATCATGTGAATATTGTATATAAATGAAAGTCGGCACAGCGCAGTGCATACTAATATTTCAATCCATGTTAACTACTTTTATTACTATTCAACAAGCATTTGTGCAGCCTTTGAATGCTATGCTAAAGATGCAGGAGGGTAGCTTTGCTTTCTAAATTGCTTAGTGGATTGGAGATGAGAAAAAACATGCTAGACAATAGTACCACAGGGAAGTAGAGAGGGAA
The DNA here is from genome assembly GCF_006229205.1 of Suricata suricatta. Taxonomy (NCBI): domain Eukaryota; kingdom Metazoa; phylum Chordata; class Mammalia; order Carnivora; family Herpestidae; genus Suricata; species Suricata suricatta. Next base: position 55,548,538 of record NC_043704.1, read on the forward strand.
AATTGAAAAGTGGCAGCTTTGGCTGTGTAGACAAGTATAGTTTACGAGGGGCTACTCTGTCCTGGAAGATCACTCTGACCCCAGTCCTCCACTGCTGACCCCAGGGATTGGCAGTCTCCTCCCTTTTAATCAGGGCTAGACATTTCTGAAGGGAACAAACACAGAGACTTTCCTCTAAAATCCGTACCACTTTGGCATTTAAGTGTAAGCAGAAACTCAATTGATGCCTATTAAGTACATTGTTGAAATAGTTAAATTTTTCTCAGTTTAGCAACCCCAACAACTTTCAAGTTGGTTTCATCATAATTGATTAGATTCACTTGAGTTCTTCATCAGGTTAGGTTATTATGCATGTTTACTTTCAAAGGCTTCCACTGCTGGGAAACCATAATGCGAGTAATAAGAAGAAATATTAATATGCCTCTAAGTAAACAAACACTAAGGCTCTCCTGACAAAGCCTCTTCCATTATTAAAATTGGAGACAAAGTGCCTGAAAATGAGAATGGATTTATCCAGATGTCAACAGAGGAAGGAAGAATTATCAAGCCCTTAAATGATTCCCAACAAGCTGGAACATGTGTCTCAAGGCAGTAAGTGAATGTATTTAGCTACAAGGCCCAGTGAACACCACAAATCTGGGGAATGCTGCAAGACGCTCTTAATTAGGGGCACTACTGTGTAGACAAATGATGTCAGTGTCTCCCTAATATTCATGCTGCTGGGATAGTGTGTTATGTGCCTCAACTTGGCCAGGTTTATTCAGCAGAAAATTGCTAATTGCTTAGTCTTTATGCATAAATCTACCACCCCTTAACCAGCTATAATACTTTCATTTTATTTATTTATATGCAATTTAGCTTTCTACAAAAGCAGGGGCTTTAAGCAGGTTTATCTCCTTGACAGAGAAATGTTAAAACATTGAATTGAATTGCAAATCAAGCGTGTTGCACAAATTATTGATTATCTAAAGCACTCATGTCAAAGGTGATTATGATCATGACTACAGGTATCTGGGCAATTGAGCTCACATTCCCAGACTCTGCTCCCCTCCTCCAGGTCTAACCACAGCCTGCTGCCATTTTAATTTTCCTCCCATCACTCCACAGAAACTCTTCTTTCCATTGATCTCTTTAAAAAAATCTTAATGGTACTTTTCAGTCTCTAATAGTTTCCCTGGTTCTGGGATATTTCCCTCTTTTGTTCTCCCCACCGCTACCCCATGTTCATTCACTAATCAAAGGTCCATCCCCAATCAACATAGTAAGTATCAGAGACATGTCTCTTCAGCTCCCTCTATCCATGGATTCTCCTTTTCCAGCTTCCCCTTCATCCTGTCCAGGACTATCTCATCCTAGTCCCTCCCTTCTCCCAATCTTGGATCAACACTCTAGTTCTCTGCATTCACCTAATTGCTAGAAAAAAGTTCTGATTAAATTCTTTCATGCATTCATTTTTAAGTATGCCCTCTTAAGTATGCTGTAGGTGAAAAGAGAAATAAGACCTCAAGAAGTTGTCACTCTAGTGAGGGCTGTGCCACGTAAATTGTGTCTTAGCTCTTACAGTAAGAGATGAGAAATGTTGGAATAGAGATATATATAGGACAGGTCATGGAGGTATGACCCTCACATCTATAATTATATTTTTTAAATAATAGTTTAGGGACACCTGGGTGGATCAGTTGATTAAGTGTCCCACTTTGGCTCAGGTCAGGATTTCATGGTTCAGGAGTTCGAGCCCTGCATAGGGCTCTGTGATGACAGTTCAGAGCCTGGACCCTGCTTCAGAGTCTGTGTCTCCATCTCTCTCTGCCCCTCCCCAATTGCACTCTGTCTCCCTCAAATATAAATAAAAATTAAAAAAAATTTTAAATAACAGTTTGTAACTCAAAGGAAGGAATTTTAAATGTCCCTGAAATGCTACCTGTACATTCACTACCAACATTGTCTAATAAGAGCAAATGATAGCATTTCTGAGGGCTTATTGTACAGCAGGCAGTGGGTTAATGCTTTACATGTAATAACTCTCTTTAACTTCACAGCAGCCTTACGAGAAACATATATAATAACCCACATTATATAAAGACATTGAGACTTGGAGAAGTAGCTAGTGATATCTCTGCTTTGGAGTCCCGATGCATTAAGGACATCCTTCATCCACATTCAATCATTTGCCGAGTTCTGCTGACTCCTTGTCTAAAGATCACTCAGTACTATCCACATCTTTCCATTCCTCTACCAGCACCCTGATCAAGGCCACACCATTTATCTCCTGGTTTATTGCTTTACTCTTATTGATTGCAGTCAATCCAGTGTGAGGCTGTATGTACAGGAGCACAATCATATTACTATCTTATTTAAAGCCTTTTCATGTTTTTACTTAAGATAAAGTCCAACACATTAACAGGGCCTGCAAAGCTTTTCACCCTGTGGCCTGCCCTATGTCCCTACCGCATCTCCCTTACTCTGTCATCCCACACATGACCTGGCCAGTGCATTACTAGTGAGTGCCAGGAGCTCTCTCTGACCTCTGGATGTTCACACTTGATGTGACCTCCTCTGCCTGGAACATTCAGTCCTGTCTCTCCCTCTGGCTAGCTCCTAGTCATCTTTGGGTCTCTGTTAAGCAACATTTTACAGGAAGGTTTTTCTCTAGGCTGTGTCTCTTTTAGATGTGGTCTTGGATGTCTTTACTATTTGTATCATGGTAACCTATCTATATAATCATGATTTGTCTGCCTATATTCCTAACTAAGCATAGGCAATCATAGGGCAGCGATTAGTTCTGCTACATTTGGAGTGAACTCGAGTCCTTTGCACAGAGTAGGAACTTAAACAGTCAGGAAGTGAACTAACAAATTAGACACATCAGTCTGACTCCTGGGTTCATGCTTCTAAGCATGATGCTTTACTGCCTCCTGACTGAGCTCCAGCTTAAAAAGGACCATGTTTTTGATTAGAAAGGAACCTAACCAAAATGCAACATGTCCTTACAGATAACATATCTCTGGTTAAGAAAGCATCATTACCTCATTCTTTATGTTGAATGTGAAATAAAAGTATAGTTGACTCTTGAACAATATATGTTTGAACTGTATGGGTTTAATTATCCTTGTATGTTTTTCAATAAATATAGTAAATGTAAATGTATTTTCTCTTCCTTATGGTTTTCTTAATAACATTTTCTTTTCTCTAGATTATGTTATGTAAGAATACAGCATATAATGCATATAACATATAAAATATGTGTTAATTTACTATTTATGTTATCAGTAATGCTTCTAGTCAAAGTACAGTATCAGTAATTAAGTTTGGGGAAAGTTGAAAGTTATATGTGGATTTGTGTGTGTGTATTGGGGGAGATTGACCCCCTTAGTCCTTGTATTGTTCAAGTGTCCACAGTACTGGTTAAGAAGTTTGAATTGCATTATCCCAAGATTTTTTAATCCTTGGAATTTTAGAACTAAAACTTCATTAATATTAACTACCTCAGTGCTCCATAACTTATAGGTGAGCATAAAAAGAAGTGATTGGCCCAAGTTCACCAGTAGAGCCAGTATGAACAATTTTTAACAGAATGTAGAAAAAAAATAAAATAGATCTATGAAAAAACTAAAGAAAATTAAGATTTGGGGTTGTATCTTCGTCCTTCAGAGTCAAAGGCAAGATACTCTCCCATAAAATACTGATAAACACCACAGTCAGAGATAAACATTAGATAAAACGGAACATTGTTATGATCTGGTAACCCATAGGATCAATGACCCATAAGCTGCATGAGTCACTAGTTTAATATCTAATTTATAATTGCTGATGCTATTATTCAGCACAAATGATATGCACTAAATACACCTAGTGATTCTGAAAGGTGATGTTTAATATAAATCCAAGATATTATTTGTATTGTTCTCATTGTTTTTGTATTTTTCTGGTTGATATGAACTTGACTCAGGATAATTCTGAGTTTTAAGTAAGTACAATTATAATCAACATCTTCACATGATATTCAAAGATATACTTACCTAAGATAAAATTGAAGTATTATATATTCTAGTTCAATTAAATTCAACAAACACTTTTGAATACTTAGTAAAGTGCCAAAAATTGGCAAAATGCTTGGGATGCCAGAATAATTACTACATAGCTTCTTCTCTCAAGATTTAACTCTAGTAGGAGACAAGACTCATCAACAAATCATTTGTAGTATGATAAATGTAATAATGGACATACGGTCTCCAAGAGCCTATAATGAAAATAAAATAAATCATGGTTAAAATTCTTACCTCAGAACAATTCCATTCTACAAACACATTGAGTTTTTTCTTAAACTATTTCATTTCATATAATGGATAACACCCAAAGGAAAAATATAAGTAAAAATAGCAAATCATCTTTTTATCTGTCATTCAATGTACTGGTGGAAAAGGGAGAGAGACAAACCTACCTTGGAAAGAGCAAAAGAAATGAGTAGACTAGTGCTGGACAAGACTTTATACACTTTTGTCAAGGTCAATGGTGACAACCTCAGTTAATTTTGCCATTGTTTCTAAATTTGTCTGCTGGTTTTTGAGAAGTTGAACCCTTGGACCTGGATTTGGCACCCAAAATGTCTCTGAGGCAAGGGTGTAAGATGCCAGAAAACTATTCCATTTCTACAACCCAAATCTGCTGACTAATTTGACTCATTCTCTAAATGCTTGCTGCATAATAGGATTAGACAAGACTAATAAGAGAAGCAGCCAACACCCCCTCTGGCAGGATCAGTTTTGGAGTCTTGGGCTCTGGGGCTATCTCACCTAGTGATTTTGAACAATTAATTTAAGGGTCTTATCATTTTCCACAGTGTCAAGGAAACAGTTAATAACAGTTGTCTACTATTTAGGCCATTCTAAGATTACTTAAAAGAGCACATATTAATGATTTACTATGTTCCAAGCACTGTTCTTAGCACTTTGCATATATGAATTCATTTAAGCTTCATAATAACCCTATAAGGTAGGACTTTTAGTATTTCCATTTTACAAATGAGGAAATAAATAGAGGCAGAAATGATAAGCTAGCAATTTTTGGAGACAAGATTTGAGCCTAGAATTTTGGGCTTCAAAATCTATTCTTGAAACCATTTTGATATACAATTATTAACCCATAATTCTGATAATGTTCTTTAATATCCTCCCTCAAAATGTGTAATTTGAAAAATTTTCCTTTCTCTGTAAGGAAATACGTTACTATTTGTTTCTTCCAACAGCCAGGAAATTTTCCTTTGCTGCAGTCTCTAGGTGAAGCAAATAGCTAACCGACTGCTATAAAAGGGGAAACAGCCAGACAATGCCTTTGGCTTTGAATCACTTTTCCAGGACTTGAAAGCTTTTTTCGAAACCTGCAAATGTCTCCCTGGGGCAAGGGACTTTCTGAACTACATTTAAAATAATTTGGGAAATGATATAAAAAAGTGGAACTCTTTTGGCTTATAGGAAACAGCTCATGCAACCAGTTCTCAGTACTGATGGGCCAGCTCTGCAAAACTCTTCCCCCAAACTAATTAATTCACCATTTCCCACTGGGGAAAAAGAGAAGAGAATATAGAAAGACACCTATACTGAAGCTTATCACAGCAGTGTTACGGATGGAAGTGGGCTAGTAGTAAATACTGAAGTAAGTACTGCATAATTATAACTAATCAGTTATGCTAAAATGAGCCAATATGGCAGCCTAATTGAGATGATCCTTGTTTCTTCCCACAGGAATGTGATTTAATTAGAATGGGTAAACTGACAGTCAGCAGTAACCTCACAGAATCCTAGGCAGTATGAGATGAAGCAAGAGAAATAACACCCTGGTTGGCCTTCAGTTTGTAGGAAATGGACATTAAAGCTGTCCATTTGGCCTTTGGGAGGCTGAAAGCCATTTTTCCTGTGTGCTTAGAACTTGAGAAAAAGGGTGTGTTGTTGTGTTTGAACTTTTAAAAAAGAATCAATCTAGATAAAGAAGACAAAACAGTTAACAAGGTGCTCTGAGGATTCAAAATATTCAAATGTAGAGGAAACTAACCAGATTGGGTGTTCAGAGGGGTCTAATTTGTATTAAATAGAGGCAGCTGTTTAAAGCAATAAACCTGTTTCCATTTTGAATGGTTAGGATTGAGGCATGTTCCAGCAGATTCTTAGGGCAAGTGGTTGAGAGCAAGAGATGTATGAGGGAGCAGGGGCAGTTTGGGCTCTATTAAAAAAAATCCCAAGAAAAGACAGGACCAGGGAGTTGCTTATGTAGCTTGGTTGGCATTGATAGTTCTCCAGTCTATGAGGTGAATGGGCATGGCAGCCCTGGAGATTCAAACTTGGCCTATGATATAATTATTCAAACCCCAGGAGTATGAGGCAGAATTATTTATTCTCTGGGTTGGATAGAGAAAGGGATCAAAACAAGGGCCTTAATGTAAAGTAAGTCGCTTCTCAAAAACATAAAGCATGGGAGAGCTCAATTCTGTCAACGACTTTTACATTCAAATGATTAAATCATATAGTTAATTGCCTGGACAATAAAAGTAACTGTTCCCAACAGAGAGACTGCTTTTTTGAAAATTTGTTGTATATTGATGATCATAAGTTGTTCTACTGATGGTAGTTGACCAAGAACTCTAATATGCAGAAACGAAAGTCAAATCTCAGTCATACTATAATTATTGCTAAAAACCTAACATTTTGCAGCTTTGATTACACAGATGTTACTGAAGCGTTTGAGGGCTAAATAAGTCACATGATGCTGCTAACTAATTATTCTTTTTTGTTCTTAACCTAGACAGAAGTTTTAATATCATAAAATATGTTAGAGTATGTTGGCTTGTGGAGGCAGGGAAAGAGGAAGTTTTCCATACTGGTTTGCCACAGATTTAAAAGAAGGAAAAAACAGGGGCGCCGCCTGGGTGGCTCAGTCGGGTAAGTGTCTGACTTTGGCTTCGGTCATGATCTTAGAGTTCGTGCGTGCAGTCCCTGTGTGGGGCTCTGTGCTGACAGCTCAGAGCCTGGAGCCTGCCTCAGGTTCTGTGTCTCCCTCACTCTCTCTGCCCCTCTGCCCACCACTCACGCTCTGTCTCTCTGTCTCTTTTTCAATACTAAATAAACATTAAAACATGTTCTTGAAGAAAAAAAACTAAACTCTCAAATCCTCTCTCTTCTAGGCTGCCCAGCTTCTTCTCTTCCCAAGTCCACGTGTGGTTTGAGTATGAGCACATTTGTCAGAAGACTTAATGTGTGGATGTAAAGTGATGGCTTCCTGTTTGTTAGAAAACAAGAATTATTAAGGAAATTTGTGGTATTTAAATGAAAATGATTTATAAAACAATATCGTGGTATACTTAAAAAGTTATATGCCTTTAAAAGTAGTCCTAAAGTGGCTATTTCTGAGTAGAGGGATTATGGGTTCTACAAAAAATTATTTTTCATTGCTGTATTTTCTAATTTTCCTATAATAAACATGCATTTTTTGTAATAAAAATTTTCTTAAACTAAGATGCCTCTCTGTATTTCTGAGTATAATTTAGAGTCATAATTCAGTATATGTATATATGTAGGTACATACACACACGTACATACATATATAATACATACCTGTACATACACACACACACACACACACACACACACACACACACACACATAATGAATTTAACATATAAAGAAGTCAAACATACCAGACACTTTTTTTTTTTGGCTTGCCTTCGTCTTCTTCTCATTACCCATATCAGATCCTGCATTTTTCACACTTCATTTCTTTTGCTTATGTTCAGCTTGCACATGACCCAGGTTAACAATTTAGGATTCATTCTTTGATATTTTCCTCCATATTTACATGCTCATGTAGATATGCAAAGTCATCACACACTGCTATTGGTTGTTCAACAAAATAAAATGAATTACATATAGGTCTATATGTCTTCCTTTTCTCACTCAATAATATTCATTGAAAACCTGCCAAACCAGCTGACAGAACCCTAGTTCATCACTTTAATGGCTGCATGATCTTCCCTGGTGTAGGTGTACTACAGCTTATTCATCAATTCCCTTATTGAAGTTTCTAGGTTTTTAAAAAATTTACTATTACGAAAAATGTTGTAATCAACATTGTTGTACATGTGTCATTACTTATAATTTTATTTCTTTGGGAAAGGTCCCAAGGGTGGGAATGTCAAGTCAGAGAAAATGCATTCAAAATTGTAGTAACAAAATTGTAGTCATGAATGAAAGTACTCTTTTTTTGATTACTGACAGTAATTGGTAGTCATTCTTTTTAATTTTTGACAAGCCAATAGGCATAAGGTAATATCTCATTTTAATGTTAATTTCATTTCTCTCTTACAGAATTTGAGCATCTTTTCAAATGCTTATCAGTCATTTGGATTGATTCTTGTCTGAGCTGTTTATTCTGCTTGTTTATTTTGCTTGTTTTCCCCTGGGGGTATTTGCTTTTCTTTTCAATTTGCAATTGTTCCTTGCGTATTTTTGTATCCTAATCCTTTGTCACCTGTCTTATTAATTTGATTTATCATATCATTTGTCTCCTGAATTTGTATGTGGTAACATTTATCTTATATTTTGACATAGTTAGATATAACTATCTTTTCTTTTTATAACTAACTTTTTTTTTGGTCTAGCTTTGGAGGATTATAAATGGTTATATTTAGTCAGTATTTCTGGGCAGTCTTGGTATTAGTTGCCAAGGGGAACAACAACAATAACAAAATTGCCCTTTGCAAATAGGAACAGAAAACTCCAACATAATGATGACTTAAATCAGATAGACATTTATTTCTGTCACTGAGTCTGGAAAGAGTTACTCCAGAGCTTGTATATTATACCCCAGTGTTAAGGATCAGGGTTCTTCTTTCTTGATGGTCTGTTTACTGCGCAAGACTTCCATTCCCCAGGTCAAGTCATGACTCAAAATTCTGTTAGAGATCCAGCCATTTTGTCCATTTCCAGTCCAAAAGAAAGAAGGAAAATAAATGGGCCATGCCTTATGCAGAATATTCCAGAAATTGTCCACCACTTCCATTTATAGCACATTAATAAGAATTTAATTATGCATAGTTGCAAAGGACACATACATTTCCCAGGCCACTATTGAAGACTAGGAAACAATCTTCATTCCAAGTGGCTTTGTGCTCAGCTAAAAAATCAGGGGTTTCCATACTTTGGAGGATGGGGAAAAACTGACCACAGTAGAGCTTCAAAACAATAGTTAGCTGAGATACTTTGAAATTAATGATTTGGGGAAAAGTATACCTTTTATGAAGACTTCATACTACTCTAAATAAATAAATGATGAATGAACAAATTAATGAATGAACTTCTAATATATTTACCAAAAAAATCATCATTTTCTTTTTTAGCCCAGTGGTCACAGATGTTCCTAGCAGATGATGCCTATTTATTTGGAAAATTGCTATCAATCAGAAGTGACCCTGCACCACCGCATCAAGAAGAGACTTTTTTCCCCTATCCATTGCTCAGGTTCAGCGATTGCCCAATGCTCTGAACAATTTTAAAACATCCTTTGTGAACCTCATAAAAGGATCAAAGAAAGAATTCACTGGGGAAAAAATAACAACACGTTTATCAGTGAAAAGGGTTAATGCTGCTAGGTGTTTTTTAATGAGTGGCTAGAGTCACAGGAGTAACTTCTATTTAGATGCTGTCACATCTAGCCTATTTTTAATAAGATGACACATTGCAAAAGAATATAATAAATTTTATCTTTAAAATGTAAAAATGGAGGCAAAGCAGATGCCATGGTTTATAATGTGGGTCTGTTAGCTGACTACCTTTTGAATCTAAGAGATTCAAATTTTAAAATATATTTCACTGATGCTCGCTATCTATTGGAAATAATGTAGACTTTCTGTGCAAGCCAGTTTTCTAATTTTGAAGTAAAATATTTTTACTATTAGAGAAATGGTCAGGAATTAGAATTAGGGGCATGTGACAGGCACACATGTACCTTTTGATTTTATTCTTTGATCAAATAGAATATTCATTTCTTAAAAAAAGAAGTCCTGGGCTGTCATTTATAATTTTACCCTCTCTAAAATCTTCCAAGTCTGTCATTCAGCAGCATGACTTTCTTGCTTATGATTGAAACTGAACTCAAGTGCATGAAATGGGCCAATAAAGTTAGACTCTTAGGCAGTTCTGATGCTTTGATAAATAAACTCTCCATGCATATCTTTATTAATCAATTCATGCCCCAACAAGCATGTTAAAATTGTGAATCATGGAAACCAGAGCTACCTGATTTTGCAGCTGTGAGGCATATACATCTACACAGAGTTTCTATTAGTCCTCACTAAACAAGGGATGATAGAGTTGTCAAGTCAAATTTATTTCACCTGTTCTGCTTCCTTTTCCTACCTCTGTTTTCTTATTTCTGAGGTGAATTCTCTCGGATCTTTTTCCTCATTTGCAGTCAGTGCAGCTCATGATCTCTTTGTTGGGTAGCTGGGCACCAGACCCTGTGCCAGTCTTGACATGAACCGGTGAATAAGGCAAGTCCTTGCCCTCCAGGAGTTCACACTCTAGAGCAGAACTTCTAAGCGCTGTGTTGAGATTCATTACAAATTTTGGGGGGGACACCTGGGTAGCTTAGTCAGCTAAGTGCATGACTTCAGCTCAGGTCACAATCTCAAAGTTTATGAGTTCAAGTCCTGCATTGGGCTCTTTGCTGTCAGCGTGGAGCCTGGAGCCTGATTCAGATTCTGTGTTTTTCTCTCTCTCAAAAATAAAATAAATGTTAAAAAAAAACCCAAATTATTTGAAACAGAACAATAACAGTTGCAATGCTAATTTTTTCCAGTGATTTTTATTTAATAAGAAAAGTTACAAGAGTTTTTAAATCTTTTTTTTACATTCATTTATTTTTGAGAGACAGACCATGAACAGGGGAAGGGAAGAGAGAGAGAGAGACACCAGAATCTGAAGCATCCTCCAGGCTCTGAGCTCATGGTCAGCACAGAGCCCGATGCAGGGCTCGAACCCACAAACCGTGAGATCATGACCTGAGCTGAAGTTGGACGCTCAACTGACTGAGCCACCCAGGTGCCCCCCAACAGTTTTTAAAATATCCACACTTTAATACATATTACTTGCCCTCATATACAGTTTCCTAGGAAGAAGCATTTAACTGATACCAAGTCATAAACTGCAGCTCATTTTGATCTATGCCACAGCTCTAACCCTTGATTTTATGAACCTTAGTCATGTAGGAGGAAACAAAGTGAGGACTAGATTTATCTGGTGCAGTTATCTTGGTCAAAAAGACTTTAAAAATAGATCAAATGTAGTGAGTCAAAATTCTTTTACATTTATCTGTAACTCATCTTGAAGGGTTCTCAATGATCGTCCCACATTTTGATACTCATAATACTCTTATTTCTAATTGTGGAGTTCAAAAAGTATCCTGCTAGCAGTGGTTCTTAAACTTTAGTGTACAGCAATGCCTGAATGGCTCAATCAGTTAAGCATCTGACTTCAGCTCAGGTCATGATCTCAGAGTTTGTGACTTTGAGCCCCACATCAGGCTCTCTGCTGTCGGCACAGAACCGACTTCAGATCCTCCATCCTCCACTCTCTCTGCCCCTCCCCCCACTCTCTCAAAAATAAATAAACATTAAAAAATATTTAGCATCTATTGGGGATGATCTAGAGGGTTTGTTAAGACACAGATTGCTGTGTGCCACCTCCAGAGTTTCTCATTCAGTATGTATGTTTGGGACAAGACTTGAGAATTTGCAAGTTTTAACAAACTCCCAGTTGACACTGAGGCTACTGGTCTGGGGATCTCACTTTGAGAACTAGTGTACTAAACAACAGTAAGCGAGTGAGGAGATTCTATTAAGCCATTAGAGTCTACTTTATTCTACCTCCTACTCAGCCCTAAAGACCAGCCCTGATCACCCTTTCTCTGGTGGCTTATACCCTGGCACACTTAGTACTTTTCCATACCCTAGGAGAGGCCAAGCCTTCTCCTCAAGGGCACCTTGCCCCACACAAGTATACTTGGAAACATGCTTCATGACCTCGCACTGCAAAGGAGTCTCAACTGTAGAATCTATGTTTCATAAGAAAATATATGTTATTCTAGATAGCCTTTAATGTTTGTTAAAAAATCATTACCCATTCCACCTCTTGGTAGCGCCAGAGATGCATTACCATGACTCTTATTTTGTGTTGGCCGTGTCTTAGAACTTCTGAGTATCTACACTAGTTAGGGTAACTTGGGATTTGACAAACATGTCACCAGAGATAAAATCTCGTCTTGGCTTATCAGAAGAACAGAGAGGGTAAGTGGTAGGCTTTGAAGTCCAGCTACCTCACTTCCGACTCTGCTCTTATCTAACCACGTAACACTGAGAAAAATGATCTTTATTCTCTCTGTCCCTTAGCCTTCTCATCCATATTATGCCTACATCATAATGTTTTTATTTTAAATAAAATAATATTCATGAAATCATCAGAACAAGAAACTAATATCTATAAAGTTCAGAACAAACCTGGAAAAGAGGAGGTGTTTAAAAAATGGCAACAATTATTATCATCACAAAAGAATAGTAATTATATTGGGACATACATGAGTAGAATTTACTCAGTTTCTCACTAATTGAGAATGGCCCTATCCTGCAAGACTAATTGACAGGCATACAGTATAGTTGATTTACTTGGATCTTAAATTTCTTACAATAGTCTTCTTAGTGACACAGGTTGAGCTCATGGACACACTAAAATCAGAAATAATGGCTGTGTCTTTTTATACTCAGTCATTGCCGTGGGTTTCAAACAATTTGGTAAGGACTTTTGTCCTTAAAAAGCAATGACCCAATTTATGAGTATGAACATGTATCTCAATTCAATTCAAAAGCACTAAACTCCCACAGGGTGTGGTAGACAGATCTAAGTTCCTACAGGACTCTGCATGGTGGATACTGTATCATCTCCTGTTTATAGGGGAGGAACTGGGGCGGGGAGGAGAAATGACAGCACAGGGTCACAGTGCGAATACCCAGCAAAACCACTACTTGAAGTCAGACAGTCTCACACCTGGGGTCTTGCTCTTAACCATTCTGACTTCTTGCCTCTGGATTGGTACCAGATACAGCTACTTTCAGTAAATAATTAGGATTCATGTAGCTTTGGTGTCAGTGAATATAGAGAAGGTGACATTACATACTCTGTCCTACCAGGTCTAGAGAAAAGACCTGGTATAGTGGAAAATTTCAGCACCATGACCCTTGGTGTCTGAGAAAAGGGAAGTGAGAAGTTGTGAGCCATTGAATTGGACACAAAACACACAGAATAAAATCACGTGGAATGTTTTACCATCTGTCTGGAGTTTTTAAAACTAGGCTGGCTGCATTTATAATGTCATATCATGATTACTCAGAAATTACCTCATGGCCTATTTTTATTCTGTCATACAGTAATTTGTGTGCTGCTGCTTAAGACTAGCAGGAATAGAATTCCAGGTTCCTACAGTCAGGCTATTCTGCATCCTGATGACAAATTATAAACCAGGTTGAGTGTTCCCTCACTGCCCAAACTTTGTGCTATGCTTTTGGGAAAAATATAAAAAATATCAGACAGAGTTTCTATCTTAAAAGAGCATATGATATTATGGATAAAATGAGGTAAACATAATTACACTAATCAGAAGTAGAAAAGATTGGAAGAGATGATCAAATAAGAAGACACCAACCAGGAAGACCATGTCACATTGACAGCATGGGAAACCTGTTCAGAAAGAGGTGGCAATATTCAAGCTGAGTTTAGTCATGGTGTCTGCAACAGGACAATAAATTTGATACTTAGACTGAGTGCAGATTGTGGAAGGATTGGTTAGCTGGCTAGATTTTATTATATATTTTTTAAAATATTCATTTAGGGGTCAAATACATTTTTTTAAGTTTCTTTCTTTCTCTCTTTCTTTCTTTCTTAGAGAGATAGAGAGTGAGCAAAACAGGGACAAAGAGAGAGAGGAAAACAGGGAATTCCAAGCAGGCTCCAGGCTGTCAGCACAGAGCCCAATGCAAGGCTCAAACTCATGAACCAGGAGATAATGACCTGAGCTGAAATCAAGAGTTGGACACTTAACTGACTGAGCCACCCAGGCACCTCGGGCCAAATACATTTTTAAAACAAACTATAATATATGTCTCTTGACTGAAACTGCTGCTTCCACCAAGATTGAGAAACAAGGAGTAGACTTACCCTCTTATATACAACAACCAAATAAATTCACAGAATCCATAATACAATGGGTTTATAGTCATCAGTCAATAAACAACGAAGGGCAATGATCCTTTAGAGACTGGAAACAGACAAGGCAAATCTCATGACTGACCCAGATTACTACTTAGGGAATTTCCATGCCAGGGCACAGGAGGCTTTCAGATCATGCCTAGCAACGTCCTTGAATTTACAAGATGAAGCTGGGATCCTGAAGTAGGCCAAGGTGGCCAGAGTTTGTAGAATAGGGTACTGGAAAGGAGAGGGCTAATCAGAGAGGAGGCTCTAGAGATCTATAGAGGATCTCCACAAATCCAGCTAAGTAGTGATCAGTACATGTCTATGAGAAAAGGACCACAAAGGATTAAAGGAAAAATTCTCAGAGCTCACCAGAAATAGTTTCTATCCCCACAAGCCAGTTTGGAAAACTTCATCATAGGAGTTTTACCTCTATGGTGGGGAAAAGTCACCCTAGACTTAGCACAGTGATGGTTCTTTCTAACAAAGCTTAAAAATCTGAATTGAAAGATTTCCAAGTAACTTAATTGCATCCCAGAACAAAGCTCAAAAATATTTATAGGATGAAGTGCTTGTGTGGCTCAATGGGTGAAGCATCTGAATCTTGATTTTAGCTCAGATCAAGATTTCAGTTTGTGAGATTCAGACCTGCATCAGGCTCTATGCTGACTTCACAGAGCTTGCTTGGGATTCTATCTCTCCCTCTCTCTCTCTCTGCTCCTCCCCTGCTGGCACACATGTTCTCTCTCTGTCTCTCTGTCTCTCTGTCTCTCTCTCTCTCTCTCTCTCTCAAAAAATAAATAAATAAATAAACATTAAAATATATATATAGGAATACAAATATCCAGGACCCAACAAGTTAAACTTCACAATGTCTGGCATCCAATTAAAAATTACCAAGCATTCAAAGAAACAGGAAAATACAGCTTAAAATGAGAAACATCAATCAAAACTGACCTAGAAAGGACATGGCTGATAGAATTAGTAGATAAGAACACTACAACGGTTGTTATAACTGCACTCTGTATGTTCAAGAAACCAGAAGGAAGACAGATAAAAAGAACATGGGATAGCTATTCTCATTCAAGAAATGTTAATCCCAAAATGAGCAAAATCATGTGGTCCAGTGAAGCTTGGTTTGAGAATTATCGCTCTAGGCTATTGGAAGCCACTGAAGATTTTTCAGCAAAATTTGACATGAAAATTGTGATATTTTCAGAAGATTGAATGAATAATGGGATTCAGGATGGAACTGATGGGGACACCAGGAGTAAAGATTTCAGGTAACTATAATAATACAAGGACGTGAGGTTTCGGCCTGAAAGAAGGGCAGTTGGAAATAGAGGCAAGAAATTTGTTTTTCTTTTTAAATTTACATTTGGTTACTAAGAATACCGAGTGTACCTGTAGTCTGTCTATTTGACGGGAAGGATTAGTTCATCTGTCACTTAGGATAATTTTATGAATCTGCAGGAGAAACAATCAAGCCCATTTCTACAAACTCTTAGAGCTACACTAGGTGTCCTAGAACAATGTAAAAAGAGGTATGAGATTTGAAATTTCATGGAGACTGGGTCTTCTTTTTAGAGATAAGAAACAGGAACAATTCATAATAATTGTGGGTGAAGGTATTGTAATGGTGTTTGGTTTGAAGTATAAGCTGATTAACTGGTTGGGGTCTAACTATGTGACAAACCAAGTTATGAAGGAAGAGACATAAATTTAAGTAGAAGAAGTTATATGACAAAAGATGCCATGAAGGAAACAAGCAATTTAGGAAGTGTAAGGTGGTGAATCAATGCCCAAGAGCAGTGCTGTCCAGTAGAAATTGAATGTAAGACACAAGTGTAATTATAAATATTTAGAAATCACTTTAAAAAAAGTAAAGAAAACAGGTAAAATTAATTTATTAATAAAATAAACAAGCAATACATCTTTTTTAAACCAATGTATTCTAAACAGGCAATCAATCCAAAAATTATTAGTGAGAAATTTTACTTGTTTTAATATTATCTACACATATATTAACCTGGAGTGTATTTTGTCCTTATAACACATCTGAATTTGTACATATTTCAAGTGTTCAGTAGGCACAGGGGGCTGGTAGCTATTATATTCAGCAGTGGAGCAGCCAGTCTTTCTTTATTCTCCAATTCCTTTTTTTTTCCCACTTCTAATTCTTTTGAGCATCTATCAAGTACAAGATACTTGCCCTACCCAGGTAGGTTTTGGTATCTTAAAGTACCATGTACTATGTGTAACTAGACACATTCAGTAGGAGAATACAGACCCATAAGTATTTTTGAAGTGGTCTCTAGCTATTGCTTATAAAATCAAAGGAGGGAATGAACAGAGCAATCCAGGGTCAAGGTACTAGTAAACATTTGTGTATGGAAAGAGCGAAGGTAAAAATACAGGCAATTTGGCTCCAGTCTCTAATTTTTGCACCCGTGGGACAAGGACTAAACCTCTCTAAATATCAAGTTTCTAAGGGAAAAAAACACTTGGAAAATGTAAAATATGTAAAAACAAAGTAATAATATAGTAATAACCTATTAATAGTCTCAATTGTAGAGCATTTTTATTTACAAAAAACTTTTGAGTGACTCTCAGCTGGGAGGAATGTAAGGGACGTATTTTCTCCATTTTATTGAAAAGACGGTGAGATGGGACTTGTTCCAGGGCCGGAAGTGTTTCAGGATAAGAGCCAGTCTGCTCTCCAGATGCCAGGACCCCTGGCCGTCCCCATCCTGCTGAGAGATTAGGCAACTTCCTTAAATTCACCAGCTGGTGCCAGTTTTTGTATTTAGATATTGGCTTCCCAGTCCCCACCTCGTTTCTTTCCACTCTTCCCCACTCCTTCCCCCAGGATGTGGACTTGAGATACTGCCAAAGAAACAAAAGGGATTGCATCACCGAGCAGGAGTTCGGAAAGTCACGGAGGTGGAGTGAAAATTGAAAACTAAATCTCAGATTGATGGGGAGCTCCTCCTCACCTTAGCATAAACAATTTCAGGAGTGAGAGTGGCCAACAAGATGGGAACCTTGCTCATGAAATAAACTGATGTTTAAAATGACATCTTCTTCCTAATGACAAGTTATGTTTCTTTTGTGACTATACCTTAATTCCATTCAGATAAAACAAATAATGAAAACCTTTTAGAGAGATTGATTGATCTTTTTTATGAGTTTTGAGCCGGATGGGTGAAATGGGCAAGACTACCTTTGATCTGGAGATCAGACTGACCTAGAGAAAGCCCCCATGGCAAGCAATAGAAAGAAGTTCAGGCAGAAATGCCAGGATTTCAAAGATGTCTGGCACATAGGGAGGGTTAGGAAAAATAGTAGTGAATTCATGTTCAGAGGATCTGATCCTGTACCACTGTTGACTATTTACTAGCTCAAGGACCCTGGACAGTTTATGTAACCCTCCTGAGCCTTAGATTGTCTGTAATTAAATTAAAATTAAACTGAGGTAATATCACCATGCTCACCTGATGATTTTTGATGATCAAAGAAGAGAATATATAAAAAGATAAGAGGGTGGTTTGTCAAAGGTAAAATCCTACACAGGTGTTTTTTATGACCATAATCCAAATGGCAGATGCACTTGAACTTTCACAACACAGGACAGGGAGTCGCATATTAGGAGAGTCAGATCGTATTTCTTGAAAACCTGGGGACTAGACAAGTTCTCAGTTATGGAGGAATTAGGATTATATACAGGAAACCAGAACACACATGTGACAGCTTAGGAGTCCATTTATTAAGACTTGTGTGTTAAGGTAGGACTTAGTTAAAAGACACGAACCTAACCAGTGGAATTTGAACACCCTATTAAAGCTGGATCATCATAGATCCACCAGGTAAAATCATCACTTTGCCTCCCCCTGTAGGCTTTTTTTTATTGACTCCTGATCAAAGGTAGGACTGACCTTAGATTGTTGTGTGGGGATTAGTCCGCAGGTGGAGAAAGATTATGCTGTCTTAGATTTGGTGGTAAAGAGAGAAACTAGGTAGAGAGCCAAGTAGATCTTTACTATGAAGATTAAAAAATAACAAAAACAATAACAAAAAAACCCCAAAAACAGCTTACTCTAAGAAAATAGGCTTGTAAGTTTGAAGATATTTTAGCAATATTCCTGCTTTCTAATCATGGGTCACTACCAGAGCATTTCTTGTCATTAATTCAGAGAATTCTGTGAAATATATGATCCGTCTCCAGCTGCTGAACACATGATTACCCAGCTCAGCCACAGAATACTAATGAGATGCCCAGGTTCTTTAAGAAGGCTGGATGATAGTAATCAGGAGAGCACACATCAGAAAACTCCAATTGCATATGATGATAAAACACAATGTCAACCATATTAATTCATTTAACTTGCAAATAGAAAATTATACCTGTCTCTTTGATAATACATTACCTTTCAGTAGATTTATCCTTAGAAAGATGCCTGCTAAAAACTACCAAAGCTAAATTAAAATAATTTGGTCTTCCATCAGCTAAAAAAAAGTGAGGTATTCAATTATGATCAAACTGGACACTGGTTTAATTTTCCTTTATTTTTTATTAAAAATTCATGTAGCAAGAAAAACTGATTATATCTTCTTGCAAATTATTTGTAAAATTTATAGACATTGGTGCAATAAATCACTAACCAAGGTGAGAAGGAAATGTTACTATTTTCTTTTTTAAAAAATATTTCTAAGTAATCTCTATATTCAGCATAGGATTTAAATTCACAACCCCAAGATCAATAGTCCCATGCTCTACTGACTGAGACATCCAGACATGTCGTTATTTTCTTTTTGATAAGGCAACTTTTGATGATGTGCTTCTGACCTTTGAGTCACTTCACCATTCCTACTTTATCAAAATTTAACATAATATGGCTCCTCATAGCATCTAACATCAACTGGGATCTATTATCTCAAAATAGGTATGGAAGAGCCATGGCATTGATATTGTAAAACAGTAAATTTCAAAGTGTGGTCCCCAGGTCAGTACCATTAGCATTATCTGAGAATATGTCAGAAACACAAATTGTTTTTTTTCAATTTTTTGTTGTCTTTTATTTTTTTTTAATATTTGACTGTCAAATTGGTTTCCATACAACACCCAGTGCTCTTCCCCACAAGTGCCCTCCTCCATTACCACCATCTCTTTTCCCTCCTCCCCCTTCCCCTTCAACCCTCAGTTCATTTTCAGCATTCAATAGTCTCTCAAGTTTTGCATCCCTCTCTCTCCCCAACTCTCTTTCCCTCTTCCCCTCCACCTGGTCCTCCATTAAGTTTCTCCTGCTTTCCTGTTAGACCTATGAGTGCAAACATATGATTTCTGTCCTTCTCTGCCTGGCTTATTTCGCTTAGCATGACACCCTCAAGGTCCATCCACTTTCCTACAAATGGCCATATGTCATTCTTTCTCATTGCCATGTAGTACTCCGTTGTGTATATATGCCACATCTTCTTGATCCACTCATCAGCTGATGGACATTTAGGCTCTTTCCATGTTTTGGTGATTATTGACATTGCTGCTATGAACATTGGGGTACATGTGCTCCTATGCATCAGCATTT